>NC_048235.1:7904704-7934464 GCF_002007445.2 Ailuropoda melanoleuca | reverse complement strand
AAAAAAAATACCTCTTGGATCTATCCACTTTTTTCCCCTTCCACTGCCAGCGTACTAGTCCATGCTATTGTTATAATTTAAGTGAACAATTTAGAAAGCTTTCTGACCATTCTTCCTACTAGATATTTCTCTGTCCCTCTACATTTATACCAGAGTGTCCAAAAGTATCATTTGAAAATACAAATTTCATTATATCACAATATTTTAAATATTATTCAATATATTACTGTTACATTGAACATAAACCCAAATTTTTTAAAGGTTTTTTATTTTTTGTGCGGNGGAATGTATTTCAGTACAATATTATGGAGGTTCCACCGAAAAATAAAAATAGAACTGCTATTTGGTCTGGCAATCTCACTTCTGGGTATATAGACCCAAAAGAAATGAAAACGGATTCTTGTAGAAAAGGTATCCGCACTCACACGTTTANTGCAACGTTATTCACAATAGTCAATGTACAGAATCAACCTAAGTGTGTACTGAACGGATAAAGAAAATATAGTGTGTTTATGTGTGTGTGTGTGTGTGTGTGTGCATACATACATACAATGGGATATTATTCAGCCTTAGAAAAGGAAATCCTGAGATTTGTGACAGCATAAATGAACTCAGGGCATTANGACAGCATAAATGAGTGCTAAGTGACATAAATCAGATCTAGAAAGACAAATACTGCATGATCTCACTCATATGTGAAATATGAAAAAGTTGAACTAATAGAAGCAGAGAGTAAAATGGTGGTTGCCAGGGGCTCTAGGAGACAGGGGTAATGGAGAGAGGTCGATCAAAGAATATAAGGTTTCAGTTATGAGGAGTTAATAATTTCTGAAGATCTAATGTACAATATGTCGGCTATAGTTAATAACACTGTCTTATATACTAGAAGTTTGCTAAGAGAATATATCTTAAACATTCTCATCACAAGTTTAAAAACAGTACCTATGTAAAGTTATAAATATGTTAATTAGGTTGATTATGGTTATCATTTCACTATATATATGTATATCAAAACATCATAAATATATACAGTTTTAATTTGTCAATTATACCTTAAATCTGGAGAAAAAAATGAATTGGGTTTATGTATTTGGGAAGTTTCTCTTCTAGACTAGTTTTCTAAACCAGCTTGTATCATGTAAATACCTTCTTATCAGTCCAATGTCATATATAAATTAAAATAAGTCTTTAGAGCAAAGATTTAAACATTGGGAAGTAGAATCTCAGATAACCTAAGGTGGAAAAAGAAGGCAGTGGTGCCAACTNGGTGCCAACCATCTGCCCATATTTCTCTTTCACTCATAGTTTCTAAATAATAGATTTTATAGACTAGCAATTCTTTCCTTCAGGATGGATTTGACTTCTGTGGATGCTGTTGTAGTTATTTTATATTATATCACAGACATAAATTCCTTTTATGCTCTCAAGTAGACTTAAAGGAATAGGACTTGATTTCAAATTAAATAGAAAGATTTGATATTCAATAGAGTCCATAGCAAGAGTTAAGACCTTTTACAGAACTTCCCCTGGCCCATTTTTGCAAATTCATCAGCAGTTTATCAGAATAAGGACAGTTCTGTAATGGGTCCTTTTCCCCTAGCTTGTTACATCACAAGAGGCTTTCCTCCGATTGGCTGTTACCCCAGAAACCCAATCCTAAACTTGAAGATTAAAATTAATTTTTGTCCAAACATTTCCTCTTACTTAGGGAGACAGGTATAATAAATCAAACATTCTTCACACTAAGTTATGATGATCAGTATACAATTACTGAGGCTTCATAATGTGTTTAATGCTGAAACTCACTCCCTATCTGAACTGTAAACACACCCAGTGGTTTTTGTTTTGCTTTCAAAACACAAAGCTTAAAACATTATTATGTATAAAATCATTTTCATAAGACACTGACATTTTCTTTAACTATTCCAGTCTGCCTGTTGAGTTCATCACTAAGTATCTTTAAAATACTCCAAAATTGCCATTGAGATATTTAGCCTAGATACTGGTGAAAAGGAAAGGAATTTCATTTGATGAATACTTACTTTGATCAGCTACTTCCTCACTGAAATCTCAAAGCAGCATATGAAGTAGATGTCATTATTTTGTTTTACAGATGAGAAAATTGATTTGAGTCACTCTTCCTTGGACTGGTGGGACAAAATTTCCATCTAAATCTGTCAGGTTCCAAAGCTGTAGGGTAACTGTGGAATGAAATTAAATCATACAATATAGTGGTAAAGAATTCTAATGCTGGGGTCAGAATATTTTAACTTATACCCTGACATCACCACATAAATAAAAGTATCACAGGGGAAGTTGTTTAATCATTTTGTGTATCAGTTTCTATGAAATGTGGATAATAGCAATACAGATCTCAAATAGTTGAGAAGATTAAATGAGATAATCCAGGAAGGGTGCTTAGCACATGGCCTACCACAATTTTATTAAGTTTAATTTATGTTAAATTTCCAAGTCCTATTCATTAAAACCATGCAGATTCAATGTATGCATTTCTACAGTTAAAATTTATATTCTAGTGGATAGCAGGAAGAGAAAGAAACACCAACATTTTGTTGATTCTATGTTTTTAGAAGGTTTATAGCACACCTAGAAGTCAGAAATCAGATTTGGTTTTTCAGGTCATTTAGGGTCAATTCTATTTCCTTAAAAACAAAACAAACAGAAAACAAACAAAAAAACACTTTAGGGAAATAAATTTGAGGAAGTCAAACTGATAATCTCTATCCGAATCCCATTTCCAAATCTTTTCTCTTCAACAAATGTTAACAACAAAATTTTCTAGTTTTCATACTAGAAACCCAAGAACCAATCTTAATTTTTCTCCATCCTACTTTTCTCACAGTCATCAGTATATTTCAGTGACTTTGCCTTCAAAATACCTCTTGGAGGGGCGCCTGGGTGGCTCAGTCAGTTAAACATCTGCCTTCTGCTCAGGTCATGATCCCAGGGTCCTGGGACTGAGCCCCACATCAGGCTCCCTGCTTAGTGAGGAGCCTGCTTCTCCCTCTCCTTCTGCCCCTGCTCATGCTCTCTCTCTCACTCACTCTCTCTCAAATAAATAAATAAAATCTTAAAAAAAAAAAAATACCTCTTGGATCTATCCACTTTTTTCCCCTTCCACTGCCAGCGTACTAGTCCATGCTATTGTTATAATTTAAGTGAACAATTTAGAAAGCTTTCTGACCATTCTTCCTACTAGATATTTCTCTGTCCCTCTACATTTATACCAGAGTGTCCAAAAGTATCATTTGAAAATACAAATTTCATTATATCACAATATTTTAAATATTATTCAATATATTACTGTTACATTGAACATAAACCCAAATTTTTTAAAGGTTTTTTATTTTTTGTGCGGNACAATATTTTAAATATTATTCAATATATTACTGTTACATTGAACATAAACCCAAATTTTTTAAAGGTTTTTTTTATTTTTTGTGCGTGCATGTGGGCACATGTGCACATGCAAGTGAGAGAGATGAGCAGAGGGAAGAGGCAGAGGGAGAGGGAGAAGCAGGCTTCCCACTGAATAGGGAGCCCAATGTAGGACTTGATCCCAGGACTCTGGGATCATGACTTGAGCTGAAGGCAGATGCTTGACCAACTGAGCCACTCAGGTGCCCCCTCACATTTTTTAAGATTTATTTATTTATTTATTTATTTATTTATTTATTTATTTATTTTTGCAAGAGAGAGAGACCAAATTTTTTATCATGATGTATTATTAGATAGAAACCTTGTGTATCTTCTTTTTTCTTTTGAGAGAGAGANCTAGTCCATGCTATTGTTATAATTTAAGTGAACAATTTAGAAAGCTTTCTGACCATTCTTCCTACTAGATATTTCTCTGTCCCTCTACATTTATACCAGAGTGTCCAAAAGTATCATTTGAAAATACAAATTTCATTATATCACAATATTTTAAATATTATTCAATATATTACTGTTACATTGAACATAAACCCAAATTTTTTAAAGGTTTTTTATTTTTTGTGCGGGCATGTGGGCACATGTGCACATGCAAGTGAGAGAGATGAGCAGAGGGAAGAGGCAGAGGGAGAGGGAGAAGCAGGCTTCCCGCTGAATAGGGAGCCCAATGTAGGACTTGATCCCAGGACTCTGGGATCATGACTTGAGCTGAAGGCAGATGCTTGACCAACTGAGCCACTCAGGTGCCCCCTCACCTTTTTTAAGATTTATTTATTTATTTATTTATTTTTGCAAGAGAGAGAGACCAAATTTTTTATCATGATGTATTATTAGATAGAAACCTTGTGTATCTTCTTTTTTCTTTTGAGAGAGAGAGAAAACGTGCACTTGTGCATGTGTGAGCAGGGGAAGGGGCAGGGGAAGAGGGAAAGAATCTTAGGCAGGCTCCGCACTCAGCATGGAGCCCGACCTGGGGCTCAATCTCAAGGCCCTAAGATCATGACCTGAGCTGAAATAAAGAGTGGGACACTTAACGGACTGAGCCACCCAGGCACCCCACCTTGTGTATCTTTTCTAAGAGTTCCTAAACATTGCTTCTCTCTCTGCCTCTCTTTCTCTTTCTTCAATTTTTTACTACCCTACCATTTTCATATCATTCCTTTTAAATTGAAGAGATAAATATTTCTAAAGACTTATTACTGAAAAAAATACATTATTTACAAGATAAATAAATCAGTCTGGCCCCAAATTTAAGTGCAAAATTAAATTTGAGCAAATAATGAAGTATTCTCCACAGAACACTGAAGAGAAAATACTGTAATCAGAAAATGAATCAAAACCCATTAGTTGCCATTCAGTTATGACATTTACAATACATAAGTCCCAAAAAACTCACTACTAAGACACCTTCCAGGAAAAAATATGTATATATGTATTTATTTATATACATATGTGTATTTATCATATATCAAATATGTTCTCAGAAATAAAAACTAAATAATGGGAAGTCATGGAATTAAATAACTTATGTTTATTGTGGAAATGACTCAACACAAAGTCCTTACTGCAANGGAAATGACTCAACATAAAGTCCTTACTGCAATTTTCAAAGCTCTTTTAATAACATAAGTGAGAAAAACTCAACTCAAGCTAACTTGACAGAGGGGATTGACAGATGTAATTGAGATGTTCACAAAAATCCAGGTAAGACCTACTTTGAGTTATAACTGAAAATTCAGATATACCTGAATTCAAAGGTCTCAGGGATATTCCTTTCCAATTCTCAGTACAGAATTTATATTATTTTCAAGTAAACTAAAATAAGTGGAAAAGTTGATCATGTATTGGGTTATAAGCAAGCCTCAATAAAATTTCACAGATTAAATCATTAAAAATTTATTATCTCAACACAGTGGAATTAAACCCAAAATCATTAACAGAAGTTAAAGAGGGACATCAGCAAGAAGGCAGAATAAATAAATCTTACTGAAACTGTTCAAGAAAACATTGCTGATTGATAAAATACAGAAAATATGTGTCCTACAATAAAATAAGAGTTCATGCTAATCAAGTTAGGGATATGAAAANAATCAAGTTTGGGATATGAAAATTAAACAAACCTTAAATAATTTTTTCTAGCAAGATTTCCCAGAACATTTAATAGTCAAATATAAATTTTAACTTCCAAGTATAAATAATATGCAAATTTTCTTAAAATTTTTGACCTTACAGTTCTTTCCAGGAATAATTATTATTATTCTTTACATGAATGTCCTGTGGAATACAGCCTGGGCCATTTTGTTCTAGAACTATTATTCCCAAACATTTTCATTTTATTTTGGCAACTTCGTTATAGGATTTGCTAACGATTGGAAGAGAAAGAATAATAGGGAGGGTGTTTCTTAGTGTCTCAAACCTTGTAATTCTTTTGCTTAGATTAGCAGGTGTGGAAATATATATATATTTTTAAGTCTTATGATAAACTTACCAATCGTTCTTAATTTGTCATGAAACCCTAAACTACAAAGTGATGTAATTTTAGATACCCATAATTTCTATCATCTGCTCAGGGTAAAATAATTGACTTGATCTAACATAAATTGTAAAGATTTCTGCAATTTNTTCTAGTGGATAGCAGGAAGAGAAAGAAACACCAACATTTTGTTGATTCTATGTTTTTAGAAGGTTTATAGCACACCTAGAAGTCAGAAATCAGATTTGGTTTTTCAGGTCATTTAGGGTCAATTCTATTTCCTTAAAAACAAAACAAACAGAAAACAAACAAAAAAACACTTTAGGGAAATAAATTTGAGGAAGTCAAACTGATAATCTCTATCCGAATCCCATTTCCAAATCTTTTCTCTTCAACAAATGTTAACAACAAAATTTTCTAGTTTTCATACTAGAAACCCAAGAACCAATCTTAATTTTTCTCCATCCTACTTTTCTCACAGTCATCAGTATATTTCAGTGACTTTGCCTTCAAAATACCTCTTGGAGGGGCGCCTGGGTGGCTCAGTCAGTTAAACATCTGCCTTCTGCTCAGGTCATGATCCCAGGGTCCTGGGACTGAGCCCCACATCAGGCTCCCTGCTTAGTGAGGAGCCTGCTTCTCCCTCTCCTTCTGCCCCTGCTCATGCTCTCTCTCTCACTCACTCTCTCTCAAATAAATAAATAAAATCTTAAAAAAAATACCTCTTGGATCTATCCACTTTTTTCCCCTTCCACTGCCAGCGTACTAGTCCATGCTATTGTTATAATTTAAGTGAACAATTTAGAAAGCTTTCTGACCATTCTTCCTACTAGATATTTCTCTGTCCCTCTACATTTATACCAGAGTGTCCAAAAGTATCATTTGAAAATACAAATTTCATTATATCACAATATTTTAAATATTATTCAATATATTACTGTTACATTGAACATAAACCCAAATTTTTTAAAGGTTTTTTATTTTTTGTGCGGGCATGTGGGCACATGTGCACATGCAAGTGAGAGAGATGAGCAGAGGGAAGAGGCAGAGGGAGAGGGAGAAGCAGGCTTCCCGCTGAATAGGGAGCCCAATGTAGGACTTGATCCCAGGACTCTGGGATCATGACTTGAGCTGAAGGCAGATGCTTGACCAACTGAGCCACTCAGGTGCCCCCTCACCTTTTTTAAGATTTATTTATTTATTTATTTATTTTTGCAAGAGAGAGAGACCAAATTTTTTATCATGATGTATTATTAGATAGAAACCTTGTGTATCTTCTTTTTTCTTTTGAGAGAGAGAGAAAACGTGCACTTGTGCATGTGTGAGCAGGGGAAGGGGCAGGGGAAGAGGGAAAGAATCTTAGGCAGGCTCCGCACTCAGCATGGAGCCCGACCTGGGGCTCAATCTCAAGGCCCTAAGATCATGACCTGAGCTGAAATAAAGAGTGGGACACTTAACGGACTGAGCCACCCAGGCACCCCACCTTGTGTATCTTTTCTAAGAGTTCCTAAACATTGCTTCTCTCTCTGCCTCTCTTTCTCTTTCTTCAATTTTTTACTACCCTACCATTTTCATATCATTCCTTTTAAATTGAAGAGATAAATATTTCTAAAGACTTATTACTGAAAAAAATACATTATTTACAAGATAAATAAATCAGTCTGGCCCCAAATTTAAGTGCAAAATTAAATTTGAGCAAATAATGAAGTATTCTCCACAGAACACTGAAGAGAAAATACTGTAATCAGAAAATGAATCAAAACCCATTAGTTGCCATTCAGTTATGACATTTACAATACATAAGTCCCAAAAAACTCACTACTAAGACACCTTCCAGGAAAAAATATGTATATATGTATTTATTTATATACATATGTGTATTTATCATATATCAAATATGTTCTCAGAAATAAGAACTAAATAATGGGAAGTCATGGAATTAAATAACCTATGTTTATTGTGGAAATGACTCAACATAAAGTCCTTACTGCAGTTTTCAAAGCTCTTTTAATAACATAAGTGAGAAAAACTCAACTCAAGCTAACTTGACAGAGGGGATTGACAGATGTAATTGAGATGTTCACAAAAATCCAGGTAAGACCTACTTTGAGTTATAACTGAAAATTCAGATATACCTGAATTCAAAGGTCTCAGGGATATTCCTTTCCAATTCTCAGTACAGAATTTATATTATTTTCAAGTAAACTAAAATAAGTGGAAAAGTTGATCATGTATCGGGTTATAAGCAAGCCTCAATAAAATTTCACAGATTAAATCATTAAAAATTTATTATCTCAACACAGTGGAATTAAACCCAAAATCATTAACAGAAGTTAAAGAGGGACATCAGCAAGAAGGCAGAATAAATAAATCTTACTGAAACTGTTCAAGAAAACATTGCTGATTGATAAAATACAGAAAATATGTGTCCTACAATAAAATAAGAGTTCATGCAAATCAAGTTAGGGATATGAAAATTAAACAAACCTTAAATAATTTTTTCTAGCAAGATTTCCCAGAACATTTAATAGTCAAATATAAATTTTAATTTCCAAGTATAAATAATATGCAAATTTTCTTAAAAATTTTTGACCTTACAGTTCTTTCCAGGAATAATTATTATTATTCTTTACATGAATGTCCTGTGGAATACAGCCTGGGCCATTTTGTTCTAGAACTATTATTCCCAAACATTTTCATTTTATTTTGGCAACTTCGTTATAGGATTTGCTAACGATTGGAAGAGAAAGAATAATAGGGAGGGTGTTTCTTAGTGTCTCAAACCTTGTAATTCTTTTGCTTAGATTAGCAGGTGTGGAAATATATATATATTTTTAAGTCTTATGATAAACTTACCAATCGTTCTTAATTTGTCATGAAACCCTAAACTACAAAGTGATGTAATTTTAGATACCCATAATTTCTATCATCTGCTCAGGGTAAAATAATTGACTTGATCTAACATAAATTGTAAAGATTTCTGCAATTTAGTTTATTGACATGTGTTTAAATATTCAATATTGATATCTACAATATATATGAGATACAGGGAATGAAAAATGAATATGGAATAAACATTTTCAAAACTTACATTCTATCAATATAAATGAGAAGTATAATAGGGAGGAATAATTGGTACAATTCAAACACAATTGTAAACCCCTTACTGATGTCCTCACTGCAACAAAATAACCCTATGATCTCATTCTGAAAGTAACCATATGGAACTGACAAGTCAGCTGACTCTTAACATATTTTGAAATTTCCTGGAAGCGTAGTTAATCAGAGACATAATTTCCAAATTGCTCTTCTAAGTTGACTGGTCAAACCTCATGAGGTTGAAAAGACATTTTGGCAACTGTTTACTTTTAGGTAAATGAAATTGTTGTTATTATTTAAATCTGTACAGGATACAAAATGATAAAATGAATTAAATGTTACCCCATCACTCAAATGTCTTAATTATTTAAAGTACATTTTTGTTTAGTTAGTCTGATACCAGTATCTGTAGAAGTATGCCATGGTTTTTTACAGTGGGAAAATTCAGTGAGAATTGTGCCCTTCACTATTCAGTTCAAGTGTCACCTCCTTTATCATTATGGTCTTGCAGACATGAACATTCGTTTTTTCCATTAACCTCAGAAAATGCTTCTATGTCAAATAGCTATCTGTCTTTTTTTACATGACGGTGGATTAATCAAGGTTAATATTCAAAAATATTATGTAATGCATATACTAGAATGTTTCTGAACAAATCCAATTGATTGAGCATTAACATTTACCTTTGTAGATAATAAACTCGATTGAGCTCCTATGCCATATAACATCAAGAATTTCTTAAACTCAGCTTTAGTATAGTAGGTTAAAGACTAAGAAGTGAGGATTAATCCCACAAATTTTGCTTCTACCTATTGTATGGGCAAGCTTGCCCTGTAAAATATAGTAAATTTCTGCCTCGAAAAATCAGTTGATTCTAGTCAGTTACCTTTTAGATGGACTGCTGACAGAACATGTATACATAAGCTATGCGAATGTATATTTTTTGGAAGGTGGTTGAGGCCATAAACTCTGGAATCAAGCTGCCTTACGTGGAACTGCTTTAATTTCATTACTTAAACTAAATAAATTTAATTTATTAAATGTTTCCCATTACTTCAGAGTAGTGACACAATATTTCTTCTAGTGAAATTCAACATTTCACTTATTCATTCATGCAATTTTAAATAAATATTCTATAATACATGACATAATAAATTCACACATTTGGCCAGAAGAGAGCTAAGTCATATGGAACCTCAGGAGAGACAGGCCATGAGAAAGTTATTGAATTCCGTACAAAACAGTGAAATATACCACTCATGTGATTTCCTTCTGGAAGTGTTAATTTATGTAATTAGAAAACAATAAAGAAAATAAATATGTAAATATATGTAAAAAGATTAGGAAAACTACCATGATATGCAAGTGACATGATGAATGCCTCAAAAGTCCAGAAGAATCAGCCAGAAACTCATAGGAATTAAGTAGATCAACAAGGTGCTTATTATAAAATAAATAATCAGTAAACAATCGTTATCCTAAGTCATTGTAATGAGTTAGAAACTGTAATGGAGTAAAGATCTCATTCATGTTGTGTAGTCTATTCTTTGTGAAATACAGATATCCATCTCCAATGCGGAAGCCAAACATGTATAAATACATACACACACGTATGTATGATTCTATTTACGGCTAACCTCCTCCTAACCAGAAAACAATTACTAGAGGTAATTTAGGTGAATTGGACACATTTCCTCAGGGATTTTATTATTAAACCAAAAGGTTAGAACTCACTCACATTACAACGTTGAGCAATCCAGGAGCAGCTGCATTATGTTTATCAATGGCAGTGCCTCAGGCAGTGTTCTGACCAAGCTGTTCCTATTGCAGCATGTGATTTCTGAGCTCCCTTTGGTTCCGGTCTGTTTTCCAAAGCTGGTATTCTAGGCTTCTTGTTGATGTGTGCACTACAGAATATCTTTCCAAAAATTGTATTTTCTCTTTAGCTTCACCAGGGTAGGTTTCTACTGAACATAGGTAAGAGCCTTACCTATTAATCATCACAGACACACAACACACACACACAGACACACACACACATTAGAAGTATGTGTGTACTTGTGTGTGTGTTGCTGCCTTTATGTGAATTCCTGGTGAAGAGATGCCCATCTGTTCTTATTCTTCAGGGTTTGTTTTAACCAGAATATGCATGTATATAAAATGTATCTTCCCTGCAATCCTGTAACAAAACCCTTTCTCTTCATGAATTCTATTTAATATGCTGCTATATTATTTTTCTAACAATTTATTTATCATATTCTGCATTATTTTTATGTGAGATTTAACTATAGTTCTTTTTAAGCAAATTATTTTAAAAAGTAAAACAAGTGATGGTTGCATTTTTTGTGTTATATGAAGTTTATTTTGCAATTCTTTGACAATCATATAATATTCAAATTATGATTTTTAGTCCGTTATTAGGGAGCAAGTGTTTGAAGCAAGCTCAAAACTTGACAGAATTTCAAATATATGTTTTATTATAAAATAATATTTTATTTATTTCTGTATTATGTGCTTCTTATATATTTTATGTAGTTCTTCCAGGTTTTATATGGCTCTGTTTTATGTAGTTTCGTATATTTTATTTAGGTTTGAAGACAATTTTCTAGCCTAATCAATAAAGTGAAGAAGCAAGCTGCAGAAATAATATAAAGTGTAATAACATTTTTTTCTGTTTAAAATAGGACAGGAAAACACACACACACTCACACACACACACACTCACACACACACATACACACACACACTTGGAAGAACATATTGAAAAATAAATCCAAATCTTTAGCATTACTTTTGGACAGTAAGGATGGTCATTGAGTACGCTTCAGTGTTTATCTATTACAAAGTAACTTTACTGTTGAAATGTGAAAATGAGTAAGTTTTAATAATATATGAAAATGACATTATTGTGCAGTTCATTATGACTGCAACCCTAAAATCACTCAGGTTAGAGCATTGGAAGGTACTAAAACAAAATTGAAATATTTTTTATTAGGTTAGAGGGCTTATGGAATTTATTCTTTGTCCAGAGGATTTTAATTAGTTGTTCGATTTAAATGTAAACATATTATTAAGAGAGTTCCTGTCATGTAATAAGCCAATTTTGGATCAAAATATTTTTATAGAAGAGTAATGTAACATGATTGGCATGTCATTGATATTGTTAAGGAACTGTTTATTCCCTTTGAGAGAGCATGTTATTTCTCTGGAAGTCGTTACTAAATATCACTTGTAAAGAAATTGGGTTTAGACATAAAATTATTCAATCTGCTCATTCAAACATACTAGATAGCAATTAATTCAAAGCTTTGTAACACTTAATTGACACAAGCCCAAATATTATTACTTCAATTTGGAAATATTGATAATAAATATGGAGAAAATTTTAAAGGGTGTTTAAACCATTTGACCAGATCTTATCAGCAAAGAAATATATTCAGTGAATGGTTCAACCATTGTTTTTTAAATTATCATATCAGTTTACCAATGATACGTAGTTATGTATTTCAACTCTATATGCAAAAAGGAACTGCGCATCTCCATATTATTTGTTCTAGTTACTACATTCATTATTCAAATTCTGTCTTGAAAATATTGTCAGTATTGTCGCTTGCAAGTGGATAAACATAGCTGGAAATAATTTTGATACCTGTATAGACCTGTAACAATGGGTTTTTTTTAAAGATTTGATGAATGCACATGCCAAACTTAAATTAAGAATACTTAATCCAGATTTGGAAATGGGGCAACTCTAGACTAATTCTGAAGAATTCATATCTTGTCAAAATTTTAAGTATTTTGTTCAAAAGTAAGTGACAATCACAATTATTTTCTTGTTTATGTAGTTCTCAATCCAGCACTAGCCTCTTAGCTAATGCTGATATAGTGAACTTCTAAATGAGACTCTGCATAGTAAATAGTTTACAAGTTCTTTTTGCCTTGCCTGATTTTCCTTTATTTTTTTAAATAAATAAAATAAATTCAGTCTCCTCAGCATTCTGGAAGCATTAAATGGCACACAAAACAGTTTTCTTTATATTTGATACAGAAATTCTACAAAATGTATTTCTTCTTTCATAAGCATTCTAAACTATCCAGAGAGGAGATATTTATTCTAATTTAAGTAAAGTGATGGAGATTCCCTAATAACTCTTGGAAAATCATGGCAATATGAAGAAATCATATGATTCTGAATTTTCATTGTTTTACCTTCAGTTCTCAATTATAGTTCTTCCTTTCCTGAATTGATTAAAAATGTATAAATTACATGGCCTGCTAACCAATGCTTTAGTGAAGAAAAGCCACTCAATGAAGCAATATTGTGTAAACAACAGCCTTGAATAGGCTGTTTCTGGGAAAGGCAGTCTCAAGTAATGTTAGCACATTCAACTGTTAAAGAAACAACAAACTCCTTTTAAATTCAGAAAATTTATTATTTACATAGACAGTGAAAGCAGGAATAGCATAGGTGTGTATTCCTAATGGCTACTATCCTATAGGATGACCCTGAATTACAAACGTCCAAATGACGGAATCTCAAATGGCAGGTCACAGTTTGAAAGCCTGCCGTTATGTACCTTAAGAACGGGGAAGCAGAAAGCCTCAGAGATCATCAGAACACAGAGGAGTAAGGAATTGTCCGGGGACAGCCTCCACGGTAAACAGGGAGGTGAATGACAAACAGCCTACTAGCACCACCTTATGAATCCTCCCGTGTTCTTGCGTTTGAGTATGATCACAGGACATTCTGCCACAACTTAGACCAACTGGCTTTAAGCCTTGTATGCAGGCAAAGTCATCAGGGTACCATGGAAAGACTAATCTTAATGGTTAAGACCATGCTATTAAGTTTCCTCTATTGGGGCGCCTGGGTGGCACAGCGGTTAAGCGTCTGCCTTTGGCTCAGAGCTTGATCCCCACGTTATGGGATCGAGCCCCACGTCAGGCTCCTCCGCTATGAGGCTGCCTTTCTCTCCCACTCCCCCTGCTTGTGTTCCCTCTCTCGCTGGCTGTCTCTGCCAAATAAACAAATAAATTATTTAAAAAAAAAAAAAGTTTCCTCTGTTATGTATGTGTGGTCACACACACACACACACACACACTCATAGTGAGAAAAACACTCAACACCATATTCTGAGGTAAAGTTGAAAGTAAATAATAATTAAGTCGCTCGGTTCTTGTCCCAGAGGCACCAAAGAATTGGGAGTCCCGAGACTAGAATAGAGAGAATTTACACTTTCAAGAGTGAAAGCGGGCCCCTGCCAGAGCAAGAGGAGTAATAGTCCCCTGAAGCTCTAGCTGCCTTTAAGCCTGCTTGCTGCATGTGTAAATTTGGCTTCGATCGGCATTTTAGATTGACAGTTGGCGGTTATATCACATTTCGGCTTCTGCGCATGCACCTACCCACGACACTTTCTATTGTAATTTTTTAAATTTATGTATTGTATATTTATGAGTGTCAAATGAATTTTTGTTGTGACCCTAAAGGTACTTAAGGGCAAGTTGAACCTTTTGTGCACATGGTTAGCTCTGAGAAGTCCCCTTGTGGCTTTTGAGCCAGATCTGTGGTGAGGTCTTTCCTGTTCTATCAGCCCTTAGAGGTAGCTTTGAACCTGTGGCTGTTGATCCCAGCGGGCGGCTCCGAGGGTGTGGCCAGCACCCGCTTTCTCCCTGCTCTCTCATTCCTAACTGCCTGACAGCTCTGCAGATTCAAACTCTTTCTGGAAAATGAAGGAAAGTAAACCATTGTTTAAATGTCCCTTAAACATTAAAAAGAATAATAATGCAAAATATTTGTTCTTTTAATATCTAGGCTCACTACAAACTTTGCAAATCTGCAGAGAAATAGATTGAGACTTCCCAAAGCTAACACTTTTCACTCAGACTTTATAAGTGGTCCAGTCTTAAGAGACTCGAAACATTGTAACCTAGAGATTTAAAAGAGGACTAAAGTCTATATAAATTTACTCCAGATTAAATTTTGAAGTTAAAACAGAACCAAAACCCACCCTATAAGATATCCTGGTTCAGAGGATACAAAACCTTTGGTAATTCAATGAAAACTGACCCCGGAATTCAAATGTTGCCAGATTTCATACATATGTTGGCCCCTATCTTTCATATAAGTTTTTAGTAAATTGATATGTCTAGTGTTACTGAGAATTATACTTTACCTTTTCCCCTTTTTGTTGACTTTCTTATTTACCTTCATGCTCTATTATTCCAACTTTCTCACTGTATGCTTGGTGACTGTTCTGTTATCTTTTATACATTATTTTTACTCTCTTGTGTATTGTGGTTATAGGATTACATTGCCAAAAAATATGTTATTTCTACTTTGGAAAATGTGTTCAAACTTAAAGCTATTAGGTATGTATGTCTTTGGGTGCATGCACCCATATGTGTGTCTGTGTGCATGAACACGTGTGTGTGTTTTCCTATTTTTCTTTATGTTTAATTTACTCAGGGGCACCTAGCTGGCTCTCTCAGTGGAGCATGCAACTCTTGATCTCAGGGTTGTGGGTTTGAGCCCCACACTGGGTGCAGAGATTATTTAAAAATAAAATCTTCAAAAAATTTATTCATATTGTAGCTGGCTTTAATGATGTCTGTTCTGTTTCTTGTGTTGTTTCGAATATAGTAAGCTGATAGCTTGGAATTTCTCAGAAATAAAGTTGAAACTTTGTTCCCATTGCATTTCAACTTACTGATAAACTTAACACCATTAGTTTTCCATAAATTGAAGTTGAGACTTACAATTAAAAAAAAAAGAGAGCAATTGTCCAGTCAACTATATAGTCAGTCACAGTGGAGAGCATTTTTGGAATTGGAGGGGTTCGGTGGCTGGTTGGTCTGAGATTGGACGCTAATAGAAAATGTTTACTTGTGTAAGACATTTGATTAAAGGATCAATATCTTTCTTTCATGTCTGCTGTGTTTCTCCTGAAGAGGCGAGGAATTCCAATGGAAAGCACATTAGAGAAAGAACAGAGTGGATTACATTCTGTGTCTGGTGTGACTGACTAGCTGTGTTTAAATGTGCTGGCTCTTTTGGTAATTTAAATTTTAGTGTGTCTACTTGGCGATGTAAAATGAATAAACTATATTTTAAGATGAAATACTAAAAAACATTGAGATGATTGGGAAGAATAAAGGAAATATTTTTTCTTATAATTGAGTAACATCTATGAAAGACTACCCATCATAATATTAAATTTATTTGTAGATGATTATTTTATCTTAAAACCATTCATAACATCATGAGTGTTAAATGATTTATTTTATAATTAATATGTTTTCTATGTCACACTATCATGACATTATATAAAAATCTTTCCTGTCTTTAAAACATTAATCAATTAATGAAATACAAGACACAAGTTTGTACTGTAAAACGTTACAGCTAAATTCACTCATCTTTAAGTTCTGTTAGCTTATAATTATCTTTTTGAAGAGTAAGGGTGAGATGAAATTCCACATTTATTTAAGAAGGGGTTCACCCTTTTTATTTTTTAGTATGGCAAAATAGGGGACTGGAGATCAGTAATTGCCATGATTAATTGATTTTTACAAACAGCTACTTTTTTGTTATAATTAGGAATATATAACTAAAGGTAGAGTCTTACATTTTTATTAATATTTTTAAGGAAGATTTTTTTTTACTTTAACATTTTTTTACATTATGATGAGTGAAGCAATATCATTATATCTTAATTATTAAGATATCATAACACTTGGTATTTTCTTGTGGTCAGAGTGATATAATTAAAATGAGTATAATGGCTATACTTAAATACAAAATGTTTATACTATCCATGGTGGAAAGCAGCAGGTGTAATTATTAGATAACAACACTCCTGGGTGCTTGAAGGCACAGATATTCTCTTCAGGGATGATATTAGGACATGATAACTATTATGCCCCAACGGCCTATTATTACTTAAGCTTATTTATAACCCCTAAAATTTACTATTGAAATGTCTATGCTATCACAAGCTATAATATTACTGTCTTAATACATATTTTTTTTCTTGTTTAATTATACCAAACCCTAAGTTGTTAGACATCGTCCTTGTTAGGTAAACGGGAATGTGAATGAAATTATGAATTTTAAAATGTTGATTTGCATTAGAATGTTCTTTAAAAAATCACTAAAGATCATCTAGAATAAAAACAACTAAACAAAAACAATATTTGTTGTACATTATTTTATTATAGGATATACCCATATATAAAAGTATGTAAATAACAGATACATAGCTGGATGAATTTCCAAAAATTGAATCATAGCTACATAACTGAAACTGATCAAAAAACAGAATGTCACCAGTGTCCTGAAAGTCTTTTGCACATCCTCAAGTAGTAACGTCTCACAAAGTGTAACCAATATCTT
Source organism: Ailuropoda melanoleuca (assembly GCF_002007445.2). Taxonomy (NCBI): domain Eukaryota; kingdom Metazoa; phylum Chordata; class Mammalia; order Carnivora; family Ursidae; genus Ailuropoda; species Ailuropoda melanoleuca. The sequence goes on along the minus strand of NC_048235.1, from coordinate 7,917,047 downwards.
GGCTTCTGGCACCATAGTTTAGCTGTGTGGTGTTTTTTTTTTTTTTTAACTTAATATAAAGAGAATCATCAATATTCTTTTTTTTGTATGGCCTCTTTTGTTGAAAATTAAGATGATGAAATTCATTCTTTTTACTGGACGTTGCTTTAGTTTCTTCATATTGCATATTCAACGCTGCGTATGATCACTGGATGAATGCACTGTCATGTTTGCACCCACTCTACTACTGCATGTTAAGAAAGTTTGGGCTCTTATGAACAGTGTTGGTGTGAATAACCTTGTACTTGTTTTTTGGTGAATATATGTGCTCATCTGTTTTGGGTGCATATCCGTGGGAGGAGTTGCTGGAGTACAGAGCATCCATATATTTAATTATAGTAGATATTCCCAAATAGTTTTCTTAAAGTTATTTTTATAAACTTACACTCCCATCATCAGTGTGTATAAATTCTGTTGTTTCCACATAATCTCCAAAGCTGGACTTCTGATATCCTTTTAATTTTAGCTGTTCTTGTGGCTAAACTTTTCTGTATTTTTCTATTCAGTTGTTTGTCAATTTCTTTTTGATTAATGGTTTTTTATATATTCTGAAGATAGTAACTTCACATATTGTATATTAGGAATATCTTCTCCACTCTTTGGATTGCGTTTTTATTCCCATAATAGTTTATTTTATAAATATAAATTTCTAATTAGAACATAGTACAATTTTGTTTTATTTCCATCATAGTAGATGTTTCATTGTTGTTATTTTGTTCTGTTTGGGAAATCTTTGATGCACGTTCATGTATATGCTGTCCTTTCTGTTTACTCAACAATGTTCAGATGTTAAATTTTCATTTTAATTAACATATTTCTAACATCTGTTTTTATATTATTTTTGTTCTACTTAATATTTTGCCATGTAATCTCAGGGGCGTGAGATTGAGCCCTGCATTGGGCTCTTAACTGGTCCCGGAGTCTGTTTAAGATTCTCNTGAGATTGAGCCCTGCATTGGGCTCTTAACTGGTCCCAGAGTCTGTTTAAGATTCTCTCTCTCCCTCTCCCTATCTCTGATCATGCTCTCACTCTCCAAAACAAACCAACAAACAAAAACAAACAAGAAAACATATGTATAGCCCTGTATTATTTGTTTTCCAGGCAGTTGAGGATTTGCGTATTTCTTCATTGCCATTGTTGTTTTTAGTTCTCTAGTTTAATTCCACATGATTAAGGTAAAAATTTGAATAGGTTCAATTCTTTGCAATTTTTGAGGATTGCTTTATGGCTTAGCTACGTAAGTTCAGCTTTGACAGATGTTTCATGTTTAAACAAGATTTCATGTGGGAGCACAGTTCTGTATATATATAAAATAAGTTAGGTCAATTTTATTAATTGTATTCTTATTATCTCCCATAACCTTATGAATATTTAGCTGCTTTACTAACAGTTATCTAAAATGGAGCAGTTAAATATTCTAGTCTATAGTGGGTTTTCTTATTTCTTCTTTTATATCTTTTTGTAATTTTTGTGTAGGGTATATTGAAGTGATGTTCTCATTGCTTAAAAATTTAGTATCGCAGTATCTTCCTATAAATCTTCACATGATTGTTATGAAANCGCTGTGCCACCCAGGCGCCCCTAATTATATTCTTATTATCTCCCATAACCTTATGAATATTTAGCTGCTTTACTAACAGTTATCTAAAATGGAGCAGTTAAATATTCTAGTCTATAGTGGGTTTTCTTATTTCTTCTTTTTGTAATTTTTGTGTAGGGTATATTGAAGTGATGTTCTCATTGCTTACAAATTTAGTATCGCAGTATCTTCCTATAAATCTTCACATTATTGTTATGAACNTTCAGTTTGTTTCTCATAGTCCATAGTCTCTCATGTTTCATTCCCCGTTCTGATTACCCCCCTTTTCTTTATCCCTTTCTTCCCCTACCGATCATCCTAGTTCTTATGTTTGTCATCCTTCCTTTAGTTAACATTTGCGTATTATACCTTTATCAGTGTTTCTCCTATCAAGTTTTTGGTATTATTATGTTTCCTGTGCCTTTTTGAAGGATTTTGTATTTTTTTCCCATGGCAACTTTCATAGAAATATTTAGTGCATTTACTGTTAGAAAAGTATTATTTCTAGGTGTGTATCTGTCACCCTATGTTTGGTTTTGTAATCAATCTTCCTGTTTATTTGACTCTTTACTCTTTGTTTTAATATTAAATACACAGTGTGATTATTACATTGCCCTCTGCTAACCTCTTAGCAGACATTCTAGTGCTGCATTCACCTATTTCTCAATAATGCAAGAATCTTAGAGCACATTAATTCTAGTAAAATCTAGACTTTGAGTATGGTGATACATTTTTAGATATAACAACAATGGCATGATCCATGAAAGAAAGAATTGATAAGCTGGTCTTCATCAAAATTATAAGCTTCCAGGATGCTATGTTGGCTCAGTTGGCTAAGCATCCAACTCTTGGTTTTGGCTCAGGTCATGATCTCACGGTTGTGGGTTTCAGCCCTGCTTTAGGCTCCATGGTCAGTGTGGAATCTGCTGGAGATTTCTTTCCCTTTCCCTCTCCCCCTCCCCGCCCTGGCACATTCTCTCTCTCAAAATAAATAAAATCTTTAAAAATTTTTTAAAAAATTATAAACTTCTGCTGTATGAAAGATAACATCAAGGAAATTATGAGAAAAGCCACAGACTGGGAGAAAATACTTGCAAAAGAAACATCTGAAAAAGCACCGTTATCCAAAACATACAAAGAACTCTTAAACTCGAAAATAAGAAAACAAATGCCACTATTAGAAGTGGACCAAATACCACGGTGCCTGAGTGGCTCACTGGGTTAAGCATTTGCTCTCATCTTAGGTCATGATCTCAGGGTCCTGTGATAGAGCCCTGCATCAGGTTCCCTGCTCAGTGGGGAATCTGCTTCTCCCTCTCCCTCTGCCACTCCCCCTGCTTGGGCTCTCTCTCAAATAAGTAAATAAAATCTTTAAAAAAAAAAAAGACTTTATTTAAAAAAAAGAATAAACAAAATGAGTCGAATACCTTAACAGATAGTTCATCAAAGAAGACATACAGATTGCAAACAAGAATATGAAAAGATGTTCCACATCATGTTATCAGGGAAATGTAACCTGAAACAGCTATGAGATATCCCTACACAACTACTAAAAAGGCTAAAATCCAGAACACTGACAATATTAAATGCTGACAAAGCTGTGGAGTAACAAGACTTCTAATTCACTGTTGGCAGGAATACAAAATGGTGCAAACTTTGAAGGACAGTTTGTCAGGTTCTTACAAAACTAAACATACCATAAGATCCAGTAATCACACTCCTTGGTATTTATCAAAAGGAGTTGAAAACTTAAATGCACACAAAAGCCAATACACAGATGTTTCTTGCAGCTTTACTAATAATTGCCAAAACTTGGACACAATCAAGATGTACTCTAGTAAGTGAATGTATAAGTAAACTGAATTATATCCAGACAATGGAATATTAATCAATGATAAGAAAAAATTAGCTACCAAGCCATGAGAAGATCTGGAGAAATCTTAAATGCATATTAATAAGTTTTTAAAAAGTCTGAAAAGGCTCCATAGTGTGTGATTCCAACTATGTTACCTTCTGTGGAAAAAAAATAAAACTGTGGACTCAATAAAAAGATCTGTGATGAATGGAACTATTAAATTACTTATTGTATGCCTGAACCTAATATAACACTGTATGTCAACTAACTGGAATTAAAATAAAAACTTAAAATAGAAAAATAGCTTCGCAGGGGTGGGGGAATGGGATAGGTGNGAACCTAATATAACACTGTATGTCAACTAACTGGAATTAAAATAAAAACTTAAAATAGAAAAATAGCTTCGCAGGGGTGGGGGAATGGGATAGGTGGGTGATGGGTATTAAGGAGGGCACATATTGCATGGTGCACTGGGTGTTATGCACAAGTAATGAATCATGGAACTTTACATCAAAAACTAGGATGTACTGTATGGTGACTAACATAATATAATAAAAAATATTAAAAAATAAAAATAGATGCATAAATAAGAAAGAATATCTGTGGTTACCAGGAGTTAGGGGAGAGGGAAGTATGAATTTTTAGGATAGTGAAACTGATTTATATGATAGTATAATGATGGACACATAAAATTATATATTTGTCTAAACCCTTAGGGTATATAACACCAAGAGTGACACCTGATGTAAAATATGGACTTTGAGCTAAAAAAGATATGTTAATGTAGATTCATCAACTTAATAAATGTATCACTCTGGTAAGAGAAGTTAATAGGGGGAGGAGTCTTTGACTCTGTGGGGGAAGGGTTTTGTGCAAAATCTTTGTGCCTTCCACTCAATTTTGCTCTGAATGTAAAAGTGATATAAAACCGGTCTATTAAGATAAAAGAAAAAAAAAAGCACATAATATCTCAAAAGATGTAGAAAAAAAAGCATTGACAAAATTCAACAACTTTTCATGATAGGTATAGAAGGAAATGCTGTCAATTTAGCAAGGGCCGAATATGAAAAGCCCAAAGCTAACATCAAATTCCATGATTAAAAACTTAAATTTTTTCCTTTAAAATCAGGAACAAGGCAAAGATGTCCACTACTGCCACTTCTATTCAACATATGATTGAAGTGCTAGCCAGAGCAGTTAGGCAAGAAAAAGAAACAAAATGCATCCAAGTCAAAAGGAAGTTTTTTAAGTTCTTTTATATTTTGGATAATAACCCTTTGGTGATGTGTGAAAGTTTTGAGTCACTAAATGGTACACCTGAAACTAATATTACATTGTATATTAACTAACTGGAATTTAAATAAAAACTTTTCATTTTTTAAAAAAATAAAAAATTTCAAAAACAAAAAAATGGAAGAAGTAAAATTATCTGTAGATGACTTGATATTATATGTAGAATACACTAAAGGAGCTACAAAAACCTCTTAGAGCTAATAAACAAATTCAGTAAAGTTACAGGATATGAAATCAATGTACAAAGTCAGTTCATTTCTATGTAATAACAGTGAACGATCCAAAATGGAAGTTAACAAAATAATCTCATTTAAAATTGCATCAAAAAACAAATACAAATAAACTTAATCAAGAAAGTGATAGACTATGAAATTAATTTCAAAAGGTACAAAAAGTGGAAAGACACCCCATGTTCATGAATTGGAAGATGTAACACTGTTTAAATGTCTGTACTATCCAAAGTGATCTCCAGATTCAAAGCAATGCCAATGAAAATTGGAATATTTTTTTTTACAAAAATCCAAAAAACAATTTTAAAATTTATATGGAACCACAAAGGGCCCCAGATATTCAAAAGAATCTTGAGAAATAAAAACAAAGTTGTAGGTATCATGCCTCCTAATTTCAAAATACTTTACAAAGCTACAGTAATTAAAAAAGTATTGTATTGGCATAAAAACAAATATATAGACAAATGGAATAGAATAGAGGGCCTAGAGGTCAGAAATATGCCCATACACTAGTCAACTGATCTTGATAAGGGTGACAGGAATATGCAATTGGGAAAGGATAGTCTCTTCCACAAATGAAGAAGCAGTATGTCATGGGCCCGAAGTGATCATCCAAATTCTTGCAATGCATGCAAAGAATTCAAGGCTCTTACTGCCTACTACCCTGGCCATTTCTCAGGGTTATGATAGCATGGAACAGCTTTGACTGATTATGTAACACTTCTCTTTGGACAAAGAGCAGGCTTATTTCCACTCGCAATAAAAGCAGTATATTCCCCAAACTCAGTGTTCCTGTTCTGTCCCTAAATTCACTATTTCTGTTGGTATTCATGTAGGCCCATGTGTATTGCACCTATGAGCAGGAACATTATGCCAACTTTCTGGTTACTGTTTTTGCTGTGTATAATAAAATTCATTTTCTCTGATCCAAGTGCCTTCTATATTTTTGTTAGCATCAGTGAAACAGTAACAGTCTAGTATAGTAGCTTGTAAATAAGGTAAAATCTCAGACTCTTCACTGTTCCTGGCACAGTCATGGGAGTGAAGACTTTTGTATCTTCCAATCCAGTCCAGCTGAGAGCTGATGCCAGCTAACCGACATGGATCAGAAGTGCCCAGCTTACTATTATTTTAAGATACTAAGTCCCTGGTAGTTTGTTATTGAGCAAAAATAAATTAAATAATCATAATGAAATAATATTTAGAACCACGAAATGACACAACTCCATTCCTACCAGAATGACTAAAATGAAAAAGCAAAACACAAAATGTTGAGCAACCGGAACTCTCACAAACTGCTGGTAGAACATATATATATAATCATTTTGAAAAATTTGTTTGGCAGTATCCTCTAAAGCTAAACATATGTGTATCTCTAACTGGGGATTTCCACTCCTAGTTTTATCCCCAACAGAATATTTATATATGTTATCCAAAAGACATGTAAAAATTGTTTATGCAAGCATAGTCAGTAATAACCAAAAATTGAAAATGAATTGTAGAATGGATCCATATAAATTAATGCTACTATGAACATTCCATTTATATCTAAAAAAATCATTGTTTAACCCAAACTCATGAAGAAAAAATCATTGCCTAATTCAAGGTCATAGAGATTTACTTCTAAATTTATTTCTAAGTGTTTTCTTCTTTTTAATTTTGTATTATCTGTTCTGAGCAATCATTGGGCTAAGACCTCCTTCTGTTATAAAATTTTTGCTTATCTACTCAGATGAATCTGGGGAATAGTCAGTTACCATAACAAAAATGTTGCAAAGTCACACTTTCTAGAAAGGGAATTAGGTAGTACTCCAAAGTACAAATTTAGTATGATTATAGTGAACATATTTGAACATAAAAACAAAACCATAACTATTAAACACAGAATTTAAATAAGATAATAGTACTTGTAGGTGCTATAATACAAGAAGTATTAAAATTCAGAAAATTTGAATAATTCTGAAAACTTTAATTTAAAAGACCTTTAATCTGACTTTTACTCTTTGATACATATATGAATGGTGAGTTTAAATGTCATTATTCCCTATAAGTAAAGCAAGTCTATATTTTAATGAAACAAGATACAAACATTAGTTTCTGTGTTCAAAGTTTAAATAAAAATGAAGACTGGACTTGAGCAATGTTTATCCTTCTTCTTCTTCTACTTTTTTTTTTTTTTTAATTACCGTATCACCCAAAGCCAATGCATCCACATTTCCAAAATGTTTAGTCTAGCAAATTCAATGCTGCTACGGATGTGCTATTTTAAAAGGGGGTGGAATTAAACTCACCTTCTTTTTCTCTGTCTTAATCTGGGTAAATATCAAATCAGACTTAATGTATCTCAGTCATTACATTGCACACAATCAGCATATTGTTTAGCCACATCCAAGCAAGGATTATTTCTTGCTTGTCAGGCCTACTCAAGCTTTCAATGCAATGGCTTAAACCTACTGCCTCCTAAACAGTTATATAATGAAGAATGCTCCCTCTTCTCCATACATACAAAAATGTATTCTTTTTTTTTTTTCAATTTTATTTTTTTTACCATTTTATTTTTTTTATTATGTTCAATTAGCTGACATAAAATACATCATTTGTTTTTGGTGTGGTGTTCAACAATTCATTAGTTGAATATAATACCAGGGCTCATCCCAATATGTGCCCACCTCAATACCCATCGCCTGCTGCCCCATCCTCCCCCTCTTCTGTAACCCTCAGTTTGTTTCCTGGAGTCCAGAGTCTCTCATGGTTTGTTTCCCTCTGTGATTTCTTCCCATTCAGTTTTCTTTCCCTTCCCCTGTTGTCCTCCACCCTATTCCTTATATTCCACATATAAGCGAAACCATATGATAATGTTCTTTCTCTTCTTGACTTATTTCACTTAGCATAATCCCCCCAGTTCCATCCATGTCAATGCAAAAGGTGGGTATTCATCCTTTCTGATGGCTGAGTGATATTCCATTGTGTATATGGACCACATCTTCTTTATCCATTCACCTGTTGAAGGGCATCTCAGCTCATTGTTACATTTAACATGAAATTAACAGAAAACTAGAGCACTATCCAATGCAATGTACTATGATTGGTTTTCCCACTTTTAATATAATACACAATCTTTACAATTAATGAAAATTGCAAAATGGTGGATAATAGGTAAATACATTTTAAAAAATAAAGATTATCATAGGATATACATTATGGAATTCTTTTTTTCAATTTAATTTTATTTAAATTCTAAGGACTAATCCAGTGTAGTGTCCATATAAACCTTTACAGCATCCAGTATGACTCTTCTCTTGTAGGCCTGTCAGAGTGATGTGGCAGACGCAAGACATACTTTAAAAGATTGCCCAGAGGAAGAAAAGAAAAGGAAATATCGGAACAGATACCTTTGAAAACCCACACTTTTACAATATATCTGCTTCAGTTAAAAACATTCCTGGTAAATGTTAATTGAACTGACTCTATTGTATGTGATGTTAACCTTAAATTATATACTGCTTCAAATTCTGCTAATAAATTTTGTGAATATAAATTAATATTAACTTTTGGGGGCAATAGTGATATTAATTGACATAAGTATCCCCCAAAACAATTTTCTTACTGATATAAATGTCACTTTTCAAATTAATTCTGGCAAGGAAAAACTTGGCAGCTCTTTATAAGTGTCTTCTCTTCAAAAAAAAAAAAAAAGAGAGAGAGAGAGATGCTTATAGTTTCTACAAAGAAGTAGGAAAGGAAAAAATTAATACTGAAATGTCATTTTTTTTAGCAGGGCAAAATGCATGTGGGCAAAATTCCTGAGAGTGCTAGTAGGCAAATATATATAAATTCTGCATTTCTAGTGGCCCTATGGGAATTTCCTTGTATCTTTCTTTTCTTTTTTTTTAATAAAAAAAAAAAAAAAAAAAAAAAAGAGAGAGAGAGATGCTTATAGTTTCTACAAAGAAGTAGGAAAGGAAAAAATTAATATTGAAATGTCATTTTTTTTTAGCAGGGCAAAATGCATGTGGGCAAAATTCCTGAGAGTGCTAGTAGGCAAATATATATAAGTTCTGCATGTCTAGTGGCCCTATGGGAATTTCCTTGTATCTTTCTTTTCTTTTTTTTTAATAATAATTTTTTATTATGTTATGTTAGTCACTATACAGTATATCCTTAGTTTTTGAAGTAATGTTCCATGATTCATTATTTGCGTATAACACCCAGTGCACCATGCAATACGTGCCCTCCTTACTACCCATCACCAGCCTATCCCATTCCCCCACCCCCCTCCCAGGTCTGAAGCTCTCAGTTTGTTTCCCAGAGTCCACAGTCTCTCACGGTTCATTCCCCCTTCTGTTTACCCCCCCATCATTCTTCCCTTCCTTCTCCTACTGATCTTCCTATTTCTTATGTTCCATAAATGAGTGAAACCATATGATAATTGTCTTTCTCTGCTTGACTTATTTCACTTAGGATAATCTCCTCTAGTCCCATCCATGTTGCTGCAAATGTTGGGTAATCGTTCTTTCTGATGGCTGAGTAATATTCCATTGTACATATGGACCACAACTTCTTAATCCAGTCATCTGTTGAAGGGCATCTCATTTCCTTCCACAATTTAGCTATTGTGGACAATGCTGCTATGAACATTGGGGTGCATATGGCCCTTCTTTTCACTACGTCTGTATCTTTGGGGTAAATACCCAGTAGTGCAATGGCTGGATCATAGGGTAGCTCAATTTTTAACTTTTTAAGGGACCTCCACAATGTTTTCCAGAGGGGCTGTACCAACTTACGTTCCCAAGAACAATGTAGGAGGGATCCCCTTTCTCCACATCCTCTCCAACATTTGTTGTTTCTTGCCTTGTCAATTTTTGCCATTCTAACTAGCATAAGGTGGTATCTCAATGTGGTTTTGATTTGAATTTCCCTGATGGTGAGATTTTGAACGTTTTTTCATGTGTCTGTTAGTCATTTGTATGTCTTCATTGGAAAAGTGTCTGTTCATATCTTCTGCCCATTTTTTGATTTCATTATTTGTTTCTCATGTATTGAGTTTGAAAAGTTCTTTGTAGATCTTGGATACCAGCCTTTTATCTGTAGTGTCATTTGCAAATATCTTCTCCCATTCCGTGGGTTGCCTCTTAGTTTTTTCATATACTATCATGACAAGAAAGATCCTATTAAACTGTCTTGTTCTGCTCAAACTCATAACAACTGTCATGGAGTATAATTCACATGAGTGCTATAAATTTAATATCATAAGTTCTACTCATTAATAAGAATCAATCTTTTGTTAGGAAGAAAGAATACAAACACTGCCTTCTTTATACCATGAGACAGTTCTAAAGATGACTTGATGTTCAAGAACAAATTAGATTATTCCACTACATACTTCTATTAAAAACCTTCTATTTAAAAAAAAAATCTAGTTTCCCTTTCCCCCTCTCCTCAAAAACCCTATTTAAAAAACCCAATGATTTTCTACAGAATATTTGAAAAGTGTACCTGAATCTATATGTATTCTTATCCAAAAATTTAACAAATGTCATTTTAATATTTAATTTTACAGAATTATTATCATCATCATTATTAACTTCCAAGAATGAATATTTCATTGGGAACATTTTTGGAAAACTTCAAATATTTTATTGTCAATATTCATTTTGAATTTAGAAAGCTGCCCCAAAGTTATATAAGGAAGTGATTTATATCTCCATGGAATAGAAGGAACTTAATATTTTGGGATCCCTTTAGTCAAAATTTAAATGCCTGTCAGTGTCTTTTCTCATTCATTCCCTTAATCATTTCTATATAATCAAGATGTTTTAAAAAATGTCTAAAATAGTATGCAGACTGACATATAAAGAAATACCCTAAGATTCTTGGACGTGAATTCAATAGCAAGTGAAGGATAAGAGAGTTGGAATTGATATACTGGGATGATTTTGGCATTACGTGAGTTTCTAGAAAAACAGTTGAAGATTTTAAAATGAAAAAGTAATATAATAATATTGTTAAACCAACTTCATGAATAGCAATATATGTGTGTGTATATAGGGATATACATGCATATCTATATTTGTATGTGTATGTATATGTATGTGTGTGTGTGTGTGTTTTTGTGTATTTGCGTATATCCATGAACTTCCATTTGAGAAACATAAAATTTGACAAATATTTTCTTTCTAACCAAAAATGTGACTAAAATTGTTTGGATATTAATCATCATTCTAGCTGAAAAGTTTTAGAAAGAAATATCATGGTAAGGTGACCCAAATCTATTGATACACACAGCTAATTGAGAAATGATAAACTAGGGAAATTTTGTTGTATAGCTGCTTTGTTATATTTGTGCTTGAAATACCTGAAAACTTGGGTTGGTTGTCCTTGGATTCCTGAGTGACATGGCATTAGATATTTCTTATTCGCATTTGACCTTGACCACTTATGGGAGCTGATGAACAACCTATGGGGCCAGAGCCTTTATTGCTAATCTGGTAGTATGTTAGTAGTTGAAACTGTTTTGTTTTGTTTCTCTTAGAGGTGATCTTAAAGGAGAATGGTAGATTGATAAGATTGACAAATCTTGCCAATTTCTTCATCCCAAAGCCACCAATCAGATGACAGAGGAGTATATGAGCATCCTGATAAGGTCCAAGAATGTTATCTGGTGAAGCTCCCTCTTACATAGAAGCAAAGATTAGGAATGAGATCCTCTAAAAAGAGACGTTAAAATTGTTTATGAAAAATCCTATATAGTAAGGTTAAGGTGTAAATAATTTTTGCGTATTAGAAGAGGGGATAAATTCCTATCAGTGGAATTATTGAATCAAAGTGCATGTATCTTTTTTTAATCTGGATACACATAATACCAAGTCTGTTGTAAAAAGAGTATGTCAATTTATACTCCTATTCATACAAGGGAGATATTAAAAGTATTTTACAACTACTAGAATATAGGCACTGACCAATTAGAACAGATGCTCACACCAACTAGAACATATGGCCACATTGGTGACCACCTGAATATTAGCTCTGAACAGCAGTACCTGAAAATTGCAAATCCCTCACTCACTTGTCAAGATGGGATAGTATCTGACTTCCTGATATGTTGCCAATTTAATGCAGGAAAAATGTGATATCATTGTTTGACTGGCATGTCTTTAATTAGACATAAGTGAACATTTTAAAATTTAACATGCTATTTATTTTCAATTCTATCGTATTTGCTTCATTTGTCCATTTTTACTTTTGCATGTTTCATATTAATAAAATTAATTAATGAGCCTCTGTAGAACTAAGGAACTTAAACTAATGTCCTTCATATATGTTACAAATGTTCTTCATATAAATAT
>NC_048235.1:7718933-7903607 GCF_002007445.2 Ailuropoda melanoleuca | reverse complement strand
CTGTCAGTGTCTTTTCTCATTCATTCCCTTAATCATTTCTATATAATCAAGATGTTTTAAAAAATGTCTAAAATAGTATGCAGACTGACATATAAAGAAATACCCTAAGATTCTTGGATGTGAATTCAATAGCAAGTGAAGGATAAGAGAGTTGGAATTGATATACTGGGATGATTTTGGCATTACGTGAGTTTCTAGAAAAACAGTTGAAGATTTTAAAATGAAAAAGTAATATAATAATATTGTTAAACCAACTTTATGAATAGCAATATATGTGTGTGTATATAGGGATATACATGCATATCTATATTTGTATGTGTATGTATATGTATGAGTGTGTGTGTGTGTTTGTGTGTGTTTGCGTATATCCATGAACTTCCATTTGAGAAACATAAAATTTGACAAATATTTTCTTTCTAACCAAAAATGTGATTAAAATTGTTTGGATATTAATCATCATTCTAGCTGAAAAGTTTTAGAAAGAAATATCATGGTAAGGTGACCCAAATCTATTGATACACACAGCTAATTGAGAAATGATAAACTAGGGAAATTTTGTTGTATAGCTGCTTTGTTATATTTGTGCTTGAAATACCTGAAAACTTGGGTTGGTTGTCCTTGGATTCCTGAGTGACATGGCATTAGATATTTCTTATTCGCATTTGACCTTGACCACTTATGGGAGCTGATGAACAACCTATGGGGCCAGAGCCTTTATTGCTAATCTGGTAGTATGTTAGTAGTTGAAACTGTTTTGTTTTGTTTCTCTTAGAGGTGATCTTAAAGGAGAATGGTAGATTGATAAGATTGACAAATCTTGCCAATTTCTTCATCCCAAAGCCACCAATCAGATGACAGAGGAGTATATGAGCATCCTGATAATGTCCAAGAGTGTTATCTGGTGAAGCTCCCTCTTACATAGAAGCAAAGATTAGGAATGAGATCCTCTAAAAAGAGAAGTTAAAATTGTTTATGAAAAATCCTATATAGTAAGGTTAAGGTGTAAATAATTTTTGCATATTAGAAGAGGGGATAAATTCCTATCAGTGGAATTATTGAATCAAAGTGCACGTATCTTTTTTTAATCTGGATACACATAATACCAAGTCTGTTGTAAAAAGAGTATGTCAATTTATACTCCTATTCATACAAGGGAGATATTAAAAGTATTTTACAACTACTAGAATATAGGCACTGACCAATTAGAACAGATGCTCACACCAACTAGAACATATGGCCACATTGGTGACCACCTGAATATTAGCTCTGAACAGCAGTACCTGAAAATTGCAAATCCCTCACTCACTTGTCAAGATGGGATAGTATCTGACTTCCTGATATGTTGCCAATTTAATGCAGGAAAAATGTGATATCATTGTTTGACTGGCATGTCTTTAATTAGACATAAGTGAACATTTTAAAATTTAACATGCTATTTATTTTCAATTCTATCGTATTTGCTTCATTTGTCCATTTTTACTTTTGCATGTTTCATATTAATAAAATTAATTAATGAGCCTCTGTAGAACTAAGGAACTTAGACTAATGTCCTTCATATATGTTACAAATGTTCTTCATATAAATATGTATGTTATTTTTATATCCTTGTCATATCAGATTTTCAAAAATGTTCTTATTTTACTTAGTCATATGTTTACTACATTCTTCATTGCTTCTTGGTTTTCTTTCTTACTTAAAATGTCCTTTTAAACAATGATTAAAAATAAACACAGATATTTTACTTAGTACTTATATTTATGAGCTAATCGATATGGAATTCATTTTGGTGTAAAGATTAAATTAGTGATCCAAGCTTTATGAAGAGAACTGTCTATGTGTCCAGTTACCATTTACTGAGTAATTCATGTCTTTTATCAGTAATTTAAAGTATGTCTTTATCATTTACTAAATACAAATAGCTTTATTTAGGGACTCATATTTTATTTCTACTCTATTTACCAAATTCCTACAATGTTAATCATAGTTCCTAACAATGTCAATGCATTTACTCATTTGATATATCCTACAATATAAATGAATATTGTTTAATTTCTATACCAGTATCACTACTCACAAGTATATAAAATAAATTTCAAGATTTCTTTGCAATTATTTTTGTCCTTAGAATAAATATCCCATTGTGTTTTAAATTTACTTAAATTAATTATTTGTATGTGTAGTTATGTACTGTATAGAGTTAGGGGTTTTTTTCTGTTTTAAAGGTTCATTGCAAAATTTTTACCCTCATTTAATATTTATCTTACATTTTAGAATATGTGTTCTTTTAACAGGAACATCAACGTATGTTAAATCAAAATTTTCTTCTACCCAATTTTTTTCAATTTTCACCCACCCTCTTAGTAAGCATTTTTTATTAGTCTCTAATTTATGCTTTCTATGTCTCTTGCATTTTTTTTTGCAAAAGGAAACAAATACATTCAAATGTTTAACTGCTTGATAGTATTTTGCACATTGCTGTTTTTCACTCCATGTGAGCTGACCGTGCTGATATAAATCTTTCTTATTCCTTTTCACTGCTGCACAGCATCCCACTGTGTGGATCTGAACCAAGTGTCTTCCATGCATGGGTATCTAGGTATTTTCCAAAATATTGCCATTACAAATTCTGCCACACTAAATATATTTTTTATTTCTTTCAAAAATTCCAAAATATATTTTTCGACTAAGTCTAGAAGTGGGATATCTAGGTCCAAGTCTAAATGCCTATGTAGCTTCATCGAATGGTGTCCATTTTGCATTCCTGTAAGCAGTGCATGAGAGAACCTCATTCTTCACAGCCTTGCCACCTCAGTTTGATGTGAAATCTTAAACATTTTTATAATCTACTAAGTGAAAATTTTATCTTGTTGTAGTTTTATTTTGCATTTTTATTATGTGTGAAACATGTTAAAGGGCATTTGTGTGAACTGTTTATGCTCTTACTAATTTTCTATATTTTTCCTCATGCTTCTGAAAAAATGTATACGTTCAGATGGTTTGTTCTGTGTTTGACTTCTTACGTCTCGTGCTGCTAACGAGTAGTCTGATGCTGATTCGAATTATGTAATTTTTTAGGTGATTTCTTATTTTTCTCTGCAAGCATTATGAATGTGGCAATGTTCTTACATTCAACTAAAATTTGTTTGCCTGTGTGGTTTTCCTTCTCTTTCCTTAGGCACTTAATGAGCCTTTTAAATGTAAACTTAATCTTTCTCTAATGCTGGGCAGTTTATCACCATATTTCTACCAGTACCTCCTCATTTATATTTGTGATATTTTCCTTCAAAACTTCACCTCCAATTGCATTTATTTTATATTATCTTTTTCTTTATCCCCTCCAGCTGCCTTCAAAAGTGTCCTCTCTGTCATCTTCCATTTTACTACTTTTTTCCACAGAATTCAGTCCACTACTTTCCTCATCTTTTTGTCTTTCACATCAACAACTAGATTTCCTTGTTAATATTTGCGTAAGTCATGGGGTGCCTGGGTGGCTCAGTCGGTTGAGCAGCCAACTCTGATTTTGACTTAGGTCAGGATCTCAGGGTTGTGAGCTTGAGTCCTGGCTGTGCACTCAGCAGGGAGTCTGTCTGAGATTTTCTCCCTCTGACCCTCTCTCCCATGCATGCTCTCTTTTAAAAAAATATTTCCTTAAGCCACTTTTATGCCTTCTTATTCTTTCACATATTGCTAATATTTTTACTGACTTTCCAAATGTATTTATCCTGCTTATTGTAAATTTCTGGGCACATTTTAATAATTCTGCTTTCGATGGCACACCTTGTTCTGGTTCATTTTTTATCTTTTGAGGAGTTGTCTTTTTCAGGCAGGGGTCTGCTTATAGCCCATAAGTTTTTGCTCTCCTAGGCAGGATATCGGTCTTTTCTAAGAACGTATCTGGGAAGATTTGATGTTAGTGCTACCATATATGTTGAGCTTCAAGATAAAGGTGTGTTTTAAAAGAAACATGGAAAGGAACCCCCCAAAGCAATTTTCCAGACACAGAGATAACTACTGATCTCTCCCTTTTGTAACCATCTCATTTTCTTTCTCTGGTCCTGAGGTTCACCTTGAAACTCTCTGGGAGAAGAGCTGTCCTTGAAAAGGTAGAGAAATACCTCTTCAAGAACGTTTTCTTCCTGGTTTTCTTCAACTCCTGTCCCTAACTTGGGCAGTATACACCCCCAATGTGAAACATGAGCACCATAGCCTGAACTGTTCCTATACACCTCTTCCACACGGAGAAGAGGCAAGAGCAGAATGCAAAAAGCTGTCTCTTGCATGTCTTCACATCACTTCCTAGAACCCCGGTTGCCTCCACAGCAGCCATCCACCCCCACATCCTTCACAAGGCAATAGGACCTTAAGTACTCTGTTTCCTTTGGCATTCACCTTTTCCTCTTGTTTTGTCTTTTCTTTAGGTTGACTTTGGAGTAAAAGGACTGTACATGCTGGTTTAACTTTTTAAAGAAATAGAAGCCACTACTTCCTTATATTTTTGCTTCCTGACTAGCTGTCTTTATTTCTGAATGCTGCCTAGATTGTCTCCTTTCTTTAAAGTCTTAAAATTATTTCTAAACCTTACCTGCTATACCTCACACCCCACCCTCATATGTTAGACCCTGAATTTGTGATTATCTACAGCAGTGTTATTCAAACGTAAGGGATCACTTACATACCCAGGAAAGTTTTAAGTGCAGACCTTCAGATTTTAATCCCAGATGTTATTTCAATCAGAATGTTGTGGACTATGGTTCAGAGCCTGTATATTTAAAACTCCCCAGGTGCTTCTGATTGATCAACTCCTCTTGCTAACCACTCATGTGAACCATATAACTGAGCAGTTAATTTATCACTCTGGTTCATGCAAACATACCTTTTCTTTTTACTGTAAACTAAAGTATTACCAGTTTACAGAAAGGACTGTGATAGGAAGACACAGAAATACACATAGAAACATACAATCACACACACACAACATGATTAATACAACACTTTCGTGCTGAATATATTACTATCATAGATCAAGTCTAATGCAGTGTTATCTGCTGTTTACTTTTTTTCAACCCTGAACATTCAGTTGTGGGTTTTGCTGATAAATCACTACAGTCTGAAGTTCATGTTCTTTAATTCTTCCATTTAGTCCACAAATATTTAGTACTTACTATATGCCAGACATTATTTTAGTTGCTAGGATATGATAGTGAACAATATAAAGCATTACTCTCATAGCACATAATGTATGGGAAGGGAGATATGCAATAAACGAACAAATTAAATTAAACTATATTGGGTAGTAGTAAGAGCTATGATGAAAAAAATAATTATTATTAGAGAGTATGGGGTCTATTTTAGCCAGGGGTATTAAGGGAAGATTTTGTAAGGAGATGGCATTTTATAAAGGACCTAAGGAAATGAGAGCTGCATTCATGCAAGGAGGCAGGGACAGAGCAGGGAGTGTGAACAGTCCTACAACTTTTTTTTCTGTTCAAGGAGTAGCAGGGAGGCCAGCATGGCTTGCAAGAGTGGGGATCAGGAAGAAG
Organism: Ailuropoda melanoleuca; assembly: GCF_002007445.2. NCBI lineage: Eukaryota > Metazoa > Chordata > Mammalia > Carnivora > Ursidae > Ailuropoda > Ailuropoda melanoleuca. The sequence goes on along the minus strand of NC_048235.1, from coordinate 7,898,067 downwards.
TTAGAGGATGCATTTGCAGATCCTGCAGACCACATTATTCCCCAACTTCTTTCACATAATGACCTCCATGGAGATAATGACACATTAGAATAACAGGATGGGGTGCCTGTAGTCCAATGGGCCCAGGAACCATGCTGATTCCTGAGAACCAGGAGCGGAGGGACAGTATCTGAAGATTTGTGACACCAATTCCTGAAACCAGGTTGGGAAGCTCTGTTCTAGGTCCTTGTAGCTTTGGAAGTGTCCCGGAACTTGTTCTGACGAGAAGGGGAAATAGTGGATAGCTTTGTATTTACAACATTAATTGAAAATTTCTCACCAAGTTTACCAAGAATCTCATGATGCCAGAACATGTAATTCTTTGTATTCTTTCTTTCCTTGCTTCATATTTCGTCCTACTGTTGACCAACTTCAGTTTTTTAAAGCTTTCTTCTCCTGCGGAACTCTCTTCTTGTTCCTCTTCTAGATGCCCGTGACTTTTTGACCACTGTTTGTTATGATTTTTTTTTCTCCTACCTTGTCTTGTTGTTGCTCCACAGGGTTCTGTCTTTAGAATTCTATTCTCGTACCACAATCTCCCTAAGACACCATATCCAGATATATGACTTCAAATACACAGACACACCAAGGAGCAGCCCACTTTCATCTCCAGGTCAGATCTCTCTCCTGAGTTTACAACAAATTCTGCACAGAAATTGTATTTAAAAATAAAATATTCACCTTAAGATCTTTAGGTTCAGACTAAAATTACAATCCTTTGAAGCAAGGAAAGAACTTCTCTTTGTATGTTTCTATCTTTACGAATTGAATCTTTGACTAAGAATGTTTCCACAGCACAAACATCTATGACTACCCCACTCTCATAATCCTTCATACAAATCAATGACTGTAGCATCTTGTCTATTTAATCTCTAAAATATCCCCCATAAATATTCTCTCCTCTATACCTCTGTTGTTGCAGTCATGTTGAAGTCCTTATGATTATTTCTATAAAACTGTTCCAAAACAATGGATTCATAAAAGATGAACATTAAGTGTCTTAAACTTCGGATGTGGAAGGAGACATGGGGGGGGGAGAGGAAGAAGTGAGACATTCTCCCTCCCTTGCATTCAAGAGCCGACATGAAACAGGATTTGGAGTTTGTTTTTCTTTCAATGTTAGGTGCTAAATACCTGACACTGTGTAAATGTTTTTCATTGAACATCTTCTTAAGCTATGATGATATGTGTTTTTCATACAGTATGGACCCTGTAGTGAACTAGCTACTTACACTGGCTCTAAGCAGAAACAAACACACAAATAAAACCCTTCCCTTTACCAGCAGAGGAGGACAACTTGGCTATTGCTAAGTAACTTGACTAGATATAAACCAAAAAAAGCAAAAACAAAAACAAAACAAAAACGAAGGGAGCTCAAAATTGTCAAAAAGTTGAGTTTATTCAGGAATAGCAGATGAATTGCAAGTGGGGACACACAAAGTGTAGCATGCTACAGGTGAGTCTTTTGAGGGTTTGGAGTAAGCTGTATTTATGCACAGGGAGTATAAAGAGAGGAGAGTTCAGTTAGCATCTGTTATAATCAAAACAGAATGGAGACCATCTTTGAACGTTCCCTGAGCAGACAAAACCAGTCCAGTTGTACAAATAAAGCTTAATTCAGCTTAGTTTATGAGATCAACTTGTCCTCGGCCATTTCTTATTCATGTCTCTGGAAACCATAAGCAAAAATTTCCTCTGGTTGATATGACGTAACCCCAGACAAACTCTCTGTCATTTAAGAAAACTAACATTGTCAAATTTCTGTAAATCAGGCATCAGTAGGAAATGAGTCTCTCAGTCCTTAAGTTTTGTTTTCCTGACAGTATATGTTTAAGATTTTCCATCTTATATCCTTCCGTTCCATGTTAGTGAAATTCTCTCACATATTTGACCAATGTTTATTAAGAATATCATAGTGCCAGGCATCTCAGAGGCTCTAGAAATATGGTAGTAAATAACATAGATAAAATCCCAATTAGTAAAAGCTTTTATTTTGTATTTATAGACAGATAATATGTTGGTTTTTAATGTGTCATATTTCTATTTTTTTCTGGGAAATATTGACTATATATTATTTGTCCCTTAGGTTATAAATTTAGAATCAAATCCTTGTTGTGTAAATGACTCCATTTCAACCTACATATGATACTTCTTGCCCTAGCCTCTAATCGGCTTTCCTCTCTATCCATCAATGCTTCAAAGGAATGTCAAAGATCTAGCTTTAACAAATCATATATTGCCTTCCTCATTTCCCTGGGACTCCTCATGTATTCTGAATGCAGCCGTAAGTTTGCCACCTTATTTCTTGCTTGCCTCCCCTTTGAAGTTCCAGCTCTAGAATTACTGATGTGAGGGCCGCCCCCTGACCTCACAATGATCTCTCAGGATTTGTTACTTTCACATTCCATCTTCTTGCCCGAGGTATTCTGCACTGGGACTCTTCCTGACAAAATACTACTCAGATTTTCACTCAAATAGTTTCTTCTTTTCTCTGTCACCTACCTGCACCCCCGCTTCTCTAAGATGTACAGACTCCTTTTGTGTGTGTGTGTGTGTGTGTTCTCAGACTACTTAGTGGATTCTTCCAGTAAAATCTGTAGTTTTACATTATAATTTTTGGCGTGTGTTCTCTTCTGTAGGCTGTTTTTTTTTAAAGACTTTTTTAAAGCAGTTTTACATTAACAGAAAAATTGAACAGAAGGAACAGAGATTTCTCATACACTTCCTGACCCCACTTGTGTGTAGCTTCCCCCATCATTAACATCCCCCACCAGAATTGGACATTTGTTACAATTGATGAAACTACATTGACACATTATCACCCAGACTCCATTAAGTTACATTACAGTTCACTACGGGTGTTGTACTTTCTATGGGTTTGGACAAATGTATAATGACATTTACCCACCATTATAATACCATACAAAGTATTTTCACTGCTCTAAACATCCTCTCTGCTCTCCATACTCATCCCTCTTCCTTCAACCCATGGCAACCACTGGTGTTTTCCTCTATAGTTTTGTATTGTTTTAGTTTGAAGACAAATACCTATCTTTTCATATTCTTGTTATTTCTGTCATCAAGCTCAGTCCTTGGCCTATAATAAGAGATATATACATTCCACAAGTGAATAAATGCTGGAATCTAAAATATATATTGATATATCCATAGATATTGATATTAATGAAAAAAAGCACAATTTCTCTTTTCATAAGTTAAGGAGTACAAAAAAACCTTTGCTTAAATTTGTGACTGGCAGGAGTTCATAATAAGGCAGATAGAAGAAAAAATATATTTTTAAATGAACCATGAAGGGAGAAGAGTAGAAATAGGGCACAGAGAGAGGAAAGATAGGAGAAGGATAGGAAGGAAAGAGAAAGAAGGAATACAAGCAGAGAGAAAATAGATTACTTCAGTCAAGGGTCAAACTTAACCCTGCCACACTACTTGCCCAACACAGTATGTCTTTCCTTTCTAAAAAGCTTTGTGAACGTTTAGAATTTCATTGTAATCAATTTTTATGGGCATGGTGGATAATAAAGATATAGAATGTATTTATTTTTTTCATGAGGGCATTGAATATTTTCTATTCTGTATTCAAAACATCTATTTTTGACATTATGTAGAGGAATTATGCAAAATTTTGCCCAATATATCTGATAACTTTGATATAGGCAGAAATAATTGATGTTTTATGAGGTATTAAGTAGTCTAAAAAACACTACAGTGTATAGTATACTAATGTATAAATGCTCTGTACTTTAATCCTAATAAGGTTGTTAAGGACACAATATTAACTCCATTTGACAGACAAGGAAATGGGCACAGAAATGATGATTTGCATGAGGTTGATCAACAGATATGCCACACCTAGTTCATATCATCTCTTTCCAGGGTCGGTATATTTCAGTTCCATGGCATCAGCTCTTGGCATAAAATCATCTCATTTAAACATCTCCGCATGTTGGTTCAAATAAACTTGTCATGTATGTAAGTCATTTCTTTTTTTTAATTTTAATTCAATTAGCCAGCATATAGTACATCATTGGTTTCAGATGTAGTGTTCAACAATTCATCAGTTGTGTATGACACCCAGTTCTCATCACATCATGTGCCCTCCTTAATGCCCATCCCCCAGTTACCCCATCCCCCACACTCAACTACCCTCCAGCAGCCCTCAGTTTGTTTCCCATAGTTAAGAGCCTCTCATAGTTTTTCTCCCCCTCTGATGACTTCCCATTCTGTTTTCCCTCCCGTCCCCTATGGTCCTCTGCCCTGTTTCTTATATTCCACACATGAGTGAAGCCATATATGATAATTGTCTTTCTCTCATTGATGTAAGTAATTTCTTATTCAGAATTTTCTAACACTTGTAACCTGAGAGTGGATTCTCAGAAGGCATTACACGAATTTGTTGTGTAAAAGCTAACCCTCTAAATTTAGAGAGTATATGATACTATGTTTAATAAATAATTAAACATCTCCAAGCAGGTTGTATTTGAGTTCAAAGTACAAATTATCTCTGCGTGAACAAACATTTAAAAGCAATGAAAAATTTGAAACTATTAGGGAAACCATCACTTGTTTTTTATATTTATAATTTCTTTACATATTGTTTATTTTTAAGTACTAATTTGCTAGAAACAATTTTATGAAAGAGAGGAAAGATATTCTGAAATAATACTTCCATAAGATTTTGCCATTAATACAGAAATTTAATAGAGTAATTTCAAGTTTTCTAAGGTTCTACATTTTAACACATATACATTAGCTCAAATGGAAAAGTGAAAGTAAACACTTAAAATTGGCTAACTGCACTGATTTTGTAAGGAACATTTAAGGAAATATATTTTGTATTATTTTCCATTGTTTAGTAGCAGCATGAGGTCAGTGCACTTAGAGTTGGTAATTAGATAGAAGGTTCAAAAACATATTACCCAAATATCACATTTTCCATTTTAATTAAATTATACTTGCAGACACGGCAGGTATAGCTATCTAAATTAAGTTAAATTGTCCTATATATGCAATTTTGTTATTATCTTGGCTTTAATCTTTCATGATAAAAGATAACTTTGTCTACAATAGTATATTTATACATATATGAATATATCCTCTTTTCTTTTTTCCTCCCCCCTGCACACAAAATGTTCCCTAACAAGAGCAAAGCAGAAACTGCTAAAATGAATGGCATGATTTAAACTCAAATCTCTTTTTTTAGACAATGTTTCCCAGAATATGGTGCTGGGAACATTTGCATTGAAATCATGTGGGGATTTGTTATAACTTCAGACTCCTTGACCTTATCAGAAATTCAAATCCTAATCTCTGGGTATGGAATCCAAGTATTCATATTTTTAGCAAAATCCTAGGTAAAACTCTATAACCAACCATATAACATACCAATTTAATATCACATGAATCATCTACAATACTGTCTATCTCACTTGGAGACGGTATGCCAGCTGTAAAAGTAGCTAGAGAGCTGTAGAGGTCAATAGGAATAAACTGATACTCTTTTACTTAGCATAGCAGGACAGGGAAGCCTGGGAATTTCTGTTTAACTTATGCAACACTTATGTTAAAATGGCATAAGTTAGTAATGCTTATATGGAAAGGATACTGTAAGGAGAATTCAGACCACTAAAAAGGGTGGGTTTAGTGAAATTAAAATAGAACTTTGGTGGTTTCCTTACCCACTCTGAGCCCTTTTCTTCATCATTAAGAGAGTAATAGGTTGGTGTCTGCTTCGCAGAGCTATTGAGAAGTGAGGTGATGTGACTGGGAGTGGCTGATATATAGGATATATCCTCTCTTTCACTCTCTCAATATAAGTCTATGCGTTCTGTAATTTGTGTGTATGTACATGCATCTATATTAACATTTTGCTGTAGAAGCAAACCATAGTGACCAAACTTTTTCTGTGAGTAAAAGGTGACAGTGTTTGCTCTATTAAAGAAATCTATTTTTTCCTTAATAAAATGTAATATTTAACAGTGAGCATTATTCTATTATTCCCATCATTATGTTTTATATCCTCCCATTTGTCTTAAATTTCAGAAACGAAATTACTTGCATGCACAGCTGTATATGATTTTGCTATTGAACCTTTGAAATATTACAACTTTTGATAAAAGTATATTTTGGTTTATTTCACGGACTTTTCTTTTTATTTCACAGACATTTTAAGCTTATTCATCACTAATGTGTTTTGTCACGTTGTATCCCTTAACATGTTTTTTCCTCAAAGAAGATATTTCACAATTAAAAGGAGATGAAGAACATTGCTATGACACAAAAAATATATCTCAGTCAATTTAAATTGGAAATCATGTGTGTGTGTGTGGTCACTGCTGTCTCCTGGCAGCAGATATAAGACGGATTGTGTGTGAACAAGAAACCGACTCTTTTCGCCTCATCACTCTTATTTTCCTTCTCTTCTCTTTATGGACTGAGATCATTGACAAATGTATGTACCTCCCAGAATAGTCATTTGTTGCTTTCCCCATCTGTCAGGTATGGCGCATATAATGCCAGATTACACAGGTAATATCAGGGGGTGGGAAGAGCAGAACACCTTCGCTAAACCTGGCACATAAAATGAGTAGTTCTACAGAAATTAAGTCTTGGATGACACAGGGAAGCTGAAAGTTGACATTAAATGTTGGGAGTTTTTCAATTATCATTCCTTGTGTGGTTCCTGTATTCTCATCACTTAAACGTTATGAATCTCAGACATACACGGTTCATTACCTGAATGGAGTAGAAATCAAAGAAGTTGAGTACAGGTACCCCAATTTGCTTTTTTATTGAATATTCAGTCAAATAGGCTTATTTGGTTGGAGAGAGAGGGACCATTGTTTGACCTCCTTAAACCAAAACTTCAGAAATTTTTAGGACCTTTTCCCAAAGTCCCACCTCCTCTGAATAGTTTTGTTACTAGTGGCTGTCGTCCTATCATTGCTGTTTTCATCGTGCTTCTGAAGAGACCACTTAAAGAGAAAAGCCACTTCAGAGCCTTCCTCTTAGTAAAAGATCATCTGGAAACTGAGCTCTGGGGGAAGACAGGCTATTTGGGAGCTTCAGAAAAAGGATAGGGAAAGATGGATAAACTCATCTGTTAATATACATGTTTTCATTTTCTTTACACTGTCCTTACAGAAGACTACCATAGATACATTTCCACATCTCAGTATTTTTTATTTTTAACTATACCTATAACTATGTCTATTTTGTCTATCTTAGAGAATGGGAAAAATTTTACCAGCTTTTATTTGAAAGGAAACAAACACATTTTTTAAAGCATTTACATCTGTAGGATTGGAATAACCACTGAACAAAATTAAAATGCTATCGTTTCTTGAGGGCACCTGGGTGGCTCAGTCAATTAGGCATCCAACTCTTGATTTCAGCTCAGTTCATGATCTCAGAGTCTTGAGAGCCAGCCCCATGTCCTTGCTTAGCAAGGAATGTTTGAGATGCTCTCTTTCCCTCCTTCTCTGCCCCTCCCCCTGCCCTCTCCCTCTCCCAGTCTCATTAAAATAAATAAATAAATATTTTTTTTTAAAATGCTATCATTTCTTGTTATGATGTGAAGAGCATGCTGAAATATGAAACAGTGCTGATATATGCTCATTGGCTGGGTATGGGTGCATATATAATTTCAAAAGGGAAATTTTAGACCAGAAACTTTTTTCTTTAGAAACAAATATTAATTTATAGATATGTGTTATGGCTACAAAAATACAAGTACATGCCTATGTTATACTACTTTTATGTAACATGTCAGAATGGAATTGTCATCCATGTTTAAATACAGTTCAGTTACAAACATGCTAGATAATTCTGCCAAACCGACCAACCATGCGTATTACTGTCTTCACCAAGGGGAGAGGATTAGGAGACTGAAGCAAGAGATCAAGACTGTTACACTAAGGGACCTCCCTATCATTATTAATATTATTATTTTATTATAATTATTGTACATAATTAATTGGTAGAATTATCTTGTATTCTCATTGTACATAAGGCAACACATAACTACATGAAAAGATGTTCCCAACTAAGAATATTTTTCCCTTTCCACTAAATCCTGTTGCACTTAAGCCCACGTTCAACAGCTTTTGCCTAAAAAATTCAGCCTTGTTTTCTCTTCCAAACCATATCAACCAATTCCTTCATCAAACACTTTTCATTAAGTCAAAATACCTTTGTGATTACTTCATTGCCACAAGTGTCTGCTCCCTCTCAAACTCTACTTACATGTGCTTTGTTCCCCTTCCTTGTTCTCTTGCACTTTCTTTGTCTACATTTCATTAGCCTCCACTCCCTAAGGAGAGAGAATGAATCCTCTGTGTCTTTTGTTCTTCCGAATTACGCCAAGTACAACCGTGGGTATTTAATACTTCTTAAGTTAATGTTAAATGAAGAAATGTTTCCTAGTGGATTATCTGTGGCACATAAGTAATTTTTAAGAGAGGATGGGCCTGTCTCTCCACTGTTATTCCTCAGAGATTATGTAATTGTCCTGTAAAAATAATCATGTAATATCTTTTTATTAGTGGTGGTGAGTCACCTGGCCTCTACAAAAAGGTGCAGATTGGTTTTCGGGTTAGTCATTTTAATCAATACCATGAGCCTATGAAGAGCACTGCTTAATGTTACCAAGGGTAAACAAAACCCAGTGTGTGTTCAACAGTCTGTCAGGGATAAGCAAAACTAAATCAAAGTCACAAATTACGCAGAAACGTGCTCTTTGTAAAGGAGTGCGATTTTATGTGTGGGCATGACTGTCTGTATGTATATATACAAACAAATTTTTATAAGCTTTTCACTGTGTAGTGAATTGTTATTAAACTCGAACATGGCTCAGCAAAAATATTTATTGAAATTTCAGAAAAGTACATTTAAAAATACCTTGTAAAGAGGTTACCCTGGGAGAAAATTATAAGCAAACCAAATCATAATAATTTAATATATTGGGCTTAGAAAGGTAATATTTGTGTAGGTGAATAGAGAATTTATTATTTTTCCAAAGTTGAACTATATTTTAAGAAATGTAATTACTCTATACATAAGATTTCAGAATAAAATCACCAAAGAAGGGAAAAAAAGAAGAAAAGAAATGTACTTATTCTACACTATAACAAGAGTACCAAGGCTTTAAATGAATATATATTTATTAAATTGCTTCTGACAATTCACACGATCTGATTATGTGGCAGGATGCTCTGACAAAGGATTTGATTACATGGTGCATTGAGCTGTGGCTAGGAAATAATAACCTTCCCTGTTCGTGCTTCTCCTTGTTATTGTTGGAAAAGAGGCAGAATGGGGAAAAATCGTTTGTATCATAAACAAATCAATTACTGATGCAAGGCCTACGATGGCATGACATTTATGTTATGCAACTAAATTTTATGAATGGGTAATAAATTTTTCTAAAGTGGATGCTAATTTTGATTAGGTCAACTAGGCTTATGGTAACTGGTCCATGTCACAGATCTCCACCATCTGTGCTGAATGATTAGATAGGCTTGTAAAGACATGTCTCAGGTAGAGAAGCAAATATCATTAATCATATTTTTGTATGGCAAGAATTGCATGACTGTATTCAAGTCCTGTACCAAAGTTAAGCAAGTGATAATTTAAATATTACAGGAAATGTTTGAATTTGAGGGAGGAGAATTTCAGGAAAGGGTATAATATTAAGCTAAAAAATTAATAATTATTTTAATATAATTATTAAAGGACCTATTCTTTTTATATATTGCATTTCCTATTAAGTAAATATCTCTGTGCTTATCACAAAAATAAATAGTATGGCAAACCCCACTGAACTGTTACAGGTTTTATATAATAAGTAAGTGTGTGTATATGTGTGTCTATATTTGTGTGAAATGGTAAAAGGTAAAGGAGGAGCATGTATATATACACAAATTATATAGAATTATATATAAATTATTTATATATTATATAAATACATGAAGTTTATATGTATTTATATAAATGTTCTAAAGCATATATATATATGTATATGTAATATACATATATATTATATATATATGTTCCAGAGAATCAAAAATATTGTTTTAGCAAGCAATGAATCTCCAAAATATGAAGTATTCACAATGGGAAAGAGAATATTAGTAAATGTGAATTATGCATGCAAAGCTGTTAAGGTTGTCTATTAAGACAAATTGAGTAAAGTTTAAATTTATTTGGTTTTATTCAATTTTCTTTTTGATTAGAAATTTGTGAAGTGTAGATGTTTTATTTATATATGGCACCATGTCACATCCACAAAAAGTTGTTCAATAAATTTTAATTTTAACTGTGAAATATATAAAGGAATCCATGTGTTCGGACATAGATAAAACTAATAATTTATGTCATTTTAAATAATGAGGATTGACATAATTTTTTTTTTGAATGAGAGACAGAGAGAGAGCAGGAGAGGGGAGAGGGTCAGAGGGAGAAGCAGACTCCCTGCTGAGCAGGGAGCCCGATGCAGGACTCAGTCCTGGGACTCCAGGATCATGACCTGAGCTGAAGGCAGTCACTTAACCAACTGAGCCACCCAGGCGCCCCGATTGACATAACTTCTAACACTATCATTATTGTGGTTTATACTCCTCTCGTTGCATAGACAGATTGTGGTAGAAATGTTAGATAAGCCATTTGATCCAATCTCATTTCAGTCTATCATCTGGAACTTCAGGGGAGACATACACTATGATTCCCCGATCACCTAGCAGCTCGGATGCTTTTGTACTGTCTGAATCATGATTCCCATCTGGCAGCTGCAGCCTCGTTCTGGGGCCAAGTGGCCTGGAGCACACTTCTGGTTTCCATAATGAAGCCAAGTTATTATGTTCCTGAAGCCAGGATTTAAGAAAGTTATTGTTTATCCTTAGAGTGTAGATAAAATGGTGCACTCATGTATCCAGCAGTTGACTCAATGATTTTCTCATTATAGTGGAGGTCGTAGTTCTCTTGCTGGGCAAATCGGATAGTGGCAAATCCAAGCCAGAATTAGAGCCTGCCCTGTAGCTTCTTAGCAATTTTGTAAGCATTTAAATTCCCATGTTTAATCAGTTAATGCCTGAAGTATCTAAAATTATTTCTGTTATCTATGTAACAAAGCTTAATTGTTACACAGATAATGTTTCCTGATAAAACCTTATGTGATTTCCTGTACCTTGATTTTATTACATATTATGTTTCTTACTTTGGGCAGACTGGGATTTTGAAAGAGTTATTAAAAATTTAAATGCTAGGGTGGTTATTTGAGTGATTTTTACTAATTACAATAATAATACATTTTATATTTCAACCAATACTTATTTATTCAGTGTGGGTCACATGACAAGATACTGCAGTAGATAGTGGAGATTGAACAGTAGGCAGACTTCCCACTCTCTAAAATATCATTGTACATTAGAGAGGAAAGAAAAATAAAGACGTAAATTAATACACAGTTCAATAATGCCACAGTGAAAATCATATATGAGGTATAAGGAAAAGGTTTTTTTGTATGTTTGTTTGTTTTACGTAACAGTCAGGCATTGCTCTACAACAGAGACCCACAAAAAGAAGAAGAAAGGTTCTAGCAAGGCTCCTGGCTTATCAATCAGTAAGCTGTTTGCCGGCAACAATAAACCATTTAGTGTTGCTAGACCCTAGACCACAAAGGAATGAGAAGCCAAGCAGAGACAGTAGTCAGGCAGATTCCATTGTGAATGACTCTGTGTGTATTGATAGCTATCTTGAACATGACCAAGGAGAAAGTGGTAAACATTGGCATGATTTAAACTAAGAAAACACACGTGACCATATGTTAATTGGAATAATAACTTTTTCAACATTTGTGAGGAGGAGAGGTCAAGGGCATGAGATAGCAACTAAATCATTGTAGAAATAGCAGAGGCCAGAAGAAGTGAGTGATGTTTGAAGGTAATTTCCAGCTCCATGTTGACCGGTGCAGCAGCCCAAAGAAGAAAACTGTGTCTCAGACAGTGATCAAGCTCTGGCCTGAGCACATGGATGTATGTTGACAACACTGATTAAGACTAAAACCCAAATGAAGAAAATATAGATGAAAAGTAGATTGGGACTGAAACATGGGCATGATAATAAATTCAGTTTTGGGAGATGTCAGTCTAAATCAATGTTCCCATGGATTTTCATGGTATCCCCTTAGATAATGGGTTCTGAGTTCAGCAGAGCTGGAAGCTGGACACACAAATGTGTGTCTGGCATATTCATCGCTGGACAGCACTTTAGACCAGCCCTGCCAGTGATAACACCTCTCAGTTCCTCTTATGTAATTACTTCTACTAACCAACATTCCATCTGACGGTTTCATCTTTTATAGGTTAGTATCTTCAATCAGGTTACAGTCAACTTGTGCCTGTTAATATTTTTCTATTTTCAATGTTATTTTACATTATTTACCACGTGAATAACTATTTGTTATCTGTCGATCTTCTCCTTCTTATACTCTCTATTCTAGTGGTTCACTAGAATGTGGCTAGATGGTGCTTACAAACTGATTCTCTTATGTTTTGCAAACTCAAAATTCTATTCTGTAATGGCATTCTTTTCTCTTTTACACAACTAAAATAATTGTTTAAATAAAGCCAAAGTAAACTGTGGGTGTTATCAATAGTTTCTCAAAAAATATGGTATACATTTATTTTCCAAATATGATTACATTTAGAGATATTTGAGGTAGAAAATAATTCAATCATACAATGTGTGTGTATGTGTCTGTGTCTCATAGGTATCTAAAACTTTTCAAAAGTTCCATATTCCAGCATACACACACATGCAAGCTAATCCACACAAGTGCACACCCATGTGCATACACACATTAGTCAGCTGTATGTAGTTTCAATTTCATTGAGAATTTGACCAGATTCTGATTGTTCAATGAATAGAATTTGAGAAAGAGAACTATCAAATTTTCTCTGACGTAGTAGAAAAAGCCTTTTACACTTTAAAATATTCACAATTATTGAGACAGAAATAACACTTCATGAAATTTATTATATGGAAACTATTGTAGGTTGAAAAATATTTCTGTATTATGTGATTTTTATATCACTATATTATGAAAATTATAAGTTACATCTAGGTTCATCTAAGGGAAATGGTTAAAAAAGGTAAACATTCCTATAATAGAATATTACACAGTTCTTAAAAATAAGATTATAGAAGAATAATAATTCAGTGTTCTTATGATATGAATTATGTGATATAATAGAAATAAGTATGATAGCAAATCAATTTTATAATCATTAACTTTTAAATTTTTGCTAGTGAAGTTATAGGTGATTTTTACTTCTACTTCCATATGTTTTAAAAATAAAATTAGGATGATGTTATAAAAACAAAGTGGAATTATGGAAATTGTCCTTGAATTCACTAACTTTTGAACAAGTCTCATGTCTTTCATTGTATTTTATTATAATGAAAAACAAAGAAATAGATAATACTGGCCACATTCCCTTGCCTCACCTTTTACTTGATATATCAAAAATATATAACCAAAAAGCCTTTTTATATGGAACACATTGTTATTAGTTGGCAGAATTGGAAGCTTTGGTACTGATTATATATTGCTGTTATGGAGAACCATATCATATAAATAATATAGTTCTTTATATAAATTTTTCATACAAAAAGAGTAGCTATGAGCTAAGAATTTCATGTGGGTAGGAAGACATCAGTGTCCATATGCATAAATTGAGAACTTTAATGTCCTCAGAAGTATATAAATATAAGTATTTCTTAAAGGTAATCTCTGAAAGTTGGATAATATTTGATCCTACATGTTTTGCATTAGAAAACAATTTGATTCAAAATGAAGCATAGAAGAATCTTATCATAAATTAAGTATCAAAAGAGGTCATTTTTTTCTATTTACTCATCAAATTAGAAAATAGAGAAAAAGCAAGTTTTAAGACAATAGTAGAAGTATAGCTGTATTTATATAATAATTATTATATTATATTTATTATATATCAAGTCATGTGTATGTGTATGTGTACCGTCTAAGATTGTAACCATTAAGACAAAAATTGGGCATTTTGAAACAAAATAAATTGGTTATTATGTACAAAAAATGTATAGGACACAAAAGTACTATAAGGCCTAAGGCAGGTTAATTGGGAAAAGTTTAAGAATCAGCTGGAACACTGTTCTTTTCTCAGGAGGGATCTGCTAATGAGCTTATTCTAATACGATCTTACGTTTTCCTGCTGGGATACACTATCACTTAATAACCAATTGAGAATACTGGTACTAAGACATTGTAGATGAACCCAGATGAGGGTGTTTTCCCCCTTGCTGTGTCTCTGTATTAATTTCTTAAGCTCAGTTGTTTTTTCTGTAACTTCTTTGGTCTCTTATATGCCATTGTTCCTTACTTTAAATAGGAATCACGTTAACACTTAAAAGGTAACTTCTCCAACAGTGTATAGCATAAGAAACCAAAGAAAGTCACACATATTACAATAAAATTTAATTTTATATGAGTAAACTTTTGCGATTCCTTTTACTGAGTACACATAAAACAATGGCTTTTTCATCCCATTCCTAAACAAAATGAAAAAAAAAATCAAGTAATTGTTCAGAGATATTCTTTCTACATATTATTGGATATATGGACAATTAAACTTACTAGTCTGATCATTTTTGACACTTATTATTATTATTAAGAAAAGGAGCAATCTATATAGTGATTACATAGCAAGACAGATATGATGTATTTTCATAATACATGACTACCAGTCTCACTGAGAAGAATACCCAGCAAATGTGTAAAATTTCAGCTTTAATTTCTACTGTCTGAAAAATATTCAGTTGAAATTATATTAGGAAGAAATAATAATTATTTGAAAGGAAATATTTTATACAAACATATCTTAAAATTACAAATACATAAACATTTGCCAAAAAATTATTTACATGTTTTTCAACTAAAATTCACACAGTAAGCGACTAAAGTATTTTTAATATATATTTATAAATGGCAAAATCAAAAATTAAATAACAACTAAATGTTATAGAAATGAATATTATTATTATTATCTCTAGAGATTTTATTTATTTATTTGAGAGAGAGAGCACAAGCAGGGGGAGCAGCAGAGAAAGAGGGAGTATCAGGCTCCTGGCTGGGAGGACCCTGGGATCATGACCTGAGTCAAAGGCAGATGCTTAACTGACTGAGCCACCCAGGCACCTGAGAAATGAATTATTATTGAATGCAAAGTGTATTTTTATCATTTTTTTCTTTTTTAGTGAATAAATCATATAATTTTCTTCATATCAAACTAAGGTTTATTTAGGATAAGAGTTCCAAATGATTGGGAAAACTGCTATTTCAAATGTGATTTAGGCTTTTATCTCAAAACAAGAATTTGAATGCGTTCAGTTGAAGACTACAAAGACAAATCAATCAATCAATTAATCAATCACCGACAGCCTGGTTTTCCTATGCTGAAATATAACCCAGGTTTCTGACAACAACCTCTTCCCTGTAAATGTTGGTTCCTTCCAGTAGTATTGATTGAGTAGCAAGGAACTGGTAATACAGTGCTGCCCTCAAGCTGGTTAGAGATACATGGAGAAAATGCATATTTAAAGGAGACAAAGAACACAATCACATATCATATACTTCTGTAACAGAGTAACTTCTGGGTGTCATTCTAAACCAGAGATCTGAAAATAAACAGATGAGGCCAGAGGAGGGCACCCATGTTGGTGAATGGAAAAAAAGCATCCTAGGAAGAAGTTTGCAGGAAAACAAATGCGCATGAGCAAAGAAAGGCCTGCCAGAGTGAGAACATGACATCACAAGAAATGGCAAGAATTTCAGTGTTTACTGTGCAAATGGGATAAGGCTGTGTGAGTGATGATAATGGAAAAGCAAGCACAGGTCAGATCATAAAGATGTGCTCCACACTGAAGCATTTTTTTCTTTTTCTTTGGCTGGGAGAAATTGGCTTCCACTAAAGAGTTATAAGCAAGGGAATTGGGGTGTTTAAAAGTGTACCGTAGTTTAGTACACGTGTTGGAACACTTTAAAAAAAAAAAAAAGGACCAGATAGTAAATAATTTTGGTTTTGCTTGCAATACTGTTTTTGTTAAAAGTATTCAGTTCTAACACTGTGGCTTGAATGCAGCCATAGACAATACATAAGGACAAAATGTAAGGGTATGTAATTTCCAAAAATAGCAGTTCAGAGTTGACCCATGGGCTGTGGTTTGCTAGTCCCTAGTTTAGAAAGATCATGCTGGCCTCATGAGAATAATGGCTGCTGGTGGGGACTCAAACCAAGTAACTGTAGGCTGCGTTGTAGGGCCTTGGATTTGGGAATGAAGAATTACATGCTAACGTTATTTAGGCTATAAAACACAAAGGACTTAGCTACAGATTAGAGTTAAGGGAGAAATTTCACATGGGATGACTCCCAAATTGTTGGCCTGGACAAACCATTTCATGGTGATAATGCTGGTCAATGAGAGGAATAGTAGATTCAGGAATGTAAGGACAGAGAGAAGTTAAATTTGTGTATGTGAAGTCTTAGATGTCACTAGATATCCAGAGAGTGTTTGAGTAAGCAACTTGAAAGTGTTCCTTTATGTGGGAAGAAAGTTCTAATATGGACTTTAATACCCTAGAGCTACCCCTGTTATCTTTATACATATTGTACCTCAGACATTAAATTCTTACAGAGATACCGTGAAATTAAGATGAGACTTGACTTACCAGAGCATGTCTTCTTGATTATGAGGTCGAGGATTTTGTGCCATGTGTCCTAGAGGGCATCTTTGTGCATCCTTTCTCCTCTTCTGTCTCTTTCTGAGGAATTTGTTGCTGTCTTATTATTCAGTCTTGTTAGTTGGTTGATGAGGGGTTGCAGGATGTGTGTCTCTTTGTTCTAAATCACCTTAGTCTCATATATATATATATATATATATCGATGGAAGTTACACCAACTGAAACACAAAGAGAAAAATATTTTTAAAAATCAAATACAATTTTCAAGGTCTGTAGGTCAATGCCAAAATCTTTAAAAGATCATTAGAATCCCACAAGGAAATGAAAAAGAGAAGGGCAGAAACTAGTACTTGAGGAAATATTGGCAGCAATTTTTGCAAAAGTGAAAGTGACAGATATCAAAATACTGATATAAAAATCACACACACACAAAAATCATGCACAATACAAAATTTTTTTGAAAAACACAGAACCCACCATATACAAACTGCTGGTAACAAAGTACAAAGACAAAACCTTGAAGGTAGCTTGAGTAAGAGGAATCGTGACACAGGGAAACAAAGGTAAAAACTGTAGCTGACTCCTTGTCAGAAATCATGGAAGTAAAAAGACAGGGGAAATGATATTTTTAATGCTGAAAGAAAAATAATGCCAGCCTAAAATTTTATACTCAGTGAAAAATATGCATCAAAAGTGAGGGCTTTCTTGCCAAATGCCATGTGTTGTCACATGTGAGATCCCCCCAGAAAGCCTTATAGATGAAAATTATAGAACTGATTGATGGTTGCCAGAGGTGGGGTGGGCGAATGGGCAAAACAGGTAAAGGAAGTCAAAGGCATAAACTTCCAATTATAAAATATATAAGTCCTGGAGATATGACATATAGCATGATGACTACAGCTAATAATATTGAGTTTTATATATGAAACTTGCTAAGAGACTAGAACTTAAAAGTTCTCATCACAAGAAAAAAATCCCTATGTTGCAATATGTGCATACTTTGCATATATATGCAAATATTGAATCATTATGTTGTAATGAAACTAGTATATGTTGGTTGTAGTTCAATTATACCTCAAAAAAAAAAATTTCATCTCCAATGAAATCGGAGGAAATTCACAGCAGTCAGATCCCCTCTTTAAAAAATGTTAAATACCTTTCTTCAGATTGAAGAAGAAGGTATCAAATCTATAAAAACAAACAAAATGTTGAAGGAAATTAAAATAAAATTCAATCAATTTTTTAAACATTTTAGTTGTTCTAAAAGATTATTGACTGTCTATAGAAGCAATGTATTGCATGTTAATACCATACTGAATGTAGATGGTATAGAAAAGATAGACCAAGCATGGAAGAAAAGAAATGAAACTATACAATAAAAAGTTCTTATACTACACAGGAGGGGTATAATATTATTTGAAGGAAGATTTTGATTACAAAAGAGATAGATTGTAAAACCTACATAAGCCAATCTATTTTCAAGAAAGTATAACTATAACATCACCATAGAGGATAAAATGGAATCAGATAATGTATTCAACTAATAAAGTAGAGGACAGAAGGGGAGGAAAAATGAAAGAACAGACAAAATAGAAGAGGCTAGCGAGTTGGTAAATTACAAGCCAGCATATCACCTTCAATGGGAATAATTTAACATGCAGTTAAAGGAAGTTTGTCAGATTAAATAAAATATCAAATCCACACATACGTTGCCTATAAAGAAAATCATTTTAAATATTTAAATAATTATCAAATCACATTTCTGGCATATAACTTGAATTCATATTTTATAAAAAACTATTAAAACAATAAGGAAACAAAACAAAAAGTGATCATGAATGCAAAGCACTTAGAGCTCTCTCTCCTAGAGGGCTTTGATTTGAGAGCAATTTTGGAAATTAGTTGAACAATTTGTTATTCACTCCCTGATGCTCCTGATTATCCTACTGCTAGATATTAACCCAAGAAATGAGAAAACGTATATACATACACATAAAATCTTTATGTGGTTGCTTTATTTTATTCACAATTATCAAAAATTGGAAATAATGCATATGCCCTTCAACTGGAAAGTTAATAAATATGATATACTCATAAAAACAAGTATGAGTACTTAGCAGCTACATAATACAAACTATTGGTTCTTGCAAAAATATTAGTGAACTTTAAAATTAATTTTCTAAATGAAAGAAGTCAGTCCTCAAAGGGCGCATATTGCATTATTCCATTTATGTTACATTCCGGGAAGAAACTAAATCAGTGGTTGCTAAGGGGAGAGGGGTGCAATTTATAAAGATGCAGCATGAAAAAGAAAGGTGTAGCATGAGGGAGTTTTTGTGGTGATGGAATAATTCTGTATGAAATTGTGGTAGTGGACACATGACTCTATATACTTTTCAAAATGTGTACAACTGTACCCAACCAAAGGCATGTTTTGCTTTATATAAGTGTTCTGGTCATCTTTAGAGGCAGATGGAGCTCACCCCAAATGTAGTTGAGATGTAGAGATAAATGACTTCACACACATACAAAAGGAATATGAAAAGGATTATTATTCACATATCTGAAGTATTTGGGGAGAGCAGGGAAGGCCTCTCAAGGAGGTTAAGATGCCCCGAGACAATAAGGGGAATAAGTAGCCTGGGGTTGTACTGTGGGTAGCGAAAGGGACTAGTCCAGAGCTCCCTCCATTTGAGGGCAGGGGCTTATGCTTTGGATCTCCTACTGATACCACAAGAGGGAGTACTCTGGTTTCCTAATCTTCATACCCAAATAAGAGGCACAAGGGGAGAGGGGAGCTGTGTTACCGAGTATGGAAAAGTCAACAGCGCTCAATGGGCAAAACAGATAAGGACTATAAGGGTCCCATAGCAAATTTTATCATAAACTTTTTATACTTACTCTTTAGTATATTTTATTGATCAAAACATCTGGTTCAAAATGTAAATATTGGCTTTGAATATCATCTCAATCTCCAGATGTATGATATTAAAAATGTAATAAATTATATATTTTATTCCAATAAAACCATTTCAGGTATTTCAGTGTTGCTATAAGGGAAAACAAACAAAAAGGATATTGTTGGAGAATAAAATTTACAGTTATGCTGAGAGGAATTACAAGGGCATATAGATTGAAATCATCGTCCAAAAGTAATATGTATGCATTAAGCAGTCAGTTGCCCATAATGAAACAGGAAAATGGTTATTAAACTTCTGAATTATACCTGTCATGTCATCTATCTTTCCATGTCAGATATATAGTTTGGCTGGATATCTACAGGTTCAATTTTATTTCTGATCTCCCTCTTGCTTTTACTGTCACATACAATACCCATAGTTTGTCTTTTAGGATGTTATCAGTTTTTTAATTTCTCTGTTTGCCCCTACGTCCTTCCTGTAGAGGCTCTATTGGAAAAATAAGACTCTTTCTACCCACCAGTCTCTCTCTAGTGCTTTAGATGCTTTAGAGTAGAATATCTACAAAACAAAGAAAGCTTTGATTTAATCAGCAAATATTGTTGAGCTCCTACCAAATCCCCGTGTCTATTCTATATTCTAGAAATACAGAAATAAAACAACAAGAGCAAATCCCAAGCCTCAAAGAATTTATATTCTAGAGAGGGGACGGAGAAACTTAACATTAAAAAAACACACGAAATAATTTTAGATGTTGATAAAAGGTTTGAAGGAATACAGAAGATAATGCTATAGAGCAAGTGGAGTGGGAAGTGACAAGGTAAGTCCTAAGTGGGTAATATTCAAATGAAGACACAAATGAAGAGAAAGATAAAGCCATTAGAAGACACAAAGCAAGAGTTACAGGCAGAGGACATTGCAAATGCAAAATTGTGATGTAGGAACAAGTTTGATGTGTTCAAACACAAACAGGAAGAATAATGCAAATACTAAGTTTGTTGCATGGAAATTCTCTGGGACTCTCATGGGAGCTAATGAAGGCTTTAATTATCAAGCCTCAAGATTAAAAAAAAAAACAAAAAACAGAGAGAGATGCCTGGGTGGCTCAGTCCCTTTAGGTGTCTGTTCGGCTCAGGTCATGATCCCAAGGTCCTGGGATAGAGTCCCATATTGGGTTCCCTGCTTAGCAGGCAACCTGCTCCTGCCTCTGCCTTGTGCTCTCTCTCTGTCTCTGTCTCTGTCTCTCTCTGGCAAATAAATAAAATGTGAAAGAAGAAGAAAAGAAAAGAAAAAAAGAAAAGAAAAGAAAAGAAAAAGAAAGAAGAAAGAAAGAAAGAAAGAAAGAAAGAAAGAAAGAAAGAAAGGAAGAAAGGAAGAAAGAAAAGAAACTAGAGAAGATTCAGGGCATTTATAGCATGTGCATCCTGAAACTGTGCAATTTATTGAAGCTTCATAAAATATTTCATAACTTTGTCATGTTTCTTATCTATATCTAAATTTATATATAGTGACTTGATTAAATTTATATAACAAATAAAATATTAAAGGCCAATATGCACTCTCTGCTAGACGAATTTTTAGTATAAAATAAGACAAATGTTTGACAGCATATTGTTTCAAATCATATGAAGGCCTTGTTTAACAGATCTGCCCAAGGACTGTTAACAGGGAATGTTCTATATTCCACTTACTATTTCCTCTTGATGAGATTCTAGACTCCGTGAACTTACAGAATGACTCCCGGTAGAAAAGATAAGTTTAAATGTTACGGTTCTTTGACCTAAAGGATATTAACACTTTTATATCTAACAGCAAATTTACTTCAACATTCTTTTATTAGCTTTCTATAATTACCCAGCTCCTGAACAAACCGTACCATCTTTCTGTTTCCCTCATTAATTAGTGAATAGAATGAAATTGTCAGTGCATATTCATACTATATTTGTATAAGAATCATATTTTAAGCTCTTTTATACTTATATTTTAACAGGCATATAAAACAGTTTTCCAGTCAACGTATGGATGTAATATAATAAGGCACAAAATGCAAATACCCTAATGCTTACTTTGGTTCAGAACTTGTGTTTTGCTTCCTGTCAAGAATTGCTGCATAAATATATGTTTAGGTTTGCCTGTACCAAACTGTATTATATTGCTTGTAATAACGTAAGATTTCTTGCAAGACAAAGATTATGTTTGTGACATAACTGTTTACATGTGTATAGTTTTGAAGGAGAAAAGCCACTTGATTTTAAAATTTTAGTTCTAGTAGTTACCTCTAATGTAACTATTCTTATGATTATTTCTTATAAATAAATATAATCTTTTCAAATGTGAGTAAAGAAATAAAAACATAATACTCTCTCAACAAAAAATGTATCCTTTTGTGGAAATTCTACATATGCAAATGTATTTATGTGCACTTACAGCAAACAGAATTTTTGTATGTAAATTGTAAGATAACTCAATTATTTTTAATGTGGCTGTTATATTTTTCTCAAGACTTGCATGGGGAGAAAATATGGATGAGATTAACATAAACCACACAGTGGTTTTACAGAATTCTTTTTAAAAAATGCATGAATATAATCGAAGACTGCTCTCACACAGACCACATCAGCACCTTTTCAGAATTTGTTTTGGAGCGGAGAGCAGGGTACAAGAAAAGGAAGCACTTGTTAGAAAAAAACTTCATGGGGTGCCTAGGTGGCACAGCGGTTAAGCATCTGCCTTCGGCTCAGGGCGTGATCCTGGCATTATGGGATCGAGCCCCACATCAGGCTCCTCTGCTAGGAGCCTGCTTCTTCCTCTCCCACTCCCCCTGCTTGTGTTCCCTCTCTCACTGGCTGTCTCTATCTCTGTCAAATAAATAAATAAAATCTTTAAAAAAAAAAAAAGAAAAAAACTTCATGATTTCATTGCATAAAGAGTCATGCACATATTTGAAAACACGGGTAAAGCACATATTTGAAATCTATGCGTTTTAAGGGACTCAAATATAGATTTTGAAAATACTGAAGATTATCATAAATAATGTAGATAGAGTATAACATATCTGAAAGCAAATTTTGGAAAGTTAGGTGAATCTAAATATTTAGTAATAGGAACAAATGGGAAAACAGCATTGAGAATAGTTGTTTTGTACATTTTAGAAAATATGATATAGAATTGAGGTGATTTGGAGAGGCTAATTTTCCTCACCACAGGATAATTAGGGGGAAAAAAAACCTGGTCAATAATTATAGAAAGGAGAAAAAAACACATGCAATAAGGAAATTAAAGGTCTTTGCAGTAAAATAATTGAAATTACAGAGGAAAAATCCAAGTAACATCCAACACACGTATGCATCCCCCATTCCGATGAAACATCAGATAAGGGACTGAGTTGAAATATACATATATCTGCTACGGGTAAGCTAAAATGTAACTATTCATTTGGACTGGTTAAGAGAAAGTAACAAGATTGTGTGTGTTTTTTCACCAGGGAATTACTCTGCATCTCTGGGACCATAGCTGGAAACAGGATTCAGGAAGAAAAACTCAATGGTTTCCAGCCCAGGTAATTAAAAAAAAAAAAAAAAGTAATAATACACTATTCTATGAGAATTAGAGATGTGAAGGAACATCTTTTGCCTATATTTTATCTAAAACAAATTTAAATGAGTTTACTATTTTCTACTTGAGAATAGTTAGTCTCAAAAAGTTTTCAGTTTAGTTTTTAGGGAAGTGATTGGCAGATAATATAGTAACCATTTATAAAAATTTAACCTGCACAAATTATCATTATATTGTAAGGTGAATTCTGAGTTACTCTTAATATCCTCTGCTTTCTGCAATTCTCTCTAGTCCATCTTCATAATTCAAGTGGATGGTGTACTTTTTATACCAGGGACTAAAAAGGGCAAGATGGTATACATGAACACATTTGAGAAGATAAGTGGAACTAAGTCTGCCTATTTTGTCTTTATGCTCCAAGATAGAAGAATTTTCCTTATATATTCATCTTTCACTAAAAGAGGTGGCTTTGGAAATAAAATAACATTACTGGCTCAATGTAGAAGGAAATATAGGCATATTTCATTTTATGGTGCTTCACAGGGGTTTTTTGGGGTTTTTTTGTTTTGTTTTGTTTTGTTTTTTACAAATTGAAGGTATATGGCAACCCCGTGTCCAGCAAGTCTATCAAAACCATTTTTCCAATATCATTTGCTCACGTGATGTCTCTGTGCCACATTTTGGTAATTCTCACAATATCTCAAACTTATTATATTTGTTGTGGCGATCTGTTATCAGTGATCTTTGATGTTACTATTATAATTGTTTTGGGGCACCATGAACCATGTCCATATATGATGGGGAACTTAATCAATAAACGTGTGTGTTCTGTTTCATTAGCCATTCCCCCGTCTCTCCTCAGGTTTATTTATTCCCTGAGACACAACAGTATTGAAATTAGGCCAATTAAAGCCCTGTGATGGCCTGTAAGTGTTTAAGTGAAAGGAAGAGTGGCATGTCTCTCACTTTAAATCAAAACCTAGAAATGATTAAGCTTAACAGAGAAGGCAAGTCAAAAGCCAAGATAAGCTAAAAGCTAGGTGTCTTGTGCCAGTTAACCAAGCTGCGAATACAAAGGAAAAGTTCTTGAAAAGAATTGAAAGTGCTTCTCCAGGGGACAATGATAACAAAGCAAAACAGCCTTATTGCTGATATGGAGAAAGTTTGAGTGGTTCGGAGAGAGCATTGGACAAGTCACGACATCCCTTAGATCAAAGCCTGATCCAGAGGAAGACCCTAACTCCTCTCTTCAATTCTAGGAAGGCTCAGAGAGTTGAGAAGGCTGCAGAAGAAAAGTTTAAAGCTAGCAGAGGTTGACTGGCGAGGATTAAGGAAAAAATCCATCTCTATAACATGAAAGTACAAAGTTGAACAGCAAGTACTGATGTGGAAGCTGCAACAAGTCATCCAGAAGATCTAACTAAGATAATTCAGGAAGGTAGCTACACTCAACAGCAGATTTTCGATGTAGATGAAACAGCCTTCAACTGGAAGAAGATGCCATCTAGAACTTTTATAGCTAGAGAGAAGTCAAAGCCTGACTTCAAACATCCAAAGGACAGTCTGACTCTCCAGTTAGCAGCTAATGCAGCTGTTGAATTTAAGTTGAAGCCAATACTCATTTACCAATCTGAAAATCCTATGGCCCTTCAGAATTACGCTCAATCTATTCTACCTGTGCCCTATAAATGGAACACCACAGCCTGAATGACAGCAAACCTGTTTACAACAATTACTGAGTATTTTAAGCCCTGTATTGGGACCTACTGCTCAGAGAAAATATTCCTTTTAAATTATTACTTCTCATGGACAATGCACCTAGTCACCCCAGAATTCTGATGGATCTCTGTACAGTGAGATCAATGGTGTTTTTATGTCTGCTAACATAACACTAATTTGCAGCCCATAGATCAAGGAGTCATTTAGACTTTGAAGTCTTGCTGTTTAATAAACATTTCATAAGACCATAGCTGCCTTGGATAGTGATTCCTCTGGTGGATATGAGCAAAGCAAGTTGAAAACCTTCTGGAAAGGATTCACCATTGTAGACACCATTAAGAACATCTGTGGTTCACAGGATGAGGTTAAAATATCAACATTAATAGGTATATGGAAGAAGTGGATTGCAACCCTCATATTTGACTTTGAGGAGGAGTTCAAGACTTCAGTAGAGGTGCAGAGGTGGTGGAAACAGCAGGAGAATTAGAAAAGATAGAACTGAACTATTGCAATCTCATGATCAATCTGGAAGGGATGAGGAATTGCTTCTCATGACTAAGCAAATAAAGTGGTCTCTTGAGATGTAATCTATTCCTGGTGAAGGTGCTGTGAAGATTATTGAAGCCACAACAATGAATTTGGAATATTACATAAACTTAGTTGATAAGGCAGCAGCAGGGTTTGGGAGGATTGACTCCAATTTTAAAGCAGTTCTACTATAGGTGAAGTGCTATCAAACAGCATCACATGCTACAGAGAAATAGTTCATAAAAGGAACAGTCCATTGATGAGGCAAACTTCATTGTTGTCTTATTTTAAAAGGAATTGCCATGGCCATCCGAGCCTTCAGCTACCACCACCCTGATCAGACAGTGTTGTCAACAGTGAAGGAAGACTCTCCACCAGCAAAACGATTACAACTTGCTGAAATATCAGATGGTCATCTTAGCAATAAAGCTGGATCTACCAAACCATTCTGAACACCCATGAAATCGGCCTGAGATGTAAGAATATATATCTAGATCTCTACAAGCAGGAAATCTCTGGCAGTCAGGAGGTATGAAGGGCAGAGTCATGATTCTGCAGGAAGATATCAGAAGATAAACAGAGGGGGAGGGAGCCACCATAACTTGGCACCAGGAAGGTGATATAACACCGGAGCACAAAAGCATCCTGCACTGGGAAACGGGCACACACTCGCAGCCTGATAGCCGCCAGAAAAGGACTTTAGTGCAGCCCCCAGACAGGATCTAGGAGCTATGGGTGCACACATGAACGGGGAGTGGCTCACAGCTTTAGAAGCACAAAGGGCAGAGACATGCCCTGGCCCTGGAAGCGACCTCTGGGAGAGTTGCTGTGGGCATGCATCACTGTGGGAGGCTGTGGTTTTTAGCAGCGCAGATGGAAAAGGAGACTGTGTGTCCTGGAGGGCTCAGTGAAGAGCAGACTATGATTTCTCTGCTCTGGGTCAGAGATTTGGGTGCCATTATTTCTGTTCTGACTCTCAGAAGAGATGGAAGAGACACAAAAAGCTACCAGAGAACAAAAGCTCAAAAAAACCAGTTTCCAATGAGCCCACCCTGCCCCCTGAAAGCAGGCAGGGCAACTCTGCCCAAGTAGGATTACATGGGAAACAGCATGGCAATCCCCTCCCCCAGAAGACAGGCTGGAGAACAAGAGAACAATCCTAGGTCCCTACAAAATGGGTGCATCTTGCTTGGGTCGTGGTTAATACTTTGGACTCTGTACATTCCCTCAACCACTCCACAACAGAATGACTAAGAGGAGGAACCCCCAACGAAGAAAATAATCAGAGACTATGGTCTCAGCCACAGATCTAATGGACATGGATATAAGCAAGATGTCAGAGACAGACTTCAGAGTAGCAATTATGAAGTCAATATCTAGGCTTGAGAAAAATATTAGTGACCATATAGAATCTCCAAGTGCAGAAATGAGATCTAATCAGGTTGAACTTAAAAATACGATGAAAGAAATGCAGTCTAAACTGGACACCCTGACAGCCAGGTTAAATGAGGCAGAAGAACGAATTAGCGAGCTAGAAGATAAGATGATAGAAAAGAAGGAAGCCGAGAAGCCCTGGGATAAAAAGCTAACAGCCCAAGAGATCAGACTGAGAGAGATTAATGATGCCATGAAATGATCCAATGTCAGAATTATTGGGATCCCTGAGGGGGTGGAAGGAGGGAGAGGACTAGAAGATATATTTGAGCAAATTGTAGCTGAGAACTTCCCTAATCTGGGAAAGGAGGCAAGTATTCATGACTAAGAGGCAGAGAGGACCCCCAAGATCAATGAGAACAGAACAATGCCCTGATGTATAATAGTAAAACTTACAAATCTTAGAGCAAAGGAAGAAATCCTGAAAACAGGTGGGGGAAGAGATTTCTTACTTAAGAAGGGAAGAGCATCAGAATAACATCAGAACTGTCCACAGAGATCTGGCAAGCCAGAGAGGCCTGACAAGACATATTGAGGGTACTAAATGAGAACATGCAGCAAAGGATACTTTATGCAGCAAGGAGCTACCAGGACTGGCGGAAACAGAAAGAATATGTGACCACTCAGTCGGCCCTGCAAGAAATATTAAGGGGGATTCTATTAAAGAAGAAATACCCCAAGAGTAATACAGACCAGAAATTTACAGAGGCAATCTATAGAAACAGGGACTTCACAGGCAACATGATGGCACTAAAATCGTATCCCTCAATAGTCACTCTAAACGTTAATGGCCTAAATGCTCCATGAAATGGCACAGGATTGCAGATTGGATAAAAAGACATGACCCATCCATACGCTGTCCACATTTTCAATCTAAAGATACATGCAGATGGAAAGTGAGGGGATGGAGAACCATTTTTCATGACCACAAACCTCAAAGGAAAGCTGGGGTAGCAATTCTTATATCAGACAAATTAGATTTTAAGCTAAAGACTATAGTAAGAGATGCAGAACAACACTATATCATTCTTAAAGGGTCTATCCTACAAGAAGATCTAACAACTGTAAATATCTATGGCCCCAATATGGGAGCAGGCAACTACATAAGCCAACTGTTAACCAAAATAAAGAATCATATTGATAATAATACTTCAATAGTAGGAGACCTCAACACTCCACTCTCAGCAATAGAGAGATCATCTGAGCAGAAGATCAACAAAGAAACAAGAGCTTTGAATGACACACTGGACCAGATGGACTTCGTAGATATATACAGAACATTCCAACTTAAAACAACAGAACACCATTCTTTTTTTTTATATTAATTTTTTTATTATATTATGTTAGTCACCATACAGTACATCCCTGGTTTTTGATGTAAAGTTCGATGATTCAGTGCATCATGCAATACATGCCGTCCTTACTACCCATCACCAGCCTATCCCATTCTCCCACCCTCCTCCCCTCTGAAGCCCTCAGTTTGTTTCCCAGAGTCCATAGTTTCTCATGCTTCATTCCCCTTCTGATTGCCCCCCCTTTCTTTATCCCTTTCTTCCCCTACCAATTATCCTAGTTCTTATGTTCCATAGATGAGAGAAATCATATGATAATTGTCTTTCTCTGCTTGACTTATTTCACTTAGCATTATCTCCTCCAGTGCCGTCCATGTTGCAGCAAATGTTGGAAATCATTCTTTCTGATAGCTGAGTAATATTCCATTGTATATATGGACCACAGCTTCTTAATCCACTCATCAGTTGAACAACATTCTTATCAAATGTACACAGAACTTTCTTCAGAATAGACCACATACTGGGTTACAAATCAGGTCTCAACTGATACCAAAAGATTGAAATTATTCCCTGCATATTTTCAGACTACAATGCTTTGAAACTGGAACTTAATCACAAGAAAAAAATTGGAAGGAATTGAAACACTTGGAAGGTAAAGACCATCCTGCTAAAGAATGTTTGGGTCAACCAGGAAATTAAGGAAGACCTTAAATAATTAATGGAAACCAATGAGAATGAAAACACATTAGTCCAAAACCTATGGGATACTGCAAAGCTGATCCTAAGGGGGAAATACATAGCCATCCAAGCTTCACTCAAAAAGTAGAAAAAATCTGAATGCACAAGCTAACCTTACACCTAAAGGAACTGGAGAAAGAACAGCAAATAAAACCTAAACCAAGCAGGAGAAGAGAAATAATAAAGATTAGAGCAGAGATCAATGAAATAGAAACCAGAAAAACAGTAGAGCAGATCACCCAAACTAGAAGCTGGTTCTTTGAAAGAATTAATAAGATCGATAAAAATCTGGCCAGACTTTTCCAAAGGAAAAGAGAAAGAACTCAAATTCATTAAATTATGAATGAAAGGGGAGAGATCACGACTAACAGCAAGGAAATAGAAATAATTATTAGAAATTATTTCAGCAACTATATGTCAATGTATTAAGCAACCTGGAAGAAATGGATGCCTTCCAGGAAACTTATAAACTACAAAGACTGAAACAGGAAGAAACTGATAATCTGAATAGGTCAATAACCATTAATGAAATTGAAGGAGTAATCAAAAACCTCCTGAAAAACAAGAGTCCAGGGCCAAATGGATTCCCAGAGGAATTCTACCAAACATTTAAAAAAGAAATAATACCTATTCTTCTGAAGCTGTTTCAAAAAATAGAAACGGAAGGAAAACTTCCAAACTCATTCTATGAGGCCAGCAGTACATTGATCCCAACATCAGGCAAAGACCCCCATCCAAAAGGAGAATTACAGACCCATATCCCTGATGAACATAGATGCCAAAATACTCAACAAGGTCCTAGCTAATAGTATCGAACAGTACATTAGAAGGATTATCCATCATGACCAGTTGGGATTTATTCCTGGGATTCAAGGGTTGTTCAACATTCGCAAATCAATCAATGTGATAGAACACATTAATAAAAGAAAAGGCAAGAACCATATGATCCTCTCAATTGATGCAAAAAAAAAAAAAATTGACAAAATACGGCATCCTTTCCTGATTAAAACTCTTCAGAGTGTAGGGATAGAGGGAATATTCCTCAATTTCATAAAAACCATTTATGAAAAGCCCATGGAAAATATCATTCTCAAAGGAGAAAAGCTGAGAGCATTTCCCTTAAGATAAGGAACATGACAAGGATGCCCACTTTTGCCACTATTGTTCAATATAGTATTAGAAGTCCTAGCATCAGCAATCAGACAACAAAAAGAAATAAAAGGTATTCAAATTGACAAAGAAGAAGTCAAACTCTCTCTCTTCACAGATGACATCATACTTTATGTGGAAAACCCAAAAGACTCCACCCCCAAATTACTAGAAATCATACAGCAATTCAGTAATGTGGCAGGATACAAAATCAATGTACAGAAATCGGTTGCTTTTCTATACACTTACAATGTAACTATAGAAAGAGAAATTAGGGAATCAATTCCATTTACAATAGCACCAAAAACCATAAGATACCTAGGAATAAACCTAACCAAAGAGGTAAAGGAACTATACTCTAGAAACTATAGAACAATTAAGAAAGAAATTGAGGAAGACACAAAAAGATGGAATAACATCCCATGCTCACGGATTGGAAGAATAAGCATTGTTAAAATGTCTGGGCTGCCCAGATGGGATACAAAATCAATGCTCAGAAATCAGTTGCATTTCTCTACGCAAACAAGGAGGCTGAAGAAAGAGAATTAGGGAATCCTTCCCATTTACAATAGCACCAAAAACCATACATTACCTTGGAATTAGCTTAACGTAAAGGATCTATATTCTATAAACTATAAATCACTCTTGAAAGACATTGAGGAAGACACAAAAAGATGGAAAAATATTCCATGCTCATGGATCGGAAGAATTAACATAGTTAAACTGTCCATGCTATCCAGAGCAATCTACACTTTCAATGCTATCGCGATCAAAATACCGAGGACATTTTTCAAAGAACTGGAACAAATAGTCCTTAAATTTCTATGGAACCAGAAAAGGCCCCGAATCGCCAAGGAACTGTTGAAAAGGAAAAACAAAGCTGGGGGCATCACAATGCCGGATTTCGAGCTGTACTACAAAGCTGTGATCACAAAGACAGCATGGTACTGGCACAAAAACAGACACAAAGACCAATGGAACAGAATAGACAACCCAGAAATGGACCCTCGGCTCTTTGGGCAACTAATCTTTGATAAAGCAGGAAAAAACATCCGGTGGAAAAAAGACAGTCTCTTCAATAAATGGTGCTGGGAAAATTGGACAGCTACATGCAAAAGAATGAAACTTGACCACTCTCTCACACCATACACAAAGATAAACTCCAAATGGATGAAAGATCTCGATGTGAGACAGGAATCCATAAAAATCATAGAGAAAAACATAGGCAGCAACCCCTACGACATCAGCCAAAGCAACCTTTTTCAAGACATCTCCAAAGGCAAGAGAAACAAAAGGTAAAATGAACTTGTGAGACTTCATCAAGATAAAAAGCTTCTGCACAGCCAAGGAAACAGTCAAAAAAACTAAGAGGCAGCCCACGGAATGGGAGAATATATTTGCAAAGGACACCACAGATAAAGGACTGGTATCCAAGATCTACAAAGAACTTCTCAAACTCAATACACGAGAAACAAATAAACAAATCATAAAATGGGCAGAAGATATGAACAGACACTTTTCCAATGAAGACATACAAATGGCTAACAGACACATGAAAAAATGTTCAAAATCATTAGCCATCAGGGAAATTCAAATCAAAACCACACTGAGATACCACCTTACGCCAGTTAGAATGGCAAAGATAGACAAGGCAAGAAACAACAATTGTTGGAGAGGATGTGGAGAAAGGGGATCCCTCCTACATTGTTGGTGGGAATGCAAGTTGGTACAGCCACTCTGGAAAACAGTGTGGAGGTCCCTTAAAAAGTTAAAAATTGAACTACCCTATGACCCAGCCATTGCACTACTGGGTGTTTACCCCAAAGATACAGACGTAGTAAAGAGAAGGGCCATATGCACCCCCAATGTTCATAGCAGCATTGTCCACAATAGCTAAATCATGGAAGGAACTGAGATGCCCTTCAACAGATGACTGGATTAAAAATTTGTGGTCCATATATACAATGGAATATTACTCAGCTATCAGAAATAACAATTTCTCAACATTTGCTGCATCATGGATGGTACTGGAGGAGATAATGCTAAGTGAAATAAGTCAAGCAGAGAAAGACAATTATCATATGATTTCTCTCATCTATGGAACATAAGAACTAGGAAGATCGGTAGGGGAAGAAAGGGATAAAGAAAGGGGGGGTAATCAGAAGGGGGAATGAAGCATGAGAGACTATGGACTCTGGGAAACAAACTGAGGGCTTCACAGGGGAGGGGGTGGGGTAATGGGATAGACTGGTGATGGGTAGTAAGGAGGGCGCGTATTGCATGGTGCACTGGGTGTTATACGCAACTAATGAATCATCGAACTTTACATCGAAAACCAGGGATGTACTGTATGATGACTAACATAATATAATAAAAAAAAACATTAAAAAAATGTCTATGCTGCCTAAAGCAATCTACACTTTCAGTGCCAACCCTATTAAAATACCATTGGCATTTTCCAAAGACCTGGAGCAAACAATCCTAAAATTTGTATGGAACCAGAAAAGACCCTAAATCACCAAGGAAATGTTGAAAAAGAAAAACAAAGCTGAGGGAATCATGTTGCCTGATTTCATGCTATATTACAAAGCTGTGATCAACAAGGCAGCATGGTATTGGCACAAAAACAAACACATAGGTAAATGGAACAGAATAGAGTCTCCAGAAATGGACCCTCAACTCTATGGTTAATCAATCTTAAACAAATCAGGAAAAAGTATCCAATGGAAACAAGACAGTCTCTCAATAAATGGTTCTGTGAAAATTAGACAGCTATATATAGAAAAATGAAACTTGAATATTCTCTTACACCATACACAAACATAAACTCGAAATGAATGAAAGACCTCAATGTGAGACAGGAATCCGTCAAAATCCTAGAGGAGAACATAGACGATAACCTCTTCGACATCAGCCACAGCAACTTCTTTCATGACGCATCTCCAAAGGCAAGGAAAACAAAAGCAAAAATGAACTTTTTGGACTTCATCAAGATAAAATGCTTCTGCACAGCAAAGGAAACAGTCAACAAAACTAAGAGGCAACCCACATAATGGGAGAAGATATTTGCAAATGACATTATGAATAAAGGGCTGGTATCCAAGATCTATTAAGAACTTCTCAAACTCAACACCCAAAAAACAAATAATTAAGTCAAAAATGGGCAGAAGACATGGACAGACACTTCTCCAGAGAAGCCATACAAATGGCTAACAGACACATGAAAAGGTGTTCAACATCATTATCCATTAGGGAAATTCAAATCAAAACCACATTGAGATTCCACCTTATACCAGTTAGAATGTCAAAAATTAACAAGGCAGGAAACAACAAATGCTGGCGAGAATGTGGAGAAAGGGGAACCCTCTTACACTGTTGGTGGGAATGCAAGTTGTTACAGCCGCTTTGGAAAACAGTATGGAGGTTCCTCAAAGAGTTAAAAATAGAGTTACCCTATGATCCAGCAATTGCACTACTGGACATTTACCCCAAAGATACAGATGTAGTGAAAAGAAGGGGCACATGTACCCAAATGTTCATAACAGCAATGTCCACAATAGCCAAACTGTGGAACGAGCTGAGATGCCCTTCAACAGATGAATGGATAAAGAAGATGTGGTTCATACATACATTGGAATATTACTCAGCCATCGGAAAGGGTGAATACCCACCATTTACATTGACATGGATGGAACTGAAGGGGATTATGCTAAGTAAAATAAGTCATGCAAAGAAAGACAATTATCATATGGTTTCACTCATATGTGGAACATAAAGAATAGCATGGAGGACACTAGGAGAAGAAAGGGAAATGAAGGGGTAGTGGGGAATCAGAGGAGGAGATGAACCATCAGAGAGTATGGACTCCAGGAAACAATCTGAGGGTTTCAGAGGGAAAGGGCGTGGGGGAATGGGGTAACGGGGTGATGGGTATTAAGGAAGGCACGTGTTGTGATGAGCACTGGGTGTTATAGGCAAATAATGAATCATGGAACACTACATCAAAAACTAATGCTGTACTGTATGGTAACTAATATAACATAATAAAAAAAGATATCTACATTTTTTACATGATGCTATTGTGTACTTAATGGACTACAGTATAGTGTAAACATAACTTTTATATGCACTGGGAAACCAAAAAAATAATTTTGTTCACTTTATTGCTTTATTCATTTACTGGCCTTATTGTGGTGGTCTGGAACCAATCTCACACCATCTCTGAGGTCTGCCTATAAAACATTAGTATCTCTCCTCAGTCTTGATTCAGATGTGTGAGTTGCTCCCTGCTTTTCTAATTCTACAGAAAACTAGAAAAGAAGATTGTTTCCTCTGGTGTTATTCTAACAAGATAGAAATAACTCCCCACTAATGTAGCTTCATTCTGTGACCAGTGATCCCTTACTTCGTAGTGCTATACCCAGCAAGTCCACACATGAGTCCACTCCTGTACATTGGAGCAAATTCAGTTTCAGTTCAGTTTCTTATTCATCTTTGTAGGGCCAAGTTGGTATTAGGGAAATGCAATGGGGAAGTGGAGCCTCTTACTTATAGATTGTTTTTGAAAAATCAAACCAAAGGAGAATGAAATCTACCTTTTATTGGATTAATAACTTATCTTATTTTGGAATTCTACTTTAACAAATCACATCGTATGGCTGGGTCATGTTACCCCTCTCCCCCCAAAATATGTTTAATTCAGAATGTGTTCTAACTATAAAATGTACTTACTATTTAAATTATAAATATTATTTGTGGCATGGATTCTTTTTAATCCAAAAGCTCAAGGTAGATAATCAATGAAACATCTTGGAGATATTTCTGTATAAAATATATTTTCAGTGTGTCTAAAAATCATTATAAATGCTCCCAAAAATCTTTACCTTATCTTTTCCCCCCAACTCCTTTCAAAACCCCAAACTGCCTTCACTTAGGGAGAGAGTAATATGAAGTCTTTATTGTAGATTATGGGAAATATTCATTATCTAAAAATTGTGTTATACAAATATGCTATGAAAATACAAGTTGATAAGAAGTTCAGATTTATCCTCATTGGAATAGAAATTTCTATGTAATTCTGGTGGAAAAATAATTCCCAAACTATTACATCTAAAATGGCAATGTACAAGTAAATGAGGGATCTCCTCACAGTTAATTTCCTCTGGTGCCTCACTGTTGCGCATAGGCTAGTCTGTGACTTTGACAACCAAGGAAAAATGAATCTCACTTTGTTTTCAAGCACTTTATTTATTCAAACAACAGAATAGGTGCCTGACAGCTTGAAATCGTATGGTCTTTTTTTAGACGGATCAACTGATTCACGCTAATTAAAGGAAGTTTCCCTTGATATTTAGAGTCAGTTGCTCTTAGTTTCACTTAGGTCCATATAGTGGCTACCATATATAGACAATTTTACCCACTGCCAGTTTTTAATAGCGACCATGGCTCCTTGGGGTCAAGAGAGAGACCTCACTACTGCAAGAGTCTAATGACATTTCACAGATCACACATTATTCGGCATTCTCCACGTCATACTCAGTTTATATCCTAGCTACAAGCAGAAGAACCTCATACAAAATTTATGGGCTCCAATATTACATTATTTCCCATTTTCTCTCCAATAACAACAGAAGTACCAGGAGAGGTTGCTGCTGATTTTTTTTTATCCTTGGGATTTGTTCTCATCCTTTCCTAACCTAATATTTGCAACACTATCAATATACTCAGCATTTATTATCCAAATATTCTCTCTGACATTTTTGTGTCAGTGAGGATTCAGAGTTCCCATAAGAGGAATTTGAAAATAAGAAGGTTTTCTAAATCAGTGAATTGTGTTAAAACAAACACACACCACCAAATCAAAGAACAACTGAAAAATCTTTAGACAAAAGTATTTCCATTAGAGAGTGCTCTGTTTTGAGGAGATTCCCAGCAGAGAATAAGAGAAGGAGAGGATTATAATTTTGTTTGAGTACTGAGCCCTTCCATGATTCATTGTAATGCTGATAACCTGGGCAACAAAAACTTCTAAGATCCCCTCAACAACTCCCAGGTGGCAAAGCTAGGCAGGAGATGTAAGTCACTCTTCCTGCTCTGCCTCCTCTCCTTTTCATCCCCACGCAATCCAATCCATTTCTAAAATGCAATGCATTTGCCTCAGTACCTTGCCAATGTAAATGTTTCCTCTGGAACTCCATCCAGATCCCCTAATATCTATACTGCCTTTGCTGACACAGTAGGATCATGATTTTCTTGTGATTCCCGGAACACCAGACTGTACCAAATATCTCACTTTAGATCAGCTTTCCTCCATACTAGCTATTCTGGATTCTTCAATTCTCCACTTTCTATACTTCTGTTATTTATCTTCAGTCTTAAAGAAAATAGTTCATATTTCATTTTCTTAGAATCTACTAATTCCAAACTGCTTTTTCAGTAGTGAATGGGATCCACCCTAAGATGGTCTCCCTTAGGCCTTCTGTACACTCTGGGAGGTATGTGAAGGGAAAAGTCCTAAAAAAGGAAAAAGGTGGTTGTTAAGATAGGTGAGACAAATATCAGGGTGGAGAGTTTCCTTTTTTTTTTTTTTTGAAATGTCTAAGTGACAGTTCTCTTTATCTAGCAAATAAAATATATGCACATGTATCTTTGACTACCTCACGAGGGAAATCTTTATGCAATTAGAAGTTTGCTAGGAACCCAACAAAAAAGCAATTTATTCCACATAAACTGTGTTTTATTTACATATATTGATGTGTTGGTTCAAGATACCCAAAGTGAGATTTGCTTCAGTTACCTTTAATAAAGTGAAGGAAAGGCCACAGAGAGGCTTGCACAATAAAATAGACAACAAATGGATATATTCAGGCGAGATACTTTTATACACTTGTTATTGCAGTCAGTGTATATGATGTACGTTATATATTTTAATCTAACTATAGCTCTATGATATCACAATTACTATGAGAGTTGCCTTGTTTCTGTAATTTCAAATAGTCTCTCTATATTAATTTCAGTGAAAAAATATGTTTTCAATATCCATCAGATTTCTGTTTTCATTATTCACTAAATAATAAGATGACAGCCTTTATGGATGGAAACTCACCTTCATGCAGTGCATGTGAGAGAGCAAAAGGAAAATGAAAGTCACCAGAAAGGGTGCAGATGTTGTCTGGACTTGAATGTCAGTGTTAGTGCTTCCACATGCTACTTTGTCAGAAAGAGGAAAATGGTACTAGTGTTTCAAGAGGCTGAAACACAATATGCCATATACGCTGGCTGAAAGGAGAAAGTGGTGAAGAATTATGATCAGGAGAGGTTAGGCAGGAATACAGATTGCCTTCTATGGAGGGAGATTGCATTCCTTCTGCTATTTGATTTTAAGTTGAGCTACCTTGGGAATGAATACTAAAGATTGTTTTGGTTGTGCCTTGGAATATCACCACAGTAACAAAAGCATTTAACATTTATCATAAACTGCTAATATGTTAGCAATCGAAAACTACAGATTGTTCTCGATATGCGACCAAAATATTAGAAGGCACAGATAAGCACAGAATAGCTGAATCCACAAAGCAGGCCATGGAAGGTTTCACCACGTTCAAATCAAACTGACCGTTCCTCCCATGTGTTCCAGTAGCTGTGGTCTTTAGGAATACAATCCACGATTAGACACATCAAAAGAAATCGTCAGCTTTTCACTTAGAACATATGCATTGGGTTTGCAAATTCTGTTTAGTCTATCTGTTAAATTAATTATAATGTGATCTTCCATATTTTTACTGTCACTGCCTTTAAGTCAATGTCTGTCTCCTCTCTCTCTTTCTTTTTTTCTGACTTCTTTGTCCCTCTCTATTCATATCATGCTTGTCTGTTTCTTATAGTCTCCCTTCTTATTCCATGGTGTTTTCTGACAGTCTCTCTGTGTGGCATAGACATATACATTTACATACATAAAATCGACATTTGAATAAATAACAAGGACTTGGATTGTATTGATAAGATATAAACACTTCCTCATACCTTCTAAATATTTAACTTTCCTTAAATCCTTTTTACAATTCAGATTTGCTTTCAGGCAATAAAATTTATATGTAAATGGATAATTAGATGGTGTTTTAGAGCAGTATACAGTATCTTCAGCCCCATAGTCAAGATAGAGATTTTTGCATTACCCCAACTAATACTCTCCTGCTTCTTTGCATTCTCTCTTCCCACCAACCCCATCCTTCAGCAGCCAATCTTTTCATTTTTGTCCCAGTAGATTTTTTCTTTTTCTTTTTCAGAACATCATAGAAATTGAGGCATGCAGCCTATGGCATTTATGTCTCTTCTCTTTCACTTAGCATGATGACTTTGAGATTTAGACACGCCCCGTGTGTCAGGACTTCCTCTGTACTTACGGGCAGTAGCATCCATTGCATGAATGTACCACACACAGTCTGTTTCTCCAGTCATTAGTTGATAGAATTTGGGCTTGTCTTCACTTTTGGACACACTGGAATAAAGCTGCTTATAAACATTTGTTACAGATCTCTGTGAGGATATGCAATGCATTTCTCTTAGGTAATACCTCAAAGTGTAATTGCTGAGTCACATGATGAGTAAATACTCAACATGGTAGGAAACCACTTTACTGGTTTACATTGTAGCTGTCCGCTATTGCATCTTCACTAGCAATGCATGATGACAGTTATCATCACCAATATTTTGTGGTATCTGTTTCCTCCCCTTTTCTCCTCCTCCTCCTTGCCACTGTAGCAGGTGTAAAGTAGCATCTCATCATTGTTATTTGCATTTCACTGAGAAGTAATGATGTTGAACATCTTTTCCTATGCTTACCCCCCCCATATATTCTTTGGGAAAATGTCTTTCAAATAATTTGTCCATTTTAAATTAGGTTTTTTGTCTTCATATTGTGTTTTAAGGATTATATATTCTCAGTAGAAAGAAGCCTTTTGTCAGATATTTGTTTTCACCATATTTTCTCCCAGTAGTTTAGCTTTTTAATTGTTTTTAAAACAATTAACATATAATGTATTATTTACTTCAGGAGTACAGGCCTGTGAGTCATCAGTCTTACCCAACACCCAGCGCTCACAACACATAACCTCCCCAATGTCCATCACCTAGCCACTGCCCTCCCCTCCAGCAACCCTCAGTTTGTTTCCTAAGATTAAGAGTCTCTTATGTTTTGTCTCCCTCTCTGGTTTCATTTGTTTCATTTTTTCCTCTCTTCCCCTGTTATCCTTTGCCTTGTTTCTTAAATTCCGCATATCAGTGAGATCATACGATAATTGTATTTCTCTGATTGACTTAATTTGTTTAGCGTTAATTATACCCTCTAGTTCCATCCACATCATTACAAATGATGAGATTTCATTTTTTGATGGCTGTGTAACATTTTGTTATATGTGTGTGTATATATAAATATACCACATCTTCTTTATCCATTCATCTGTCAATGGACATCTGGGCTCTTTCCATAGTTTGGCTATTGTGGACATTGCTGCTGAACATTGGGGTGCAGGTGCCCCTTCAGATCACTACATTTGTATCTTTGGGGTAAATACCCAGTACTGCAATTGCTGGGTCGTAGGGTAGCTCTACTTTCAACTTTTTGAGGAACCTCCATACTGTTTTCCAGAGGGCTGCACCAGCTTGCATTCCCACCAACAGTGTAAGAGGGTTCCCCTTCCTCCACATCCTAGCCAACATCTGTCATTTCCTGACTTATTAATATTAGCCATTCTGACTGGTGTCAGGTGGTATCTCATTGTGGTTTTGATTTGTATTTCTCTGATGCTGAGTGATGCTGAGCACTTTTTCATGTCTCTGTTGGCCATTTGGATGTCATCTTTCCAGAAATGTCTGTTCATGATTTCTGCCCATTTCTTGATTGAATTATTTTTTCTTTAGGCGTTGAGTTTGATAAGTTCTTTAGAGATTTTGGATACTAGCCCTTTTATCTGATATGTCATTTGCAAATATCTTCTCCCATTCTGTTGGTTGTCTTTTGGTTTTGTTGACTGTTTCCTTTGCTATGCAAAAGCTTTTTATCTTTAAGTCCGAATAGTTCATTTTTGCCTTTGATTCCCTTGCTTTTGGAGACATGGCTAGCAAGACGTTGCTGCAGCTGAGGTCAAAGAGATTGCTGCCTGTGTTCTCCTTATGTGTGAAAGGAATCCATTAAAATCTTTAGCTTTTTAATTTCTTAAAAATATCCTTTAAACAGCAGACATTTTAAATTTTATAAGGTACAACCTATGAATTCATTTCATTTTTTATAATTTGGGCTTTTTATGGTGCTGAGAATTTTTGCCTGAATCAAGGTGATGAATATATTCTTCTGTTTTCCTCTATTTTTTTATTTGTACCATTTAGGTCTAGAGTTTTTTTGTTTGTTGTTGTTGTTGTTGTTGTTCAACAAAATGAATAGTCAAAGATTCAAGTCCCATTTTTTTTTTTAAGGTCATTATTTCTCCAATGCATTACCTTGGCCCCTTTACTGCAAAATAGTCGAACTTACCTGTATAGATTTGTCCTCAGATTCAATATCATGTTCAATTTATTCATATGCCTACCACATTATGCCAAGATCACATTGCTTTGATTACTCTAGCATAAAATTATTGAAATTAGGTAGTGTTAGTTCTCCAACTTGACTAACTGGAGTACATGCACTCACTCAGGATGTGGGGATAGAGAAAAACACAAATCAAGTGATATCTGAGAAATACTGGTAATTCACCTGCTAGACTTACTGCTTCAAAAGGTCAGATGCTCTCTCTGTGTTGTTCACCACTGTATATTCAACTTCTGTAAAGATGTCTGATGCAAAGAGCTCAGTCTCCAGATAATTCCTGGTTGTTTGAAATAATACACAATCAGTTGAAATCTGTGAAGTTTCTCAATACCTTCAGACTTGAGCAATGTTTTGAAAGAGCTGCTTCCAAGTAATGATTAAGTCAAATTTGCTCCTGAATCACAAGTGATATATTCTAGGCAAGTTCTGCATTTTTCTAGTTTGTGATTTCAGATATTTTCCTAACCCTTTTTTGTGCTTAATATTACTTATCTGTAAAGTGTGAAACCCATTGCACCTACTTCACTCATTTAAGGATGAAATGCGTTAGTATATGTAAAAATTTAGACATTGTCACAATTAATGCTAAAATAAATAATAGTGATTGCTATCCCTAAAGCTATTACCAGTATCACAGTAAGTCCTCATGGAAGGATAGGCAGCTTTTGTGAGGGGAAACGGGAGACCGGTGATAATGGCTTGTGGCAGGGCTTCCACGTAAAAGTATCTTCTCTGATACTGAGCATCAGCCTATTTTCTGTTCTCTCTACTGGAAGCAATAACCAGATGCCAATCAGCTTTATTTTTCTGTTCTTTTCAAGCATTTAGTACTTGTATTTTCTTGCCACTGAAAATACGAAGCAGAAGCGGTCTTCTTCAGTCCCGCCTTTTTCACAATCCTCAGGATGAGCAAATAAAGCTCACTTCCAGGAGTGATTTTGTAGCTAACTGACCGAACATGGAGATGTTACAGAACTAAGACATCTTAAAAACGTTATGATGCGGAGCGCCTGGGTGGCTCAGTCATTAAGCGTCCGCCTTTGGCTCAGGGCGTGATC
The DNA here is from genome assembly GCF_002007445.2 of Ailuropoda melanoleuca. Taxonomy (NCBI): domain Eukaryota; kingdom Metazoa; phylum Chordata; class Mammalia; order Carnivora; family Ursidae; genus Ailuropoda; species Ailuropoda melanoleuca. Next base: position 7,856,263 of record NC_048235.1, on the reverse strand, counting down.
CTGGAGTTCTGGGATCGAGCCCCACGTTAGGCTCTTCCGCTATGAGCCTGCTTCTTCCTCTCCCACTCCCCCTGCTTGTGTTCCCTCTCTCACTGGCTGTCTCTCTCTCCATCAAATGAATAAATAAAATCTAAATAAATAAAATGAATGAATAAAATCTAAAACAAACAAACAAAAAAACGTTATGATGCTAGCATATCACTCCAACTTTCCTGTTAAGACAATAAGTAGAAATACTGGAAATTTCAATAACTCACTTTTATTCCTGGTAGTAGTTTTTTACTAAACTCCCTAAACTACACTGAAAATTGCATTTTCCTTGACAACCATCACCTTTCTGTCAGATAACTTGTGATTCTCTTTTCTGCTTTCAAATCAGTGTCGAGACAGCTGGATAAAATAATGTGTCCTTTGTCTAAATTCACTAGTCTACATTTATGAACTAGTACAGGCTAGTGTTACCCATTTAATGAAAATTGTTTTCCATAACTGACAAATCCATTTCAGTGAGCCTTACAAATGGGCTTGTCACACTGCTAGGCACCAAGGGGCCTCGGATGTCAGCAGGCACCTTCCGAAAATAACAAGAATAGGAGACATTCTGAGGAGCAGGGACTTTTGACTTTGGCACCTACTGAGCTGATATTTTGAATCTAAATCTTTGTCCAACTGTTAGAGGACAATATTCATTCAGTTTTATATGAAATGTCTTTCTAACACAATACTCATTTTATGGAAAAGAAAATCAATTGAAGTGTTATCGCCTTGCTCTTATCTAGATTATTCTACAAACAGCTTTGAAACTCATTTATGTTCCTAAAAGCCGTGGGCATCTTCTGTAGCAACCATTGATGAATTTTCAATCAGAGGAAAATAAAAGACGAAGGAGTTTACACATACATTTTTTTTCTTGATGTTCTCTTAATGTGTTAGCAAAAAGATGTGTATGGGGGACTGAAGGAATAGAAACAGGTAAATAAATGTCAAAAAAATTAGGTATAAAGCAGATGAAAAGCAACACATAGAGAGAGATAATAATTTTAACTTTTTGAGGGTATTTTTACATAGAAAATTATATATATGCATATATATTATAACATAATTTACATATGGGAAATATAATTTCAACGGTCAATATACATTTTATGCTTTTCTTAAAATAATGCTAAATGTTTTCATTTACCTCTTATCATCCACACAACAAAGTAAGGAGTCAATAATACAGTTTTTCTTTTGCCCTATATTATAGGCAAGCTAGATGTTAGACCTACTCTTTTACTCTTTCCTTTCCTTTCAAGTGCTATAGAAACTTCTATAGGAAAAAAAAAATAATGTTGGTTACCAGTGAGCATGATTCCCACCTACACTGCATTTAGTGACTTGTCTGCTCCATAAAGCAGTAATTCAGAAGTAGAAAAACATACTTCTTAGCCTAGTACCAAGTATTATTTAGAAATATTTACCTCGGAGTGCCTGGGTGGCTCGGTAGGTTAAACATTCAACTCCTGGTTTCAACTCAGGTCCTGATCTCGGGTGGTGAGATTGAGCCCTGCGTTGGGTTCCACACTAAGTGTGGAGTCTGCTTGAGTTTCTATCTCCCTCTGCCCTTCCAACTCAAGCTCGCTCACTCTCTCTTTCTCAAATAAATAAATAACTAGGGGCGCCTGGGTGGCACAGCGGTTAAGCGTCTGCCTTCGGCTCAGGGCGTGATCCCGGTGTTATGGGGTCGAGCCCCACATCAGACTCCTTGCTATGAGCCTGCTTCTTCCTCTCCCACTCCCCCTGCTTATGTTCCCCCTCTCGCTGGCTGTCTCTATCCCTGTCAATAAATAAATAAAATCTTTAAAAATAAATAAATAAATAAATATTTTAAACAAAGAAATATTTACCTCATACCTACCTATTCATAAAGTACTTTGTTTTTTTTTTTTAATATTTAATTTATTTATTTGACAGAGAGAGAGCACAAGCAGGGAAAGCAGGAGAGGGAGAAGCAGCCCCCCCAGTGAGCAGGGAGCCCAATGTGAGACTTGATCCTGGGACCCCAGGATAATGACCTGAGCCAAAGACAGACACTTACCTACTGAGCCACCCAGGCCCCCTCATAAAGAACTTTGAAAGGGGATGCTTTATGTCCTAGAACAGAAGTGCTGAGTAATAGTTTGTGAAATCAAATACAGCTTGGGATGGTCATCCCTCTCTTTTGTACCCCAAGAGTACCTGAAAACTATTACTTTTTCAGTAATAGTTTAATACTATTTCAGTATTTCAGTAACACTTTTTTCAGTAATAAACTGGTTCTTGTGGGCCAGTGTCTATTCTGCTTAGTGTTAAATGAGAGGTAAACTTCAATTTCTTTCCTGCAGCCTCTTATAATTATATCAGTAACTTGAGTACTGCTTTTAATATAGGAGAGGTTAAAAGAGTTAATCATAATGGAAAAAGGAATGCAGTTAACGTTTTTAGCATTTTTTGTAAGCAGCAGGTACTTAAAGTTGAAATTTAAATTCTATGTTAAGCTCTTTGTAAAAATCTTTCAGAATATATTTAATGATGAGTCTACATGTAGGCTTAAAAGTATTTATCCACAAAGAAATCTTTTTTTATAAAATACCTGTATTTAGCTTAATAAAACCTTCTATCTCTACTCCACTGTTACTGACACTTATCTTGTTACTCCAGTGACCTCACAGTGCATTTCTCTTTATTTCCTTCTAAGTGTTATTTTAAGGTATGGAAAGCATATAATTCAGAGTGAAGTTAGGCATTAAGACCAAAGATAGCTATAATTATTGTGACAAAATTTTCTGCTTATTTATTTAGATTAATGTGAATTTAATAAATTTACCTACACAAAAATTTTGAAAGCTCATATTATCCTAAAATATGAGACTGTAAAACTAAATTTAGAAATTCATACATTCAACTCATGTTGACTTCGGGGAATGGATATAAATCTGATTGTTGTGAGTAAAAATAATTGAAAACAGCTATCAGTTGTGTATACCCCAGGAAATGAATTTCTATATTTAACTCTAATAAAAGCAATGCTTATCACTCGGGCACCTGGATGGCTCAGTCAGTTAAGCGCCCAACTCTTGATTTTGGCTTAGGTCATATTCTCAGGGTCGAACCCTGCATCGGGCAGACTCTATGTTTAGCGTGGAGCTTGTGTAAGATTCTCTCTCTGCTCCTCCTCTTTCTCAAAAAAAAGGAAAAAAAAGCAATAGATTATGTAATACAACAATGCAATGCATAATAAAAATTGTATCTGACTAAGCAACCATAAAAACAACACTTCCTTAAAGTTTTCTATCAATTAGGACGGAAAAATGTGTTAAAATCTTTATTTTAAACAATGCATAAATTTCCTGATCAATATGCCCAATAAATGCATATAACAAAATGTGTGGAAATTTTAAAAATATGATCTAAAACTTTGAGAATTCTGTATCATGTTTGCTCATTTTTAAAGGAGCCACTCTGTTTTTGACAAAATTTTATCATGAAAGGAAGGAAATGTTTCCATAGCATTTGAGAGCACTTTATAAGAAAATAGCAAAGAGCACCATGAATGTTAAAATGCGGTAATCAAATATGGCTTTCTTTTTTGTGGTGTTATCTGAAATATGGATGACACTTTATCTATCTCTGCATTTCCCTCTGTATGTCTATGTCTAGCTATATATATTATTTATATATGTATGTGTATATGTATACATATATACACACTCACAAAAAATGCACATATATATGCTTTCTGATCTTACAGAAAATAAAAAGAGGTACTTAGAAAAGTTTAATATCTGGTGTACAGTTAATTACTGGTAAAGAAAATACTGGAGTCTAATCTCCATACCTGTAATTGTGATTTAGAGTAAAAAGGGCCTATTTGGTTTGTCATAGAATTCCTAAAAGGCTTGGAATTTCCTAAGTGATGAGAACAACAAAGATTCCTTTTGTCATGTTAATGAGTGACTTTTGGAACTCACCTCCAGATGGGGTGTTTGCCATGGAGCCAACCATATAGTTAGAGAATTGGAACTTGAAGTCCCATTCCCTGCCCTCTGGGGAAGGGTGAGAGACTTCAGATTGGGGTTAGTCACCAGTGGCCAATGACAATTTAGTCAATCATGCTTATGTAATAAAGCTTCCATAAAACCCCAAAGGACAGGATTTGGAGAACTTCCAGTTTGGGGAACCAGAACCATTTCACAAGGAAGGCCCCAAGTTCCATGAAGACAGAAACTGTTTTTTCTTTTGGACCTCACCCTATATATCTCTTCATATGCCTGTTGATTTGCATTCTTTAATATCCTTTGTAATAAACCAGAGATTTCATGAATAAGCAGGTTTTCTAAGTTCTTTGAGCTGCTCCAGCAAATTAATCAAACCCTAGGAAGAAGTCATGGGCACCTCCAATTTACAGCCAACGAGTCAGAAGTACAATTAACAACCTGAGTTTGGGATTGGCATCCTAAATTGGAGGGCATTGTTGGGACCTCAAGTCTGAAGTCTCTCGGGAGGGCGAGTGACAAGCTGGGCTTGTGACTGGCATGTGAAGTGGGGGTGTGGGGGGTCAGTCTTGCAGGACTGAGCCCTTAACAGTGTCAGAAGTGAGTTGAATTGGAGGACACCAGCTAGTGTCCAAGAATTGCTTGTCGGTGGTGTGAGAATCCCCCTCCACACTTTGAATTTGGGTCCAGAAACCCAAAAGAATTCCTCTCCTGGGAAAGAAGGCTATACATTGAAATGTTTCCACACCCCTGTAAGTGATCTTTCAGACTCATATGCCAAGACTCAGCCTTGTTTCCTGTGTTTCTGCAAATATCTGAGCTCCTACTAACAAGTTGTCAGTATTAAGAGTCGCAGTGTGATATGTCTTGAGTCCAGATTGAAGCAGATTGAGAGGAGAAACAGCAGAATCCCAGCTGAAGGATATTATGATTTGTTTTGTCCTCTCCCATTTTGTGAGGGCCCACTCTGCTACCTAGTGAACAAACATGGCTTTACTATTCAGAGGAGTTACCTGTCTCAGGTGTGCCCTTTAACTTTGAGAAGTAGGAACTGGCGGGTATATGTTCCAGCATGCCGTTCTTCAGACACACACATTTTGAGAAGTATTCCCTTTAGTTCTCAGAAGGTCCCATGCAGTGACCATGATGCCATGCCCTTATATTGGATCGCTTTCCCGTTCACTCACTTCCAAAATCACCTCTTAAATCAATTTTTTGCACTGGTTTAGGCTCTGCTTCCAGGAGAACCCAAATTAATATTGACCGGTAGTTGAAGAGAGATTTAGAGTTTTGAGGAAGGGTTGTATTCATTCATTTGGTTGTTTTAAGATGGGAGAAGTAGAATCATATATAAAATCAACTGACAAGATCCATGAGTGAAAGAGGGAGTGAATACCAATGACAAAAATGGTGTAATATGCTCTCAGGAAGTAAAAACTGGTGACATTCACTATATTGATTACCTTAAATGAAAAGAGGGACACACACATTTACATACACAATGTAATGAAAATGGGTTTGGATAAATGTTGTTTTATAGACTTTATAATGGGAAGTGCATGGACTGAAAAAACAAAGCAAAATAAAACAAAACCCTGAGCTCTGAGGTTACTCCATTGCTGCCTGATCTTATCCCATATGGTGTGTACCTCCCCTCATCCCATCCACCATTCTACCTTCTCCAGCCTCCCAAACCTTCCTACTACATGCTCTGGAACCAAGAGTCTGATATCAGCAAATCACCCTCAGATTTTGCCTTGAAGGTTACCTTCGTTTTGTTTGGTTTTGTTTTTTCATTTTACAGAATCTGGTTTTCTACAGCTTTCATTATTTATTTTACTCTTCTTACAGAAAAAAAAAAAAGAAAGAAAAGGAAGAGAAAAAAAAAGTTTCTTTTGATTAGGTCTGTTTTGATTTTTCACCTGAATATACCCTAACTAGCACAGACTTGCTTGTAGAATAGGCATTATTTTATACAGGTATTATTATTTATATGTATATTTTATATATGTAGAATAGGTATTATTTTACTGCTGCTTCCAAATTATCACTTTTTTCTTCAAAAACTTTTTGCTGTGGTCATCTAGAGATCTTCAAGTCAATTCTGCCCAGTTAGAAGTTTTCAGAATCAAGCCCAGTGTCTTTCCCTGCATTGCTATTACTCACAGATGGAACACGCATGCAAGCAATCTACCTAACACCCGTGCCTCTGAGTTACTTGAGGCCTTCAATAATCTTTTCTTGTATCCCTCCTTACCCCTCAACATATATAACCGTATTGTAGAACTTGACATCATCTATTATTTAACCGCCCTCAAATTTTCAGTTTCCGAAGTTCTAGCCCCCACACATTTTCCCATTGTTCCAGGTTATTTACCCTCTCTGGTAACTAAGACAGTCCTAATGAATGTTTGACTCTGGAGTTTTCCATCGACCTAAAACAATTTTCTCTTAGCATCCCCGAATCTTTGTCGATTTAGAAATTTTTCCTTTCCTATCGTATCTAAAATATTGCCTTTCCCATAGTCTCTCTCACTTTTGAGTACAATACCCTTTACTATATTTTTTTATAACAGTCTTCACTAGTTGAAAAATATGTCATCTTTGCTTATTCAGTGCTGACTCCGTTACTCAAATGCAAGCTCTCTGAACACAAGGAATTTTTTTCTCATTTCCTATTCCACCCCCAGGGTTTGGCAAATAGTAGACAATAGTGAATATTTGCTTATTAAATAAATGAATGAATGGACTGATTGTCACTTCCATTCTACTATATATATTCAAATATTGATAGTGTTCTATATCTTAGCTACACTTACAGTCAAACTATATATTACTATTACAAACACATAATTATTTTGAAACCATAGAGAAATCAAATAATTTATTTTGTTCTCAAGCTTGATATTTATTAAAACTACTACTCAGGTAATCTTAAAGATTGTAAGAGCAGAGAAGCTAAAGTTTAAATTAAATACTTTTCTTTGAAATTGTGTCATATTCTTTTTAAATTGTGCAAGTGCAAATTACACACTCTGAAAAATTAAATAAAATTTAATTTTGTCAGGTTAAGTAAAAGACTAGTAAATATAGTATGCAGTATCCATTTCCATGACCTTACTGCAATATACATTTATATATATATTTCTCTACAAGGTTATCCATGGAAAATCATGTTGGGTGAACTTACTGCGTGATTCAAGTGATTTTTCAATATTTTTCTTACTGTAAATTAAATTCATTTAATGCACTAGGTTTCCTGTAAAATCTAACCTCAACATAGATGCAATTCTACTTTTTTTTTGAATTATGATAACCATAAGGCCAAGGACTTGACAAAGCTTAAAGATTTACTTAAAATGCAAATTTCCTTCAAACAAACCATGCTTGTTTTATATGAAAAATAAAAACATGGAATGAGAAATTTGGAATACTTAATGCTGACAAATGGAAGATATTATTAAATAGTAATACTTTGATATATATATATATACATATATTTATGTTGTACATAAATAAAACCTGTTTAGCAAGGTTAAATGGAGAATGTTTATTCATCTCAGTTTCTTCTATTATACAACAGGCAGTATATAGACGATATCATACATTAAAACATCACCCATAGTTCCTACACTTTCTTCATTTTCTTAGGGTCACTCTGTGTCCTGATTATCATACTCTTTGTCCTGTAAACCTTTTTTATTCTTTTTAATTCCTGCAACCAGAAAACAGCTCAAATTCATCTGCTTTTATATTAAGAACAAATTCATTGTCTTTCCTTGCATCCCTTCCTTTCAGGTCCATGTCCTATGGCATTCCACATTCCATAACCAAATATTCACTTCAAGTAATTAATATAATCAAGAAAAAAAAAGAATTTAATATCTAAGTGAATTCAGCTGATCTCCTTAGTAACCTTCTTCCATTTATTTTGAAACTACAGTAATAGGCTACAGTGATACTGTACTATCAGTGATACTGATGGTAAAGTCAAAAATGTAATGGCAGTAATAATAATCAGAATAAAATTCATTAAATTTCTTGTATTGATGGATTTGCTCCAAGTATGCTTTTTCTATTAGCTTATTTGATCCCCACACATACTTTTGTTAAAATTCAATTCTAATTCTGTGGAAAGTATGTTCACAGAAAGAATCTATCTCCATACCTCTTCTCTAGTACTTGTGTTATCCTGTCCTTTCCATGCAGTGTACATGTCGCATCTTAGTGGCAAATTGGCAGTGTGAGTTAGGGGATGCTGCAACACCATGAAGAAGAGAAAGGAGAGAAGAGTAAGACTGTGGAGAAATAAGTCATAGAATGCAAATAGGGAATTCAGTAGACATTATGTATACATGACACTAACCAAGTCTAGTGTTTCTCTTTTAATATTTGATTTAAATACATGTTAAGTATTTATAAAATATTTGGAGAACTCTATCTTTTATAATTCATATAACATCTACTGTTTTTCTAACGGCCTAATTTATTTTATATTTTAATTTCATTATAATTAATTTACAGTGTTATAGTAGTTTCAGATGTACAATATAGTGATTCAGCAATTCTATACATTATTCGGTACCCATAACCATAAGTGGACTTTTAATCCCCTTCATCTATTTAACCCATCCTCCCACCCACCTCCCCTCTGGTAACCATCAGTTTGTTTTCTGTATTTAAGAGTTTAGGTTTTTGTTCATCTCTTTTTTTCTTCATTTGTTTTGTTTCTTGAAGTCCACATATGAGTGGACTCATTTGTTTTCCTCTGACTTAATCACTTAGGATTATACCCTCTAGATCCATCAGTGTTGTTGCAAATGGCAAGATTTCATTTTTTCATTTTTAAGGCTAATATTCCATTCTGTGTGTGTGTGTGTGTGTGTGTGTGTATATATTTATATATTTATATATTTATCTTTACCCTCCATTGCATATCTTCTCTATCCATTTGTTTATTGATGGACACTATAATTGCTTCCATAATTTGGCTATTGTAAATAATGCTGCAATAAAACGCAGGGGTACATATATCTTTTTGAATTAGTGTTTTTGTATTCTTTGAGTAAATAGCAAGCAGTAGAATTATTTGATCATATAGTAATTCTATGTTGAGGAACCTCCATACTGTTTTCCACAGTGGCTATACCAGATTTGCATTCCCAACATTTGCTTGTTAAAATCATCATTAAATAAAATATTTAGTAGAATGACATTGATTCATAAGTAATGTTCATTATAAGGGTTATAAACTAAAAAAAAAGCAACTCTATCAGAAATGAATTAGTTTCCTCTACAACTATCATCTTTTCAATCAAGAGCCCAAAACATAAATTTCTCTTCTGCACTGGTCCTTTCTTTTCTACTGTACTTGTTTCTCCCCTATACCAGCCTCCTTTCTTTCCCTATTGTAAATATACACAGACACAGACACAGACACACACACACATACACACGCATGCACACACACAGAGAATCCAAAATGCAATTTATTAGGAATTGTTCACTTCTCTCTCAAATATGAAATAATTCTAGCCACACTCAAATTTTTAGTTATCTCAATTTATCAAACTGTATCAAACATATCTTTGAACTATATGTAATACCTGTATAGAAATAGTGCAGTTGTGGGGCTAAAATAACTTAATTTTCATAGCTCTCTCTTCATAAATTTACTACATCCCCTTGTCACACTGTAATAAGCCTGTTGACATGTTAGTCTCCCATACTTGATTGATTAAAAACGAGAAATGATAAAAGGAATTCACAAATAATAAAATTAATATTATAAGCAGAATGGAAATAGTGAATTTTACTTTTTCTGTAGTTTATTAGCTCATCTAAATTTACCTTTATACAGTTGCCTGAATTAAGAACTAACCAAAGTCACTTGAATATGTCCTTAGTTAAAAGTTCACTGTGAAATATGCCAATCTCCAAGAAGCATGTTCTATGAATCACTTGAGAATGAAAGATTTCCAAATGGAATTTTCTAGAAATGGTCATAGAGACCTTCTCAGAGAGACCTGGTATCTACTGATTATACTCAGTATATTTACATAGCACATTAGCCTAACAAACACAAACATTCTCAACAGGCTCTTTTCTCATTTATTTTCACTTGGGATAGAGTGTTGCTCTCACCAAAGATGTCAATTGTTTTAATGAGGACATGTATTTTGTTCAATAAGCACCAATCAGGTGTTTGCTGATTGACTGTGACTGCTTGCCCCCAACACACACACATAAAATATTACATTTAAACTTAGTGGCCCTGTCATATCATGTGAAATAAAATTGCTGTGAACTTTAATTCTCTTGTTCAATATCTATTTCTTTTATATTTGTTGTTTTGAGATAAGTACAACGAGGGAAGAGATAACTTTCCTTAGGAGCCCTTGGACTGAGGTACTATAATTTTTAAATACGTCAGTAAAGTGACTTCTTATAGCTTGCAAATATTCATAAAATATTAGTGAACATTCGAAACTTTATACTCACAAAGGATTAAAAATCTAAATCCATTTTCATTGTCAACCCTCAAAAAAAAATAAATCAGTCATAAATGTAGTTGATATTAAGGATTACTATATCATAACTGATTTTTCAATGAAATCAGAACATATGTGAAATCTAACCTCCCGTTCTTCCTACTATATATTTAAAATGTGTGTAAATTGAAACAGTTATCTTTGAAGTATTTTTATCAATGCTGCAACACTGTATTTTATTTAAGTAATAGTTGTTGGGGAAAACAGTTGATATATATTAACAATTTAGAGCTTAGTGTTTTAATTTTGAAAGTCTCACAGAGGATGAATAATAGTTTATAGATATGCTGAGAGACATTAAAAGTTAAGTGACTAAAATGTAATTAGGAAAAATGATACAAACCTCAAAATATTAATTTCTATGTCAATAAGTTAAAATTTAAAGACATAAATACAGTGAAGTATTTGTCTTGAGTTACATACTTTTTTATTTCACAAAATATAGTTGATCTTTTTTGAAATGCTACTGATTATAAATTTTTATAATTTAGCAATATTATTTATTTAGTATGCATATTTCCACAATTCAGGGTGCATTTTAAAATTATTTTTTCTTCACTTTCTCTTTCAGAACCATAGAAATATATGTGAAAAACAATTCAGTGCTAATGTAACAACAAGGTTACAAATCTAAACATATGTCAGAAATGAAAAGTTACAGTTCTCATGGTGACATTATATTATCAGCATTATACAGCCTGCACAATAAAATATGTATTTAGAAACCTAACTGGTAATTTAAAATACCACATGTTATATATTAAATGAGGATAAGTTAACATCCCTAAGAGAACCTTAACTTACCTAGCTTTGTATTAGTATGTCTTAAATTAATAAGATTTTACTATTAGAAGGTTCCAACATATAGCTATAGTCACCCTATGCTTGAAATTCTTGAAAATTGCTTGAAATCTCTGTACATGGATTCACTATAAAACTGAGTACAAAGGGTTGGAAATGTGTTGAGATGATATGTTTTATACATTACATTATTAGCCTCAGCATTTTTTCTAGGATAATGCTCTACTATTACCATATTTTATGATAATATAATAACTCTATATCTGATAGAAAAACAAATTAGATGGCAGCCATACCATTAGTGTCCAGATGCAAATCTTCCATTTTTGGATTCTAAGTAAAATATTTATGAGCTTATTTAAATAATAATGAGGTAGAATGCACGCAGTGCCATCGTTTAAGAATTACGCCACATATGTAATACTAAAGGGATTAGTGCATAGGAAACCTAGGTTTCCAGCTAAGAATGAAACTTCATGTCTCAGAGTTCCAGCCCAGTGATTCAACCTCATGAACACATTGAAATAAACCCAGCTAAACTCTGATTTATGAAAGTGTTTATTACACAAAAAATTGATATCCCACCTTACATGAAAATGTATGTATAAATACTGAATTTGATGTCGAATATTGAATATTGAAATATTGAGTATTTTAATACTTAGGTTATTCTTATAAATTTAATTTTATTAAAAGTAATTTATAATGTCATTTCTAATATATAGGGAGTATTTTATAAGTTCTTTCTGTCTCACATAATCTATAAATTTTAACTAAATTAAATTTATAGAGAAATATTTATTTTTGGACTTTCAATTAGAAGATGTTTTGATTTGGGGGTTCTAAAGATATTTTGAGTGCCCACTGAGGGACATATAATTAGAGATAATAAAAGTCACATTTTATTTTTGAATGGAATTACAATTGAAGCATTCAGATATTTTATATTCTGTCAAAGTCCAGTTGAGCTGGACCTAAATATGCCTACCATTTTGTGTTCCATTTTTTTTTCTCTACCCTAAATCATCAGGGACATAAAAGGTTATTTTGTATTATTGGATAGGGTACATAATCATTTGATTGAAAAAAGCCAAAAAGTAAGATATTCTCTTTCATATATCTCAGTTACATTTACTAGAAGTTCTGAATACTCAAGAGAATTAATTAAATGCTGTCACTGTCTTTGGACATTATTCATGATTCTTAGTGAGGTCAGAAGCACACAAAAAAAAATCAGTCCAATCCTTTATGTATATGTTACTTGGAAATTAAATTATTTAATATACTGATAGAAACTTGAATGTATAAGCAAAAAAGAAAAAAATCAGAAGAGTAAACATTCCAGTGTCTCTGCAGTCTTGGTTTAGTCAGTAGCTTGTGAGATGCTTAAAAGTTGATCTTATTTAAAATAATATCTGGCATTAGTAAAGTACCCCATGGGTACTCAGTAAATGCTGTTGTATGAAAGTATGTTCCAAATATTTTTATAATACTTTGTAAACTGCCATATACATTTATTGATAATTATTATTATATAATAAGATGCCCTTAAAAATATTCTTCAAAAACCTAGGAAAGATATTCAAGTAGAATATGTTTATATTACTGAATTTCTTAGGTATTAAACATTGCTGCCACCATCACAAATTTCATAGCAACTACTATGGCCAACCTCATTTTAGGTTGTGTGTTAGTTTCTCAATGTTGCTATAACAAATTACCACAACCATAGCGGTATAAAGCAATAGAAAGTTATTATCTTATAGTTCTGGATGCCAGAAGTCTGGTCCCCCAGACCAACCAGACTCCTTTGTTTTAGAGATCTTGGTTGATTTCGGTAACTGACCAGTTAGGTCTGCTTCTTTTTTTTCTCTCTCTCTCTTTCTGCACTTTAAATTTCACTCTAATGTTAAATTCACCAATAAAGATGGAGCCTGTGAAACTTTGGCCCTCACCCTTGACCTCAATAAAAGCAGAAACCAGGCCCGCACTCTCGTTTTTCTCTCCCTATAACCTTGCTGTGTGGACACAGGTGTGCCGTATAATTTCTAGGACCTGTGAGTAATAAACCTGCTTTTTTTAAATTTTCTGATGGTTATTGCCAAAGATATCTTGCAATCATAATAAGAATCACAAGCGCCAGTCCAGCCAAAACATTTGTAATTGATAGGCTGAGACCAGCACAAAACAGCCCATTTGGATAATCCAGAATAATCTTCTCATCTGAAGGTATTCAATCACATTTGCAAAGCCTCCTTTGGCATGCAGAGTAACATATTCAGATATTCCAGGTATTATGGATACGGATATCTTTGGGGAGCCATTATTCAGCTTTTGACAAGTGGAAAGTGTTGTTTTTTGTTTGTTTGTTTGTTTAACTGGCTAGTAGGGGAAGATAGGTTAATTTGGGGTATCTATTTTGATGGGATTCTTCATCTCGGTAATAATGTTCTTATTTCTGAATTATAATTTCTGAATTCAGAATTAGAAATTAGGCACATCAATAAAGTGCATGAACCTTGACAAACATTATGTAAAGTTAGGTAAATCTAGGTAGATTAGCTGACAGACAAAATCATCAACTGATGTTTCTACTTAAAATATAGATACAACGTTCTTTTGGGAGTCTTGTAACGTTGGGTGTTTCCTCATCGTACTAAATGATGATTTTTTAAAAAAGGGGTAAAATAATGACTCTCATATGGATATAAAACATGTGTTAAAGATTTGAGTTAACTCATTATTAATGAGGAACACTGACAGTTGTTACATCCAACTCAAAGGAGGAATCAAAGAATCATAAATTTATACGGAGTAAAGGAATGTTCAAATAAAGTACAAATGAGCATGAAACTCATTTTGTAGACAAGATGGAGAAAGGAAGTAAATTGAACCTCCATAAGAGAGAATACATTTTATACCCACAAATGTGAAATATTTACATTGTTATCACTCATCTACAATTTACAGAACTGTAAAATACAATAATTATTGAGAACCAGACAATCTGGATGTGCTCTAAACAACGAATAGTTTTCCACTGGAGATAACCATTATTATTTGCTCAATCCAAATTTCCATATAAGACTAGATTTAATTTCTTCTTTTGTAGCTGCACCCATAGGACACTCTAGGGATGTCAACTTTTCTCTTTATTTCTAGTATCATGAAAATTGATACAAACACATTACCATTTTTAGGAAAGCAACTTCATACTTTGACAGAATTGGTAACCTCAGACTGTCTTCAGGAAAAAAAAAACTTGCTTTATAAAATAAGTTAAAAGTTTGACAATTACTCTAATTATCTTTACTTTCTAAGTGATTAGAAAAAGTTTAGCGGTCCTTCTTTAGAGAAGCAAAACATTCCAATGCAAACACATTCTAATGATACTCATATTGGTAAGTATGATAAGAATAATCATACTTTTCTCTCAAGTTCCAGAAGAGAAGGGATGACAGCTGGAAATGTGTTTGTACTGACTACATAACCTAAGCACAGAGAAAAAGCCTGGAAAACTGTAGCTTGAGTGCTCAACAAATATTTGTAGAACAGAGGGAATTTCTGGACAATGTAATTTGATTTTAAGGAATCTGTATCAATTTTACTTCAGATTGTCCAAAGTAATTTTTTTTATCATTTAAGAAGGCATGGTTAACAACATATTCTGTAGTTTAAGTTATAAACAGTGGTAGGTGACTTAGCTGTCTATTGCTACGTAACAAAGTATCACAGATTTAGCAGCTTAATACTGTAGCTATTATGTAGCTCATCGTTCTGAGGTCAGAAATTCGGAAATGAGTGTGCTCTCTGCTCAGATTGAAACCATACTGAAATCAGGTGTTGGACTGTGGAGGGAACTCACATTTGGACTGCACGCCCTCTCTAAGCTTCTTCAGAAGGTGGGAAGAATTCAGTTCTTTGCTAGCCATTGGCTTGGGGTCACTCTCAGGTCCTCACTGCCATTTTTGGGTCCTTGGCATGTGGCTCATCCACCCCCAAGCCAGAAATGGAGAATTTTCTGGCGTGTCAGATCTCCTTGCACTTCCTGTCTTCCACCAGAAAAACTCCAAATCCTTTTGGTCAGTCCACTGAGGACTGACACTTTCTTAAAGTCAGCTGTGCCGTATAACATAACCATTATCACCTACCACCATTAAAGATATTTTAGTACAAATGCGCATCTTCCAATAGAGTAGGAAATTTATCACTCAGAAATCATTTATCTGACATTCAAAGAAAAATATACTGCTTTAGAAATAGTCATCAGAAAACATAATGTCATTTACTGCCAACATCAGATTTTAAAAATCTCAATTTGCATGTATTGAATTGTGTGACAGAGTTTTCTACATTGTTCATGATACCTTTTCTTTTAAAATTTCTGTAATTATACTGTCTTTTCTTTTTCTTTTCAAATGTTCATGTCTAATCCATGCACATCCTCTTATTTATTTTTTGCCAGCTTCCCCATGTGTAAATGAGAATTCTGAACTGTATATTAGAAATATATATGGGACACCTGGGTGGCTCAGTTGGCTAAGTGTCTGCCTTTGGCTCAGGTCATGATCCCAGAGTCCTGGATCCCAGAGTCCTCAATCAAGTCCTGCGCAGGACTCCCTGCACAGGGGAGAGTTAGCTTCTCCATCTCCCTCTGCCACTCCCCCTGCTCCTGCTCTCTCTCTCCTCTTATTCCCTCTCTCTCAATTAAATAAATAAAATCTTTTGAAAAAAAATATATATATGCAGTGATGACCAAATAAGATAGTGTTCATATGCAAATAGTAAGAATCTTGCATAGCTCTTCAAACACTTGTAAGTGTCTTATTGTGGTATGGCACAATACATATATTTTCTGAATATAAGCTGCTACATTTCTTCACCCCCCTCCATCTATCATCAAGGGCATTACTTTTTGTTACAATTAAAATGCAAATTTAATTGGTAACAGACTAGAGAACATCCGCTCTAAAGTAATGCATCACCAATTGGAAAACTATGTCAAGAAGTATAATTTCCAAACCATGATTGCAAAATTATATTATTGAAGTCTAGGAACAAGTGGAATCTGGTTTCTTCAAGATGTACAGGAATTATAATTTTAAATGTTAATTTATCCCCAAACTGATTTGGGAATTTAAAAAATGTAACACAGAACTGTTTAGGGAAATTGACAGTGTAATATTGTCATTTACATATTTTTGTTGGTAACATGAGGAATATAGACATATCTTGACAGGTCTGATATGCTATAATGTAAGATAGGGACGCTGATGGAAAACAGGAGGGAATTGTCTGTCTTCTATACTTTCATTGGAACATTATTTAAAATCATATCTGTTTTTGCCAACTGCCAGTTCTGTGTCTCTAAAGCTTAGAAAAAGTCACATTATATTATCTTTAAGTATAAGCTATCTTACGGGATTGTAGTCTTTAAATACTTCCTTTTCTTGAATCATATAGGCACTTTGGGTTAACATTTTGTATTTTGATATAGCTTTATTCTGGCATTTAACATGGTTCAAAAATTATGCAGGTGTCAAAACAATGAATTTCTGGAGGCTATTTTTTTTTTCTTGTCTCTTTTAAAAGCCTAGGCATTGTTAACATCAACGGGAGAAGAATGACAGTGAGCAGAAAGTAGAGGTATAGTATTTGTTCTTTTATAGGTAGCTGGCAGTAGTTCTCTTAATTTACCACTGTAATAAAACAGAAATGACAGTGCTTTTCCTAAAAGGGGAAAACATATTTTCTAATAGTAGATAGGCCAAAGTGGTAATATTTTTAATCACAAATCCCACTTAAACACCATGATCCCAGAAAAATGTATCAGACTATGTTAGCATGTGAGTTACTGTTTAAGCTCTTGGTAGCCTACTGTAGTGAGAGCAGATGGTTTGAGTTTATATCTTTTGTGCCTCTCAGTTATTGATGTGGATTATATGAGAAGATAATTGGCAGGGTTTTGCACATAATTGATTAAAATGCTGTTTAGGATCTTCTCTGATTGGTCAAGTTTCTAGGACATCTGGGACGACAATCTCTTGGATTACATATGGAAAAGATATAACTCAATCATCTGTATGTTAGCAGCAAAGGGCTGTAATGGTTTATAATTTTTCTGTGCATTTGAAAAAAAGTAAAATAGGTTTGCTCTTAGGAAAATTACTTGATTCAGAACTGAGAAACCACTAATTTAAAAAATATGTCTTTTTCCTTTATTTTTCCCCACACAAGAGGATATGAAAATAGGTAAAAATACAAACCCAATTTACAGGGAAGAAAAGGAGAGCAGACTATTTTAAAATCATATTTGAAGCACTCTGATATTCTTCCTTAAATACCTTTCTTCAACACAGAACATTATAATGATTTCACATATATCATCATCTGTCTGGAGGCTTGAAAAACACTGGCGGAAATTTGAATAATGATAATCTCTATAACAACAACCAGAATTCACATGGCAGCACCTATTCAAATAACCAAAATGTATATCAGGTTATCTAGTTTCTATAATGCCCACTTTAATTAATCAACCCAAGGGTTATTCACAGATCATACCCTGTTATCATCCTGTATCACAAATTCCAAAATCCTGTATGACACCCAACTGGGAATTTCACCTCTCCTATTTTTCATCTTATTTTCAGACAGCACATTAAATTTAGTCATAGCAAGTAAATAGGATGTTGACTACAGATTTTAAATGTGAAGATTTCAGAAGTTCAAACATACGCACACATACAGATAATTAGATAAATATTTTGACATCCAATGACAAAAATGTTTAAAAAGGAGTATGTTTGTTTAAGTTTGAGAGGCCAGAAATGACTTCAAAAAGAATAAGAGCCAATTTATGTCCGCTAAAGTTATGGCAAACTGACTTAACTTTCATACACTATGACCCCTATGATAGTTCATGTAGATGAATTTTAGTCAAATTTTTAAAATGCCTTATTATAATGTTATTATAGATAATATTGGAAAAATATGGCATTATATGCACTAGCCAGGTACATATGTAGAATTATATCAGCCGTATTAAAAATATTATGATTATCAATGTGTCATTTAGGGGCAATCCACAGAGTTCTGTTCTTGAAACTGAGCTACCAAAGTGTGTATAATTATGTGAGTTTTTACCGCATATATTTTTCTGCCTTTCGCTAAGCCTTATTTAGTCAGTCTACCTTTTCTTCCACTTTCAATGTCTATTTCCCCCAGATTCGTCCCTGTAGTCAAACCTTGTTTAAACTAAATAAGCTGTGTTTCAAAAATCATACTATCCATAGGTAGCATGCTGTATCTCTCTCAATCCATTAAGCTTCATTTTCTTAAGAATATTACACATTTTCTTTACCCATGTATTGTTTTACCATTTATAGCTCTCCAAGTGCTTGCACTCTGCCTCCAGCCAGAATCTCTACAATGTCACAATGTTTTTTTTTGAAGTCTTTTCTTAATTCTAGTTAGTTAACATACAGTGTAATACTCGTTCCAGGTATGCAGTTTAGTGATTCAACAATGTATATTCTTAATGTTTGGTATTCAATCAAGAATCAATAGGCATGCAAAGAAAAGGAAAAACATTATCCAAAGTCTAGAAAAAATGAAGTCAGTATAAACAAAATCAAATGACTGGTATTTGAATATACTTCTCATTCTTGTGGGCATTCTTGATTACACAGCTCTACTGAGCAACTCTCCTCAGGAGAATATCCAAACATCTAAAATTCTTCTGTTTCTTTCCCTTAGCACCTTCCCCACAAGTGAGTTAAAATGAAGCAGTGAGGATCGTGCATTAAGTCCCATACTAACTTCCTTTCACTTTCATAAAACTCTCCATTGCTCAGAAATCACTAACAGGACGAAATATAACTACAAAGAAGTTAGAAAATGTATCTTAGTAGAGAGTCTGGGAAGAATAGAGTCAAACGTTTAGGGCATCTAACTAATTTCTGTCACATTCTCCAACTTCCTGTCTGGCTCCTTTCCCCTTTCATTAAATCTAAAATAAGCATTTCCCTTGATTCATATTCGAAGACTTCTCCCTTTACACTCTTTTTCAGAAAGGTCATCCCAATCTAATTCTTTAAATGACAGGCCTATATAGATTATATGTGTGTGTGTGTGTATGTATATACACATATTTTTTAAATATACCCTGGATAATTTTGAACAGACATGAAAGAATAGAGAGTAGTATAATATACGCATTTAAGTAGGACAAAATCAATCAACAATTGACAGAATTTCCTGCAGATAACTTAAAATTTGTATGCATGGATGGGCAAAATTTCTCCTAAATCTGAGATCTCACTATTCTCTTATTTTTACTTCTGAGCCCTGTCTCATCTTTTCTCCATTTTTCTGATACTTTCTGCACTGTATGTTCCACCTCTTCACCTGGAAATCTATCTAGCAACTCAAACTCAGTATGTTCAGAACTGAACTCAATTTCCCACAAACCTGTTCCCTGCCCTTTGCTCCTTAAACAACATAATGCCAAACTCCTCCAATCCAAACTAAAAACATGAACATAAATGCACTCCCCTTTCCTTCCCCATTGTTAAGGTAAAAGCGGGGTCACTATAATGTCAAATTTAACATGATATCATAAGGTTTTGTTATAATTTCTACTTATACATATTTCAGAGAATTGACACTTAGAACTCGCTTCCAAGCATTTAGAATCCTGGATGTCTTTGTGAAACCCAATTGCTTAAATATACATTGGAAACAATAAATTAATTGTAATTTATATTAACACTTTGATATGGAGTTTCTAGTTGACTGTAATTTAGTTATAATTCAAGCATGCTGCATGATTGCTAATTTAAAATGTTGTGTCATTCTCAAATAAGGTAATAGTCACATTCAACTCTGTACTCCTTATGTGTTGTGAAAAGGGAAGTTGACAGTCTGAAGAAGAGCCATAAAAGGGTTACCAGCAGGCTGAAGAGCTAGGAAATCAAGTAACATAAGGGCACTGGAAGTGGCCTCTGTTATTTAATTGGCAAATAGTTCTCTTCAAATATCTAAGAGCTGTGCTTTGCCAAAGATAATGCATTTATTATTTGTTCCAGAAAGCAGAAGTAGAATATACAGATATGAAATAGCCAGAAGTTATTTTCTAGTCTGCTCTAAGACAGAATTTTCCAACGGAGCCCTTCACAAATAGAATGGCAGCTTTATATTCTTCATCCACCACAGAAATTATTCCTGTTATGGAAAATGAATTCGAATGTTTCATCTAAAAAGCCCTTCTAAACTGAAGTTTCATAATTATATGCATCTGTATTAATTCAATAATAGATGAAGTGTGTAAAGAAATGCTTGAACATAAATAAAAATACCACTTTGCACCAGTGAGCAGAAGGACCCTGAGAACTCACATTACTAAGTGCTTAGAATGCAACTCTATCTGTAATGGAGGAGGGATAGAGCATTTAGTGTATATATCAGAGAGACCAGGGGCATTGGCCTATGTATTCTAGTTCTCAGTGGGAGGACACGAAGGTAACAGGGGCAACTAATGTATAGATTCTTGGGAAGAGAGTTCAAATTGAATTGCAGCTTAAATCTAGGGCTGAGTGAAGGAAATCAGATTGCTAAAAGGATGACATTTATTCTATTCGAAGATATAATTGAGTGATCTTTACATAGGAAAATATTTTAATGGTGTGAGCCTTTGTTTGAAGTATGTTATTCTCCGTATATTTTGTAAGTGAGCGTTTCTAGCAGAAAGTCTCAGTATTTCACATTTGATACCTGTGTAAGCATAAAGTTTTAGAACTTCTAAGCTGTTCTCCACAAAATTCATATTAAGGATGTCTGCAGATGAAAATATTAGTATGTCCATTGTAGGTAACATTGTCTAGATAACAATTGTTGGATTAATTTCATAATATTATTCTAGGACATATTCTATACTGATTAAACCAGGTAAACTAAAACTTAACATATGTTCTTTGATATTTTTAAAAGAATGCTCTAAAGATTTGAGAAATATATCCAAATTAGAAATAAACTTGATATTCTGTATAAATAAATTAACATGACTGCTATGAATTTATTTGTCCTATTATGTATAGTAAATTCACTATTTATATACAAATTTGCCACTATTTGTGTTATTAAATTCATTTATACAATTTGGAGATATACTAGCTTATGTATTAGTCAGTCATCAATGACAATGTCTTGTAAATTCATTTTCAGTACCTCAGATACATAAAATCTGAGATGAGTATAAGGTGATTTCACCAAAGGTTAAGTGAGTGATAGTATAAATGATATTCATAGACTACAGGTTTACTACCAAAAGTTAAACAAAACATTGCATACTTGACCTTCTGTCTCTGTTAATGTACAGCATTTTCAAAATCAAAATATTTATTGTTCTCATAACAATTTTTTTTCAGCATGGTCAATCCTTCCTATTCAGTTACTTCACCATATTAGTTATTATAGCAAAATGAACTTTGAGATATTTATACCAGCATTACACTTAGAGCACCTTTCCTCACCTGTGTCCTTTTCTGAGTCCTGTGGTGAGTCTGTCAAAAGATTTTATCACCTGTAACTTTCTCAGCTGCATCTTAAACCCAGACTCTTCCACTCCCCAAAGTCCTTACTTTCTACCTTCTGTCTTTCAAGCTTCTCCTTTCTTGCATTTACTTTCAGTTGCCAAGGAGTAAAAGATGAGACTGGCTGCAGTTATTGCTGCAGGGTTTAGGAGGTGTGGTTGAGGGAGCACCTCTTAGACAGAAAGCTGAAAGGAGCCCTGAAATCAAAGTAATGCATGGAGCCAAGAGTACAGTAAGGTGATTGAGTCTGTAAACTAGAGAATGAGCTCCAACCTGGTCTTTCCCTGCAGGTGCTCATCTCTTTGAGAAAGCTGATACTTTTATTAAGATACAGCTTAAATTTTTAATCTGTGCCAAGAAGGACTATTCTGAATGCCCATATTAGGATTTGTTTCTCTTTTGTATGTTGCAAGAGAACACTGCCTTGTACAGAATAGGACTACAGTTTATTGAAATTTCTTATATGACAGATGATGAACTCCATTGGAATAAAAACCCTATCTCTCTTATGTATGTATCTCTAACCCTTAATATGATGACTGACAAATAAAGAAGTTCAGTGAATATTTGTGTTGAGCAAATGAATAGACAAATGCATAAAGAACAGGGCCTTTGGGGTGCCTAGGTAGCTCAATTAAGTATCAGACTCTTGATTTTGGCTCAGGTCATGATCTTAGGGTTGTGAGATGGAACCCGGAATCAGGCTCTTCACACCGTGGGAAGTCTGCTTCTCTCCCTCTCCCTGTGCCCCTCCCCTCCGGTTGCATTTTCTCTTTTTCTCTCTTTTTCTCTCTCAAATAAATAAATACATCTAAAAAAAAAAAAGAAAAATGCCTTTAAGAAATATTAAGGGCTGACATACTGTGCAAGGAAATAAAAAGCCAGGGAGGTAAAATCATGAAGTATAGGGGCGCCTGGGTGGCACAGCGGTTAAGCGTCTGCCTTCGGCTCAGGGCGTGATCCCGGCGTTCCGGGAGAGCCCCACGTCAGGCTCCTCTGCTGAGAGCCTGCTTCTTCCTCTCCCACTCCCCCTGCTTGTTGTTCCCTCTCTCACTGACTGTCTCTATCTCTGTCAAATAAATCAATAAAATCTTTAAAAAAAAAAAAAATCATGAAGTATAAATGGAATTTGTATGTTGTAGTGGGTTCTGAGTTAATACGCCTGGCTGGCACTGTTGTCCCAGATTGGCTTTACACACTGTGTATAGTATGATAGAAAAGCTATGTTCATAATGCCAACACATGGCACATTTATTCAGACAATATTCACTGAGTATTTATTATGTGTAAGAGCATTGTACTATGTGCAAGTAGACTACATGGAACAAAATACAGAGATCTTGGCAAGGAGACAGTCAATAGGCAAGACAAGAAATAAAAACCATAAGTAGAAATTGTGATAAAGTCAAAATTATAGTATTGTGAACTGTTTAAAAACAGTGCCTGGAACAGAGTAGGACCTCGATAATTACATATTCAGTGACAAGTTAATCACAGGGGAGGGGGGATATTGTAAATAGTGTCCAAAGAAGTAGCATATGAGTTTAGATCTAAATGGAAGGGGGAAACGAAGAATAGAAAAGGAAGTCAGAGAAATCAAGTTCAAAGGCACTGACATACAACTTAGTATTCTTAAAGTCCCGAAAGAAGGCCATGAATACATTCCATGAATATATCCCAAGGAGAGAAAATGTCGGTGAATATTAAGCAAGGTGCAAACTTTCTTTACATTTTCAAAGAGATATCTGTAGCTTTTTTGAATAATGAATTGTAGAGCAAAGAAGACCGAAGGGTATAAAACCCAGAGGGGAGGCTATTGGCAGTTCTAAGGAATGAAACTATCACGATTTGTTTATGGAGTGGATATAAAGGTGAGAAAATGGAAAGACATAAAAATAATGATTCCTACATCTTGCTGGTTAAGAATAACCTAAGCAAGTATGAGGCTTAGGTTAACGAAGGAACTTATTTGTGTGTGTGTTTGTGTGTGTGCACGCGTGTGCATGTGCAGGTTGTCTTTGTATATGATGTGAGGTGAGATCTGTATGTCTATCCTCATGCCAGTATTACATTTTCTTGGCTATTGTTGCTTCATAGTAAATTTTGAAAGTTAAAAGTGTGAGTTCTACAGTCTTATTCTTTTTTAAGATCGTTTTGGGTAGTATGGATCTCCTGAATTCCATGTGAAATTTAGAATCAGCTTGTCAATTTTTACAAAGAAATCAGCTGGAATTCTGAAAGCAATTGTATTGAATCTGTGGACCAATTGTGAGAGTAATGGTTAGTCCAGCTATAATGTTTTGTCAATTTTGTTGATCTTTTCAAAAAACCTTTTAGTTTTATTGATTTTGTTTACTGTTCTTCTATTGTCTATTGCATAAATTTCTGCTCCCATCCTTATTACTTCCTTCCTCCTGCTTCCTTTTGGTTTGATTTGTTCTTTTTTGTCCAGTGCATTATGGTAGAAGGTTAGGAAATATAAGTTATTAATCTCAGGATCATTTTTTTCATTATTAATATAGGCATATCTCTCTATAAGATTCCGTGAAGTATGGGTCAATTTCAAATCTCTTGACATGTTATATCTTCATTTTTGTTCATCTTAAAATATGCTCTAACTTCTTTTTTCTTAATTTCTTCTTTGACATATTAGTTATTTAGTAGTGTTTTGTGTAATTTCTACATGGCTGTGATTATCTCAAGTTTCTTTCATTATTGTTTCCTAATTCAATCAAGTGTGGTGAGAGAACACACTTTCTATTATTTCTGTCCTTTTAAATTTAATGAGGATTGATTTATAGCCCAGTCTATGGGTCTTCCTGGAGAATGTTCTTAAACATGGGCTCTTGAGAAGAATGTATATTATGTTTTTGTTTGGTAGTGTGTTCTAAAATGTCCATTAAGTCTAGTTTGCCTACATAATGGTTCAAGTCTTCTATCCTTCTTGGCTTCTCTAGTTTTTCTATTCATTTTTGAAGGAGGGATGCACTAAGTTGAATAGTGTTTCTCCAAAACTCTTGTCTAACCAGAACCTCAGAATGTGGCCTGATTAGGAAATACAGTATTTTTAAGGCAAAAAGGAAGAAGCCATGTGAAGGCAGTGGCAGAGATTGAAATTATGCTACTATGAGCCAAAGGATGTTAATGATTGCTAACAACCATCTGAAGGTAGGGGAGGCGAGGATGGATTCTTCCCCAGTGCCCTCAGAGGGAACGTGGCTCTGCTGACACCTTGATTTCTGACTTCTGGCCTCTGGAACTATGAGAGAATAAATGTCTTATTTAAGCTATCCAAGTTTGTGGTAATTTGTTATAGCAGACTTAGGTACTAATATAGAGATTTTGGTGCTGGGAATTGAGCTGCTGCTGTAGCAAATACCTAAAAATTGAAACAAGATTTGGGATTGGGTAGTGACTAGAGGTTGAAAGAATTTTGAAGTGCATGATAGAAAAATATCTAGATTGCCTTGAAGATTTTGATAGAAATATAAATGTCAAAGGTGACACTGCTGAGAGCTCAAAAAGGAGTGAGGAGAGCCATAGAGAAGGCTCCTGTCATCTTAAAGGACACATATGGTGTCCCGAACTGAAGGTTGCTGGAAATATGAATATTTAAGGTACTTCTGAGGAAGTCTCAGATGGAAATAAAGAGCATGTGTCGGACACTGAGGGAAAAGCAATCCCAGTTATAAAGTGGCAAAAACTTGGCAGAATTTTATTCTACCATTGGGTGAAAGGTAAAACTTGCTAACGATGAACTTGGAGTGATGATGATATTTAGCTGAAGAGATTTCCAGGCAAAATGTAGAAGATGTGAACTGATTTCTTCTTAGTGCTTACAGTAAAATGTGAAAGTAAAGAGATTAAACTGATGAAGGAACTGGTAAGTAAGAGGTGCTAGCACTTTATGCTTTGGGAAATTCTTAGCTAATCCGGATAGGTTGCTCTGGAATCAGGATCAAGCGTGTGACTGGAAAAACTTTCTCTGAGGCCATTAAGTGTGCAATTCATGGAACCAAATGACCATCTTTCCATAAGCTAAGAACAGAGATGTACTCTTCCAGAAAGGATCTATGAAGCACCCACTTTTGTAATGGATGAGTCCTCTTGACATCCACAGAAGACCAACAAGGTTTTTGAGAATGTCATGTAAGTAGAAATACTGTCATCTTATACTAAAGAAGACAAAGACAGGGAGAAAAATTGAGGAAGGCTGTAAGACTTCTGGGATTCCATAAGTAGGATATGAGCTGCCCAGAAGGCAGAGCACCACTGCCACAGGCCAAAGCAAAGTTACTTCCACAGGCTCAGAGACTGGAGTTCCAGGGTCTCTCTGTGGGAACAGATTTGGGAACTTTACACTGTAGAGGATTATTCTCAGGGTTTGAAACCTAACAGGATTTTCCCTGCTGAGTTGTGGACTTGCTCCTTACCTGTAACTACTCTTTTCCTTCTAATATCTGCATTTTATAATGGGAATGTCTATCCTATGCCATTATATTTTGGAATCAGATAACCTACTTTCTAGCTTTACAAATCCACAGGTGGGGAGCAATTTTTCCCAGGATGGATCATACTCAAAGTTTCATCCATACCTGACTTAGATGATGAAACTTAGAACTTTTTGAGTTTATGCTTAGATGGGATTGGGGCTGTAGAGTTGATGCTGGAATGGGTTAAGACTTTTGGAAATGTTGGGTTGATGTGAGTGCATTTTTCAAATGGGAAGGACATGAATTTGTGTGGGCAGAGAATTAATTCTGGGTTGAGTAGCATCCCCACCAAAATTCATGTCCATTCTAAACCTCACAATGTGACCTTACTTAGAAATAAGGTCTTTGCAGATGTACTTGGATAAGATTGGATCATACTGGAAATATCAAATGGACATCACTGTAAGAAGGTTGTTTGAAGACACACAGACAGACACAAAGGGAAGAAGACCATGTACAGATAGAAAAAGAGATTGGATTTAAGCGACTACAAGCCAAGAAACATCATGGATGGTCCACAACCAACAGAAGCTAAAGACAAGGAAGGATTCTTCTTTAGTGCCTTCAAAGGGAGCATGGCCCTGACAACACCTTGATTTCAGAAGGCTAGCCTGCAGAAATGTGTGAGGATAAATGTCTTTTGTTTTAAGCCATCAGAGTTTGTGGTAATTTTTCATGGTAACCCTAGGAAGCTAATAAAGAGCATCTGATTACTATTGTTGAATTGTCTATTTCTTCCTTTATTTCTGTCATTTTTTTTGTCCTATGTATTTTGATGCTGTTATTTGGTACATATATGCATAAAATGTTATATCTTCTGTGACTGTTGACCCTTTTGTTAACAGATGGGTTCTTTTATTTTTTCCTCTAGGAACATACATTTTTGTCTTAAGGTCTGTTTTGTCTGGTATTGGTATAGCCTCCCCAGCTAATTAGTATTGGAATGTACCATCTCTGGCCATCATCATGGCCTCTACCATGACCCTCTGTGGTCTCGACATTATATTCTCAAAAAAGCATCCAGACAGATCATGGTAAATGTAAATCAGATATTGCCAGTCTTCTATTCTGAATCTTTTAATGCCTTAACCTTTAATCCAAAGTAAAAGTCAATGTCCTTAAAATAGTCTATAAGCTATACTTGTCTTGGTATCATTTACATTTCTGATATCCTTTCCTAATGTTTCTTTTTTCTATTGACTCTGTGCCAGCCACATCAGTCTCCTTCTGTTATCCAGACACAGAAGGCGCACTTGTGGCACAGCATCTCTGCTGTAGTTTTCCCCCCTCCCTGGAATATTCTTCTCCCATTATTCCACATGGCTATGTCTTCAACTTCTACACATCGCATTTTCTCGATGTGGCCTACTCCTACTGCTCCTTCCACTACATTAGTACAACTGATTGTCTTCCCGCTTTATTTAATGGTTGTTCATTATACTTTTTCTGATAAACCACATAATTTACTTTAAAGGTAACTTTTTTATTGCCTGACTCTTGAAACTTGAATGTGAGCCCCAAGGAGGAAGTGATCTTTATTTTTAATTGATGTATCCCTGTACCTAGAGCACTGCCTGCACACATCATATGTTCAGTACGCCTTTGTTAAGTGAACTCAATGATCTGGTACTATTTCTTGTCTCTGCTTCTATTTCTGTATACATCACCATTTTATCAAGACTTCATTTTCTAAATACAACTATTTACTATTACTGTGAGCTTTAGACCAACTCTTTCTTGGGAGTTTTTGCCTCTATTTGGATAAAGACAAATAGCAAAATTGAAGAGTGGATATGTTTCTGGAGTTTGATGCCACATATCACACTAGACTTTTAATTACAAAACAAAGTAAGAGAAAGAAAGGTAGAGAAAGATGGGAATAACTATGTATCTAGTCTTTTTTTAAAAGATTTTATTTTATTTATTTGACAGAGAGAGACAGCCAGCAAGAGAGGGAACACAAGCAGGGGGAGTGGGAGATGAAGAAGCAGGCTCCCAGCATATGAGCCTGATGTGGGGCTCGATCCCAGGACCCCGGGATCATGCCCTGAGCCGAAAGCAGATGCTTAATGACTGAGCCACCCAGGTGCCCCTATCTAGTCTTTTGTTATCTACAGAAAGGAAGGAAACACTTTGATGGAGAGATACAACTGTATAGATATACAGATACGTAGATATTTGCTATTAATAGTCTTTATTCATATTGAAAAATGTAACAGTTGTGAAGAAACAAAACTACATAACAAAAGAGTAAAACTTTCACAAATATTTTTAAAAATAAGCAATAAGTACATCATAGTAGTTATAGCAGAATTCATGCAAAGCCTATAAGAATGATAAACTGTACAAAACACACACTGTCAACACTCAGGAACAAAGGACAACAGAAGACTCCTATTCACACAAAACCATAATGACGCTCACAGGAACTTCATTACAAATATGCATTTTTAAACATTCTGTAAATATAAAACTTCCTTACCCCCCATTCTAGAAAAAGAATTTCATATGTATCTATCTACAGAAAAGAAGAAAACCCTTTGATACAGAAGTGAATGGCAGCCTTTTTCAACAAGTATACAACTGTTTGGAGTCAGTAGACATATTCTAAGAAATATAGTAATTAATATTTTATCTGTTTTGATTTTCTACTTCAGAGATCTCTTTCATGAGAGAGACCTGAGAATCTCATATCGGAAAGCCCAGATAGGTTATTCTTAATCTAACTTTATTTGACTGGAAGTTAGCAGGGATTTTAATGAGGTCCAATAATTTGTTTGTCCAAAGTCCTAGAGATTAGTTATTTAAGGATTTGCTGCATTTTTAGTTATTTTCATTTTATAATTATTATAGTTGGAAACTGGAGGAAGGTATATCATACACTGTCAGCCAGAGGCCACGAGAGGCCTAAATAAACATTTTTAGATAACTGCAATCAACACACATTCTCTTGTCTTTGGCTTTTATACCGCATTTGCAGTTAAAAAGTAAAAACCTAGTGGGCCAAAAGCCGGCAGTTACAAGCAGGACTGCTGCTATGAGGAGACATTTGAAAGAATCACAAAGGAAGTAATTGTAGCATAAAGGGCATTGCAAGATTTGAAGAGACATTGTCTGTAGAACTCTGATCAGGAGTTTTTATTTTCCTTCAAATGTCAGAAAAATTGATAAAACTTTTCCCAGCACAGCAATTCAGAGGAAGAGAAGGGAATTTGAAAGCAATTGTTTAGCTTATTAGAGAACAACTTCCTATCCTCCTGTTCCTGCATACACAGGGATCCAGGCACCAAGGAAAAGAAACAGAAATGACTCAAACAGAAGCAATTCAACCGATATGCTCTATTCGTTCAAGTCTTAACTTTAAAAAGAGCAGACTAAGACAGATGCTTCCCTGCAATTATTATCAATCAGTCCTGCCACAGAAAGTGACCCACCCAACACAGAAGTGGTTTGGATCGATCAGCAGGGTCTTTGACTGAGGTGGGACACAGAAAAGGAATAGGAACTCTTACAGAAAAATGTTACATAAAAAGAGGGTCCAAAAAAGGCCAGAACGAAAGAGTTTTCATGGCCATGTTTAGTTAAAGCTTTAATACTTTCTTGGGAAAGAAAATTTGATAATTACCACAAAATACACTGCTTCTCTTAGTTTGATTCCGTTTCACTACAACTTAAATCATTTTTATCTGTGTATACTTGATTCTGCAGGGTGAGTCCAATCCTCTTCCAATGCTAGTATAATTATCACTATTGCTTTTGTTGTTGCGAAAGTATCTTTACTGAACTTCATGATCTTAATTGACAGCAACCTTGAAATCTTAATATCCACAGAATCCTTACTGAATGGTGCTTGCATAAAGATAATTTCTGTTTCAGAATACACACATTTCATACGTTAATGTTATTTTAGCATTATGGTACAATACGTTGCCCTGTTTACTGACTTGCTGCTGCCACATTTATTTCATTGAGGTAATCCATGGAATACCCTCTGGTTTCTGTTTGAGTTGTGTTCAGAATGGTGTTCTGTGAATAACTATATGAAAACTTTATTTTTCATTGAAAAAGAAAGCACATTAACAATGAAAACCATACAATAGCCAGCAATAGATATTCTTAAGACTTAAGTTTTATCTAATTTTTGTTCTTTATACTCTATAAAATTATAATTATATATGAAGAAATGTTTCTTTCTCATTTCTTCTTCCATCATGCATTTTGCAATTTATGAAATGCTTTCAGTGTATGACTTTAGACCTCCATGTATATCAAAATGTATATAACCATTTCCATATTTTTGGAAAATAAACATATTCTGTGTTTTTAATTATAAGTTAATATTTGAATACACTTTATAACCTCATACCTGATTATTTCCTTGACATATATTTCTAGCGTGTACATATAAGAACCCCTAAAATACCTTGTTAGTTGCATCTAAATTGCCATCAGAAGGATGCTGAATTTGCATATTCAATTTTTTAAGTCATCATCTCACCTCAGTCTGAACAATATTTGCCAGGTATTAATAAATTGTTTTCTGGGGCACCTGGTGGCTCAGTCAGTTGAGCATCCAACTCTTGATTTTTGCTCAGGTCATGATCTCTGGGTCCTGGGATCAAGCCCTGATTCTGGCTTCCTGCTCAGTGGGGAGTCTACTTGAGATTCTCTCCCTCTCTCTCCCTCTGCCCCTCCCCCTGCTCACTTGTGCTCTCTCTCTCTCTCTCTCTCTAATATAAAAAAGTAAAATCTTTAAAAAATTGTTTTCTTATTAGTAGGAGTATATGGAATACCCTTGTATTTCTCTAATTTGATTATCTCATTTCTGGTGAGGTTAATTTTTTTTCCCTCAATTTATCTGTTAAGCAGTTCTTTGCTTATTTGGTGAACAATCTGTAACTGCTTTTTGCTCATTCTATGAGGGCACTGTTTATTATATGATTTATTCACAGGGGCTATTTTGACTTACGTGATTAAATTTTAGCTAACCATCTGTGCCAGTCAGTCATCACCCCACCTTTCTGATGTATGCACATACTTCCACAAGACAGAATTGTATCCATTTCCTTTCCTTTGTCTCCCTTTACTTAATTTCTGGGTCTTCCACTTGGAACATTTCCCCCAATTTGAGAAAAATTCATTATTGGCCTATGTTTTTATTCTGGGTGTTTTCTGACAATATTATTAACATTTAATTCTTTACCACACCTGGGAATAGTTTGGTTTAGGCCTTGAGGTAAATTGTTCATTTTAGTTTTCCCTTTACCTTCTGGTTTGTGATGGAAATGTTCTGTAGGACACAGATTTAAATTTCTCACATTTATACTTTAGTTCTTAATCTGTACATGCAGACAGCCACCATAGTTTACTTATTTTATAATTTTATTTATGAGTGTTTTTAATATTATACCAATATTATATGAGCTATTATGTGTCACATAATTTGCATTATAGAAAATTTTAAATATACATAAAATCAGAAAGAACAATGTAATAAACCCCAATTGCACATCACATGGCTTTGGCAATTATTGTTATTCTCTTGTCTTGGTATATCTTTTTCTTCTTAATTTTTGGTTTTCATTTTAGACAGAGTATTTTCCCACTAACAACAAAAGGAAAGTTCAAACATACAGAAAAAGTACAAAAGCACTTGTACAGCCTCTATGTACATTCACCACTTGTTAATATATTTTGCTATAATATTTGAAAGCAAGTAGCATGAAACTTACAAAAACCATGGTTATTTTATTCTCAAATACATTATCATGTAACTTCCAAGAATGAAAGCATTCTCTCATAAAACCACATTAACATTTTCCCTTTCAAGAAATTAAACATTAAAATAATATTATCTCATATAGTGTCCACAAACATTTTCCCAGATGTACCCATCATGTCTTTTTAAAATCTAGTATCAATTCAAGGATGAGTTGACTTTATTATAATAACTTTAGAATCTTAAAACATCTATTATTTTTGTAATACAGAATTTTATTATTAAAGAACCTATACCATTTGTCTAGAAAATGTCATAAAATCTCAATTTGTCTGATTATTTTCATGTGAACAAATTTGGAGAATACATATTTGACAAGACAACTAGAGAGGTGATATTATATACTCTCCATTGCATTATATTATAAGGATATCTGTCAGTTTGTCTTATTAATTGAACTAAGAGTGTTCACCTTAGTTAAGGTGGTATTTACCAGCTTTTTCTGGAAATAGACTATATAGTATTTCCCTTTGGAATTTATACTTAAACTGTGTGAAGCTCTTTGAATATCTTATTTGGCAATAGTTGAAGTTATTAATTACTTGAAATAATTCAAGCATCAGTTGTCTGAATCAATTAACACACTGTTGATTACAAAACGATGATTGTTTTCTCTTCTCATCCCTTCTCTATTACCTGGCATTTTTCTATGTCGGGAAGTTTCCCCAACTTCCTTCCATCTCCCTTTATAGTTTTTTTTCCCCCCAAGATGATGTGCTTATGGATTCTTTCTCTAGCCAAGTGTTATTAAAACATAATTGACTTATTCTATTTGGTGGTACAATTTCCTCAAATTTGGCCAGTGGAAGCCTTCACATCGGCTGTAGTGTCTTTTTTGATAACATCTGTCTTTTGGCACTTTCATAATTTTAGTACCCAGAAAATGCTTCAGCCTCATTTTTAAAAAAAGTTTTTAGAGCCCCAGATCTATATTCGATAACTTCTTCAAAGAGCTCTGGTTCGTTTTACTGGGAATGGTATTTAGATACCAAGATCTGAGCAGTATGTATATTTTCTGCTACTGGTATGTTCTTTCCTCTAGGCTCTTTCACTGAACAAAATTTAGGTATTTTTTTAAACGATCATGGCTTAATACTGATTTCTCCAGTTCCAAGTTAATGTCTCAGGATTCTTCCTCTTCTTCTGTCACTTTGAATGTTTACTCTCTTACTGACACAGAAAAAATGCTGATTCCTGATGACATGTCTCTATTTAATAATTCTATCTTACAATGTATGCAAAATGCTTCTAATCATTATACTGATAATAATACCCCCCCAAAATATCTTACTTAAAAAAATCGTGATTACGTGGCAGATTGTTTCTCTAAGAGTGTACATCTGAATGCTGTGCTCAAAAAGTTACTTAAATTAATTGTATGTGGTATGTGTATAACTTTACTGTAATTCACTATCTAGTTAGGTTGACTGTATTTTTTAATATTTAATTTTTTATTTTGCTTTTTTACCCCTTTGATTTTTCCAATTATATATTATATGCATAGAATGATGTATCCAGCACCCAAGGTCCATACAGAGAGAGCACTATCTAAAAATTAACAAAAAACAATCAACAGAGGTGGGAGTGATCCCAGGAAGAAATGCAGACAATGACAAACAAATATAATACTATTACAAATGCATGATACAACTTCAAAGCAAAGAGTGAGAAAATGGGAACTGACTTAAATAACTTTCAACAATCAAGTTTGACTGGACACCACAAAGCCAAAGACCAAAGAAACTGAGCCCAAATACTGTTCTGGTAGATGTGTTTCTCACAGAATACAAGTTAGTAATTCTGAAGCTACTGTTTACATATCCCAGGGTTACATGTACTATAGATACGCGTTACATATTCTCTAGATAATGGAATCCAGATTTCTCAGAATGAAGTTACAAATAAACAAGAAAGGAACCTAGAATGAACCATGCAATACTGGATTAGAGCCAGAGATATCAACAGGAAGTCATGTGTACCAGAATTAAGTGTAGATATGTGTGTACATATACATCGGTATTCTTTTTTTTTTTTTAATATTTTATTTATTTATTTGACAGAGATAGAGACAGCTAGCGAGAGAGGGAACACAAGCAGGGGGTGGGAGAGGAAGAAGCAGGCTCACAGCAGAGGAGCCTGATGTGGGGCTCGATCCCATAACGCCGGGATCATGCCCTGAGCCGAAGGCAGACGCCCAACCGCTGTGCCACCCAGGCGCCCCATACATCGGTATTCTTACTTAAATCTAGCTCTGTCTGCTGAGAAGACACTTCAGCAGCAGTAAAATCCCCAGTGAAAGTCAAAGGCACTAGGGATCCTTGGAGAATGGCCGGTCCTAAGGATGGGGGAGGGAATATACAAAATGATCCTGGAACCTATACTCAAGGGGAAGGGGCATTGGGCTCCACCTTCTGCTGTGGGACAGTCAGGAGTTGTGGTGGGGAATATGTACATAAATTACTTGTATTTTTTTCATTCATATTAATTAATTAATTAATATCATTATAGAGTTGTGGACATTCATTTTATTCTTTGGATTATAATATAATATTATCATTATTTGGGTGCTCAAATTATATCAGATTTGGACATTTGGTGACCCTTCGGATTTGCTGCTGTGCACTTTGGTGTGTCCTGGTCCTGAGCAGAAGCAGGAAAATGGTTAGGTCATGGCGCCAGGAATGTTTCTCTAAAGGATTCCCCTCCACAGGGAAGCATGAAACCAGGTTACAGATGATTTTGCTCTCTAGTATAAAATTATTTTAGGAATAACAAGTGAAAAATAATAAATAACACCTTTCCAAATTGCTTTGAATCTAAATTAATTCTAGTTGGTCTTTTTTAATTGGTAAAAATTAAAGCAAATACGTCTGACATTTTATTGTAGCATTTGTTGTAGTTTTATCGAAGTACAACACACAGATGAAGTCTGTTGATAATGGAAATTGTACCAGAATGAAAATGATGCACATCTGCTCTGATATGAAAACAGGTATTCTAATCAAATAATTTTGCTTCTCAAATAATTCATAGAAAGATACAATGCAGCAGCCCCTGGCCAAAAACTTATGTTAAGGATATAATAGGAAAACGTGTTTGTGACCTTGTGGGCTTCAGTGTAAAAGTCAGAGCCAAGCGGCCAGGAAGCTCAGCTGGCCCAGCAGCTGGGAACGCCCAGTCTGCCCATCCGCTGGCCGGAATGCCTGGCTCTTAAAACAGTTGGGAATGCCCAACTCATTCAGGGCAGAACACTGATGAAACCTGATTGCTCTTGACAATAGCCCACAGGGTCCACAGAAGCTTTAGAATAGGTCCCACTTGCTCAACGTTACATCATCTGATCCCCTGACTTTCCCCGTGATGGTGATGTTCCACTATCCCGTGACCTTCCCCGTGATGTACTACTATTCACTAGAATGTAATGCGGATCACTCCCTTGATTGTGATTGTTTTTGATTGTTCCCGTAAATACGTGAGGTTGCAGCTGTTCGGGGCGATCACTCCTGGCGGTTGTTCCCTGCACCCACGCTTTCTTTCGCGAGCTAACCTGTCTGTTCTTCGTCCTTCTCCTGAATCAACGGGGCCGCGGACGATGCCGCGGCAATACAAGATTAGAATAAGTGATCATTGGTAAACTCCAAATTCCATAAAAGCCAGTTTATTCCATTTAAACAAAGGGGATTGAAAGTTTTAAACATAACAATGCCTGGAAAATGGTGCTGCTGATGGCACGACTTATATCCATGAAACAAAATTGCCAATAAAATTGTATTCCTCTCCACATTATCAGAGTTTGTAATATATTTGGGAACACTAAGTGCTAATTACAGTAGATGGTACTTTTACCAAAGCATGGGCTTTTGACAAACATTCCCAATTATTATCCTTAGGTGAAATATCTGTTCAACTTACTATCTAAAAATAGATAATATGTTATTTAAAACTGTGTTTCAAAGTATGTATATGGTAATTTGTCTTTTAATTTTAATTGCGAAATATAATACATATGGTGCAGTCCACTTACTATTAATCAACAGTGTAATACATTATTAAAAATTGAACAGACTTGAAACCATCATTATAGTCAAGAAATAATACATTTATAATATCCCAGAAGCCCCTAAAATAACTCTTCTCAAGTACTCACTCTCTTTTAACCTATGGGTAACCACTGTCATGATGTTTTGGTAATAAAACCCTATTTTTTGAGCATGATACTGCCTGAATATATGTATATCATTATACAGTACAGTATAGATTCGCTGTTATTTTACTTTGTGTACAGGGAATCATCAAATGGGATTTTTTTTTCTCTTGGTGATAGCAATTACCAAGCATTATGTTGTTTCAATTTATTCTTGTGCATAACTACAGACTTTTTCCATTACTGTGTAGTATTCATTTGCATATGAATGTAAAGTGGAATGGAAAGGAATAGAATAGAACAGAATAGAAATAGCACCGAGTGAGCTATTCCTTGTTTTTGGCTTTTAAGAACAAAGGTGAGACCTTGCTTTTTATCTATTCTGATGTTTGTAATTGGACATTATTCCAAAGTATAGTCCTAGAAGTGGAAATGGGTTTTTTAAATGCTTTTTTTAAAGACTATATTTATTTATTAGAAAGAGCAAGTGAGCACAAGTAGGGAGGAGGGGCAGAGAGAGAGGGAGAAGCAGACTCCCCACTGAGCAGGGAGCCCCACATGGGTCTCAATCCCAGTACCCCAAGATCATGACCTGAGCCGAAAGCAGATGCTTAACCGACTGAGTCACCCAGGTGCCCCGGAAGTGGAAATGTTGAGTCAGAGGAGATATAAATCTTAAACCTTGTGCAAACACCATACTGTTTTCTAAGATAGTTGTTTGACTGTATAGTCCTATCAGCAGTTGAAAAGTCCTAAATGTCCTATATTTCTGCCAATAGTTGACACTATCAGATTTTTTGCCCTATATTGTTTCTCTATAATAAAACTGTTTTTGCATGAACCATTCTATTGAATTTTTGAAACTAAAAGGGTCATAGGAATCCCAAATTTATAGCCAATTGGTCAGAAATGCAAGTGGCTTGGGTACTCCTAAAGCACAGCTGGGGTCCCAAGTAAGGGCATTCTTGTTGGAGACTGTGCCCTTTTACGTATGGGGTCTGCAGTAACTCTCGGAGGTCAGTGCCAGAATGGAATTGTAGTACACCCTAGTTTGGTTTTTAACAGAATAGTGTACCCCAGTGATCGCTAATTGCCTCAGGATCTGACAGACTATGACGTGTGATCTCTATGGACTACTGCAGCTGAATGTAGCGTAAGAGTGATGGGGGTAGTAAAATATTTTTTAAATCAATTGCACAAGTTAAGATGAGAAAGATGTGATTTTGAATACTTCCATCTTATGCCCCTGATGAAGTCTTTACTTATTTTTGCAGTCCCTTCCATATATATGTGTGTATATATATATATATATATATATATATATATATATGAAAGAGCTTTCTAGATGGTCTTCATATCTCACTCCTTCTTTAAGATTGTTCAGTAAGGTTCCTGTCACAACCCTATTTCAATGTATACGATGTCTGATTGCTTTCCCTATGCTTGCTTACAAGCAATCAAATTGGTTCTTATGATTAAAACTTTTCAGTGACTTCCATGACTTTATGAGACAGTTAAGTCACTCTTGTATGACTTAAAGATCCTTCATAATGTGGATCTGGCTTATTTTTTCAGAGTTATTTTCCTATACTCCTTCAAACTGCAATGCTTGCTACGTTGAATTTAAGTTCCTCAAATGATCCATCTTTTCTCTTGTCAAGATAAGTGGTTTAATCTGCACAAGATATTCTTCACTCATCTATATCCCTAGATGTGAATGCACAACGTAGCTAATAAATACCTTAATTTTAATTTATAGCTAGATAAATACATAGGTGACTTTCATTAGTAACTGCTTGAGTGTTATGGGTTTTAAATAACCTATACAATTAGGGAATGACCCTGAAATTTCCAATAAGCTTCAATTTTCCGTAATTCTTTACTTGAAGAGTATGTTGGTTTAGTGAATAAATACCTAAAATTTGGGAAGTATGAGACAAATTCCAAAGTTCTCTGAAATATATCATAACAATCATTCAAATCACACTTTCAAGAAATAAAAAAATGTATCTCTAAGACATTATTCACTCAGTATTGCTCATGGTCTATTATTCAGGGGTGTGTGTGTGTGTGTGTGTGTGTGTGTGTGTGTGTGTGAAGAGTCTAGTAAATGTCCTCCAGATGGCACGATGGGTAGAGGGATTTGCTGCCTTTTTTTCTTAGCATTAAAGCCTTGGGTATCCCTGTGGCTATGCATGAGGAAGGTATCCCTGTGGCTATGTGTGAAGTTTAAAAGCTTTATTCTTGTTTTGTAAAAGTTTCTTTTAGCATAGCAGCATTCAGAGATGAATCTAAAAGCAAAATATCTTTTAAGCTTGGAGTTCTGCTATGAAGATTACTTTCTTTGGTAAAAAGAATCCCAAATAGTGTCTGAAAACAGGTCTCCATGGACACATTTTATGATTTGAAAGACTTTTTTTCTTTTTCTTAGAAAGGCTGTTTGGAAGTCTAAATAACTAACTTTAGCGAAAGAAAAAGAACTCACCAACTTTGCAAAGTAGGAAAAGTGTCTTACGTTGCCTGCCTCCCATCTACAACTCAGCTGCCAGAATGAAAGAAATACCACCTCTGATCCAAACCACCCGCCTAATTTTTCTAAACACCAATTTCTAGGCATACAGCAACAATAAACATTTCCAATGTATCAGTTCATCATGTAATTTAATACTTTGAGGCTTTCTCATCCTGTATTTATTCTGAATGTTTTTTTCTCCCTTACTACATTAGACACCTTCTGTGTACCTTTCCAGACCCTCTTGGTCTATCTCACCTGCCTCTTATTTCAGCCAACTTTAGACAGTTTCTATAATGCAACACATCTTGAATCATATTCCAAGCCATCTCTGTTGATATGAAAATTCTAGACGCTTACTCTGTACCCATTCATGCACAACCCAGAGATGGAGGTGAGTTAACTTTGCATGGGGTAAACACTGATCAACGGAGAACGTGACCTAATAAGTAAATAATTGCCTCCTTCTCCATTCTCTACAAAGGACAATTTTATGATGTAATTATGTGTTGCTTCTTTGATAGCCCCAAAGCAACAAGCAACTAGTTTCCAAAGGGAAGGCCAGCTCAATGAGACATTATTACCAGGGCTCTCCTTTTCCCCCCTTTCTCTTCTACTGCCCTTATTCCCTTTCCCCAGAATGGCATCCCCACACACACACTCACCCCAATACTCTTTCTTACCTATGCATTTTTTTCAGCCTCTTATTTCTAAGGAATTAAACCAGATGTCACCATTGCATCTAAGAAGCCACTAAATATTTTAAGTTTTATTTATTAGATACATTGCACACCTGTCCTCCTGTCCTATTCCTGATGAAGCTATTGGTATCAGAACTTTGATTCAAGCCTCATCATTTCTGACAGTAGCCTCACTGTTTTCCTTTTACACAGTCTCCAAATTCTTGGCATTACTGTCAATTTTATCTTTCAAAACAAGCCAGCCCTGCCCAAATCCCTTTATCTACTTTACTGTGATTATCATCTTAGACATTTAGCAAGGTATGTAAAAGCCTGCATAAACCACTCACTGGCTACTTCTCTAGCTTAATTCTCCTGTGTCAGTGCTCCTTTCTTAGCACCTCTATAATGTATTTGCAGGTAATAAAAACTTTTAGAAAGATAAGCATGGGAAATTTCATAAGTGACCCTTTATGCTATAATAAGGAATTAAGAATTAATCAGAAGACATGTACATACTGGCACCATTTGCTTATATTCTGTACCTTTGACCATATTACTCCTTGTCTACTACATTTGTCATCCTCAAAACATATTCAGTATTACTTGCTTTGAAAAAACAGCTTTGCTTACCTCGCTTGACAGTGGGTTTAACCATATTTCTATACTATTCTGTACCCAATCCTCCATCTGTTGTATTACAAATCCTTTTTTCTTCTTTCAGATATTTGTTGCATTGAATTGTGTGTGTTTGCCAGAAAAAAAGAGAAAAATATTTGTATTTTCTATTTTAGTGCATTGATCTACCATGTAATTTTTATAATTTACTCGAAGTTTGTAGCTCAGGTTAATTCTACATCTCTCTAGATAATTCCTAAGGGATTCCTTTCTGCATTTGGTAGGTACTTGGATAAAATGACATTTATTTATTTACTTAATTATTTACTTATTTAGAAAAATTTTATTAATTTATTTGAGAGAGAGAGCACAAGTTGGAGGGGGACGGACAAGCAGACTCCATGCTGAGTGCAGAGCCTGACATGAGGCTGGTTTCCAGGACCCTGAGAGCATGACCTCAGCCAAAACCAAGAATCAGAGGTTTAACTGATTGAGCCACCTAGGTGCCCCAAAATGACATTTATGAAGATACTCCTTGTACATTGTGCTGAAAATTGGAAAAAAAAAAGACAATTAAGGAAGACTCCCTTACAGTTTTTTATATTAACACCTTCCTTTAGATTTTCTTTTTCTTTTCTTTTTCTTTTCTTTTCTTTTCTTTCTTTTTTTTTTTTGATAGATAAGGAGAGAGAGAGTGTGAGCAAGGGTGAGAAGGGGCGAAGGGAGAGGAAGAGAGAGAACCTTCAAGTAGACTCCCCACTGAGCATGTAGCCCCATGAGGGACTTGATCTCATGTCCCTGAGAGGCTGACCGGAAGAAATCAAAAGACACTTAACAGACTGAGCCACCCAGGAGCCCCTCCCTTTAGATTTTCTATGTAAGTAATAGTGAGAGGCCAATCGTATAAGAAACACTGAGAAAGAATTATGGAATGCACAAAAGTAATCATATCTGTAGTAGAAACTATAAATTATTAGTGTTTCAGATGAAAGATGTTTTGACTTTTATTGGTGTGTTTGGAAAGGCTTATGATTGAGGGGCAGGATGGGCTGATTTATAGATGTTGAAGAATTAATCCAAAAATCCAAAATAATATCTGACACATGACACACCTCTAATACTTAGTACACATGGGTATATAAAAGATCTATACAATGCTACAAGGGGCAGAGGAATTCAAATAGAATGGATCAATAAGTCAGTAGTGAGGGTAGCTCAGTGGGTTCTTAAGTATTTAACTATGATAAATCTATTTTAAAAATAAGGTGAAATCAAATTTTAAATGGTGAACACTCATTTTATCTGTTATATCAAGATTTGATGTTTTCTACTATAAATTATTCATTTTTTTCAGGTTTTGGGAAATGAAATATATAATAAAATTCTTTAAAAACTCAGCAAATTTCTATTTTACTGTTGATTTAATCACATTTCAAATAAAACCCAAATCTATAATAAATTAATTTGAATCAATATATAATGATAAGATATTTTTGCATAAGCTAAAAATAAATCAGTGTTCTAGTCCAAACAATAAATAGTTAGTAATTAAAATTTGAAAGCAAAATACAATCTCCATGAAAGACATGGAACAAGATTTGAACAAATGAGGAAGTGCATGCAATTGTGTAAAAAAATATATAAATATACAAACTTAATGAAGTTACATTAAAAATGTCAATTTTGGGGGCACTGGGTGGCTCAGTCAATTAAGCATCCGACTCTTGATTTCAGCTCAGGTCATGACCTCGGGGTCCTGAGAGCAACCCTGCGTGGGGCTACATGTTTAGCAGGGAGTCTGCTTGAAGATTGTCTCTCTCTCCCTCTCTCTCCATGCCTTCCCCCTGCCCATGCACACACACTCACTCTCTCTCTCTAAAAAAAAAAAAAGGTCAATTTTTTTGGAATTAACTAGTTTTTGAAGTTTATGTAAAAATAAATGGATAAGAATTGCCAAGATAATTATAAAAACAATGTGAATATAAAGATAAACACACTGTGGTGGACACTGATAGATGACTACACAACAATTGATCCCAAATCTTTTCTTCATTAATTAACTTCCACTCTCCAGATTTAAAAAGTGGAGAATTTTGTAGCTACCACACTCTTGGAGTGGTCATGTGAACAGAATCTGCCCAATGAGATAAAGATGAAGTAACTTTGAAGGTTTTAGGGAGACATATCCTATCTAATTAAAGACATGCCCACAAGCAATATTTGTAAAATTCTTACCTAAAAAACAATTTAAAACTGACCAAAAAATAGATTAAAAATAATGTCCAATAATTAATCTCTCCCCTATTTCTTTCTTCTGCCCACTTCATTTTGCGCCTAATAGAAAAATTCAATGTATCAAAGCTAATGAAGTAGAATGATATAAGTCAGCATCTTGAATAGCATTGTTGGATC
Source organism: Ailuropoda melanoleuca (assembly GCF_002007445.2). NCBI lineage: Eukaryota > Metazoa > Chordata > Mammalia > Carnivora > Ursidae > Ailuropoda > Ailuropoda melanoleuca. Next base: position 7,813,665 of record NC_048235.1, on the reverse strand, counting down.
TATAAATCATTTTTCAGTTCATGAATCAGGCTTAAGAACAAATTTACATATGTTTTTAGCCCCTGTTATCTGAGTTTTCTGTTACTTTATTAATTTAACAAATATTTATGGAGTTTCAATTAAAAGGATAGGAGCATTTTATGTGAAGCTGTAATGATACTTAATAAGAGTAGGAAAACATATTGCTGACTTCACAGAGCTAAACCTGTTGCAGGAAGAAAAAACATAACTGATAGTTAATGGAGAATCAGTTATCACAATAATAAGGGATAAGGACCCACTTCTGCCAAGATAGCATAACTGAAATCGAATTTGCATTCTTTCTGAAACACTTAAAAACCACAAAATATATGAAACTATGGCTTTTTTAGGCATTGGACAGGGCATGACAGTGATCCCTGAGATAGGAAGGAAACACGATAAGTGAAAATACATATTTACAAGACTTATACATGAATGAATGTTCACAACAGCTATATTATAAAAGTCAAAGACTGGAAAGAAAACAAATTTCTCCATCAGGTGAATAGATAAAGGATTTGTGGTATATCCAAAAAATGCAATGCTAGTTAGCATTAAAAATGGATTAATTATTGATGTGCCCAACAGCCTAGATGAATCTCAGAATGATTACACTGAAGAAGTGAGACCAAAACCAGCATACTGACATACTGTATAATCCCATTCACATACAGTTGTAGGAAACTAATCAACAATGACAGAAAGTAGATTAATGGTCTTGAGAGTGGGAAAAAGAAGGATAACAGAATGACTTGAGGAAGTCATCACTACTTTGGTAGTGATAGATATGGTCATTATGTCAAATGTGGTGTTAGTATCATCCATATATATTTATCATTTTTTCAATATTTTCAAATTGCTTATTTTAGATGTTGCAATTTATTCTACTTCAATTATACCTTAATAAAACTGTAGAAAATACCATCAAGTCCCAAATGTCCACAAGTTCCTCAGAAGATAGTATCTTGCTCTCTATATCCAATGCCTAACTGCCTTCAGGAGCTTCAAATTCTATTTACAAAGTACTTTCAAATAATAATAGCTAGAACTTTTCCTTTAACCATGTCCCAAATAGGGTGTAGGGCTCTGAATACATCACCCTTCCCTGAACACTCCACAGTTTACAGCAGTGTTTCTTAATCCAATTTTATATAGGTTTGATTGTATATATAGAGAGAGAATATATTTTTATATATTTATGTATAAATTACATAAGTATAAATGTATTCATGCAGTACATGCACATATATGTATAAATCTATCTATGTATTATAAATATAATACAAATTAATAATTATAACTGAATTGGAAATCAAAAAATAATTAAATACATAAATTTATTAGTTGATGAATTTGAGTTTTCAATGATTAAGAAGAATACTCTATTTCATAAATAGCACTTGGTACAACGGGCAAGCTACTCAGAAGATAAAAATGTTGATTCAAATTTCATACCAGATATAAATGTAATTTCTAGATGAATTACATATTAAAGTATAGACATTAATAAATCATTAAAACCGAAAGTGATTGAGTGCATAGCAAAATGAAGTAGAAATGACGAACATAACGAAAATTTAATTGATTTTTTTTTGAGGTCTACATTTTTAACAAAACAGTCACTGTTTACACAATTTATTCAAACCCTTATTGGTTTCCAAGCATTTAATTTTCTGGTCCAATTATGCTGGTAAAAACATGTAAATCTTGAAGCAAAAAAACATGCAAACATTTCTGGCATTAATGGCATTTTCTGGATTATACAGAACAACTCCTTTTAATTTGAATTTTTTTTCAAGAGTGACATATAACTCTGAGGAAAAAATATTTATAAAACATGCAATTAAATTCACTTTAAAAACTCACCATGTAAGTCTCCAAATATGATATTTGTGTTTAACTTCATTTTTTATGTTTGTCATACTGTTCTGTCTTAGTTCATTACCATAGAATAAATGAAATTTTAAAGGAACATATTTATTTTGGTTTCCCAGAACAAGCCAAATGCAATCTGCCAATTTGTTTTGTAAATAGGGCACACTCGCATCTTGAACGCATTCCATATTCATGTTCCTTTCAAGACATTTTACAGATGGTGAACTACCTACATACAGACAGAAAAATTTAGAGCTTTTTTTTTAATAGGATACCATTACTATACTTCTGTATTGATCCCGTGCATATTTATAAGCCTCTGAATATGTGCAAGAGGGACGTGTGCCGTTTCTTTTCCTACAAATTGGGTTTTCATTCCTCTGAATGCATAAAGCCATGTGTTGGCTACATTTGTATATCTGACCAAAGCAGTCATATGTTTTCATGTGATTTATTTTTCTGCATCTTCCAATAGGCAGTTATGTAGCGTTGTCTCTCATTCTAATTTTATAAAATAAATAGTATTTAATCTAATTGGACAATGTGAATAATATTTACAAATAAATGCATCTTAAACATTTTCCCAAGTATCAGGTTAAGAACATGTAACAATGGAAGGTATAGTAGAAAAGTTTTATAGAAATATGGCATTTGCTATCATAATAGTTGTTGAAATTTAAAATATCCTCACTGCATTATGTCTGTCATTTGGCTTAAATGAAATTGGTATCAACACCAGAAATATGTCTACTATCTCTAATAATTTACATCAAATCTTCTCATTTAAGAAATTGAAAGAAGATATTAAACACAAATTAATCCTTTTTATCTATTCTATTAGCATTATTTGTATTTACACTATCTGTATCTTGCAAACAGTAATTTTTACTGTTTTATTTTTATCATTACAATTGAACTCTACTGGGAATGATATTTAAAGAAAGTATTGCCTTGCAATGGGTTTCTTCCGTCAGAATGAATGTAAGGTCCAGTTGATTTCCTGGCCAGATTACTCCCACATAAACAGTGGAAACATAATGGATGGAACTACCGTACCTTCCCACTTACAGTCATGGTCCATTTGTCAATCATTAGCATCAGCAATTTTTACAAATGCCTTTGATAGTCTGCATACACATGTAAATGACAGAGAAAGGAAAGGGAAATGCGTTTTATTTATTATAGTGCTATAAGTGAGTTCTCAGGAGGGAACAGACAGTGTACTGATTTATTACATGGACCTGCCCAGATGTTTGATTAGTCTGAATAAATATGCCTGCTACTATTGCATTAGGTGGAAACAACCTTAGCATGTAGGTGTATTTGGACATGACATAGTTCATGAAAAATATGTCATGAAAAATATGTAGCATATTTTTGACTCTTCTCACATCTCCTAAGAAAAAAAAAGACAGAAAATCTAGAATATCAAAACATAAGCTCCCAGAGACAACATCATTCAAAGACTAGGGGAGAAGGAATGCACACAAAGCTCTGAATAGGATGGGAATGAGGAGGGTCAAAACCACACCAAGGTGAGGTAGAGGAGAGGACCCACAGGTGCGAACAGGTGCACAGAAATAATGGAGGGAAGAGAATAGGGAGTTGTAAAATCCAGCAAAGTGAGAGGCCCTAGGATCCTCTGCAAGTATTCTTCAAAACGAGAGGATTTCGCTCTGCACAGAATTCTCAGCAGCAATCTCAGAGAGATTGATGAACCTGGAAGAGGCTTTATAGTCTTCAATTTGTGAGTTAATATAAAACAAACAAACTAGAGCTCTCAAAGGGGTTTATAAAAAGATCAGCAGGTTGTGGGAAACTCAAGGACCTCAGAAATACCAAAAGAAAAAAACCATTCATTTGGAAAGCGAGAATAAACTTTTAGGGAGCAGAGGTCTATGACTGCTAGTGGTCTGTCTACATTTATTTAGAGTAGGAACACTTGGAGTAAAGATGAACTGATCTTTAGCTGGTGGTGGGAGGCATCCAGAGAGAGATTTCGGAATTGTCAAAGTACCTACACAGAGGAAAAATATTCTTAAGCGTATTCAGAATGACAACTAGGTCACACAAAGTGCTCTGATTTATATCAGACAATCCAAGATACAGGAAATTCTCCTCCTGAGAAAACTTGTCTGTCTTCTAAAGAAAAAGTCTGTTTTTGTGTTTTTGTGCTAATTACTTATAAGTTTTGCTTGGCCAGTACTTACTCACATTTCTATGAAAATGGTATGCTTTGGATGTAGTAAATTGCATTACTGATCAAACTTTTCTGGTTGTTGGAGTGTTTGTACTTCTCATTGTTTGACTCCATAAAATTCATGGGGATAAGAGTGTAGTCAGGTGATCCAGAGTTTGGTGTTTTTATTTTGTTCATTTTATTTTATTTTATTGCTCTTTTTATTTAAATTCCAGTTAGTTAACATATGGTGTAATGTTAGTTTCAGGTCTACAATTTAGTTATTCAGCACTTCCATACAACACCTGGTGCTCATCAAAAGTGCCCTCCTTAGTCCACATCACCTATTTAACCCATCCCCTGCCCACCTCCCCTCCAGTAACCATCAGTTTGTTCTCTATAGTTAATAATCTGTTTTTTGGTTTGCCTCTTTCTCTTTTTTCCCCTTTGCTCATTTGTTTTGTTCTTAAGTTCCATGTATAAGTAAAATCATGTGGTGCTTTTCCTCTGACTGACTTATTTCACTTAGCATAACACTCTGTATCTCTATCCATGTCATTACAAATGACAAATTTCATTCTTTTTTATGGCTAAGTGATATTCCATTATATTTATATACCACATCTTCTTTATCCATCATCAATTGATGGACACTTCCATAACTTGGCTATTGTATATAATCCTGCTATAAACATCAGGGTGCATGTATCCCTCTGAATTAGTATTTTTGTGTTCTTTGGGTAAATCTTGTAGTGTAATTGCTGGATTATAGGGTAGCTCTACTTTTAATTTTTTGAAGAAACTCCATACTGTTTTCCAGAGTGGCTGCACCAGTTTGCATTCCCACCAACAAATCAAGATGTTTCCCCTTTCTCCACGACCTCACCAACGCCCATTGTTTCTTGTGTTGTTGATTTTAGTCATTCTGACAGATGTGAGCTCATATCTAATTGTAGTTTTGATTTGCATTTCCCTGATAATGAGTAATGTTGAGCATCCTTTCATGTGTCTGTTGGCCATTTGGATGTCCTCTTTGGAAAAATGTCTATTCATGTCCTCTGCCCATTTTTTATTTGGAGTACTCATTTTTTGGGGTGTTGAGTTGTATAAGTTCTTTATAGATTTTGGTTACTAACCCTTTATCAGATATGTCATTTGCTAATGTCTTCTGCCATTCCATAGGTTGCCTTTTAGTTTTGTTGGTTGCTTCCTTTGCTGTGTGGAAGCCTTTTATTTTGATGAAGTCCCAACAGTTTATTTTTGCTTTTGTTTCCCTTGTCCCCAGAGACAATCTAGGAAGAAGTTATGATGGCTGATGTCAAACAACTGCCTGTATTCTCTTCTAGGATTTTAATGGTTTAGGTCTTTAATCCATTTTGAATTTATTTTTCTATATGCTATAAGAAAGTGGTCTTTTCTATCTTTTGTGTGTTGCTGTCCAGTTTCCCAACACCATTTGTTGAAGAGACTAACTTTTTCCCACTGGATATTGTTTTTTGTTTTGTCAAAGACTAATTAGCCATATAATCGTGGGCTCATTTCTGAGTTTTCTTTTTTGTTCTATTATTTATGTGTCTATTTCTGTGCCAGTACCATACTGTTTTGATCACTACAGCTTCATAATATAACTTAAGTCCAGAATTGTGATGCCTCCAGCTTGGCTTTTTTTTTTCTTTTTTTCCCAAGGTTGCTTTGGCTATTTGGGGTCTTTTGTGATTCCACACAAATTTTGGGAGTATTTATTCTAGCTCTGTGAAAAACGCTATTGGTATTTTGATAGGGGTAGCATTAAATGGGTGGATTGCTTTGGGTAGCACTGACATTTTCAAAATATTTGTTCTTCTGATCCATGAGCGTGGAATGTCTTTCCATTTCTTTGTGTCCTCTTCAATTTCTTTCATCAGTATTTTATAGTTTTCAGAGCACAGGTCTTTCACCTCTATGATTTGGTTTATTCCTAGGTATCTTATGGGTTTTGAGTCAATTACACTTGGGTTTGACTCTTTAATTTCTTTTTCTGCTTCATTTTTAGTGTATAGAAATACAGTGGATTTCTGTATGTTGATTTTGTGTCCTGTGACTTTACTGAATTCATGTATCAGTTCTAGCAATTTTATGGTGGAGTTTTTGGTTTTTTTACTGAAAGTATCATGTCATCTGCAAATACTGAAACTTTTACTTACTTCTTCCTTGCTAATTTGAATAACTTTTATTTCTTTTTGTTTTCTGATTGTTGTGGCTGGGACTTCCTGTACGGTGTTAAATAACAGTGGTGAGAGTGGACAGCACTGTGTTGCTCCTGACTGTAGAGGAAAAGCTGTCAGTTTTTCCCCACTGAGGATGATATTGTCTGTGGGTTTCTCAAATATGGTCTTTATGATGTTGAGTTATGCTCCCTCTAACCCTACTTTGTTGAGAGTTTATATCAACAATGGATGCTGTACTTTCACAAATGCTTTTTCTGCATCTATTGAAGTGATCATATGGTTCTTATCCTTCATTTTATTTATGTGGTATATCACATTGATTGATTTGCAAGTATTGAACCATCCTTGCAGTCCAGGAATAAATCCCACTTGATTTTGGTGAATGATTCTCTCTTTTTTAGTGGAACCTTATCTGGTTTTGGTATCAGGGTAACTCTGGCCTCGCAGAATGAATTTGGAAGTTTTCCTTCCTTTTCTATTTTTGGAATAGTTTAAGAGGAATAGGTATTAACTTTTCTTTAAACATTTGGTAGAAGTCACCTGTGAAGCCATCTGGTGCTGGATTTTTGTTTGTTGGGAGTTTTTTGATTCCTGATTCAATGACTTTGCTGGTTCTCATTCTGTTAAAGCTTTCTACTTCTTCCTGTTTCAGTTTTGGTATTTTGTCTATTTCTAGGAACTTATCCATTTCTTCTAGATGTCCAATTTGTTGACATAGAGTTTTTCATAATATTCTCACATAATTGTATTTCTGAGGTGTTGGTTGTGATTTTTTCTCTCTCATTTGTGATTTTATTTATTTGGTTTCTTTCTCTTTTCTTTTTGATAAATCTAGGTAGGGGGTTATAAATTTTATTAATTTTTTTCAACGAACCATCTCCTGGTGTCATTGATCTGTTCTATTGGTTTTTGTTGTTGCTGTTGTTTGTTTTCAGTTTCTCTATAATTTATTTCTGCTCTGATCTTTACCATTTCCTTCCTTCTGCTGGGTTTGGCTTTGCTTTTCTTTTTCTAGCTCCTTTAGGTGTAAAATTAGGTTGTTTATTTGAGATTTTTCTTGCTTCTTAAGATAAGCCTGTATTGCTATATACTTGCCTCTTAGAACTGCTTTTGCTGCATCCCAAAGGTTTTGGACTGTTGTGTTTTCATTTTCATTTGTTTCCATGTATTTTTTTTAATTTCTTCTTTGATTTCCTGGTTGACTCATTCATTGTTTAGTAGCATGTTGTTTAACTTCCAGTATTTGTGGTCTTCCCAAATTTTGTCTTGTGGTTGACGTGAAGTTTCATAGCATTGTGGTCAGAAAATATGCATGGTATGATTTCAATCTGTTTATATTTTTTGCAGCCTGATTTATGACTTAGTATATGATCTGTTCTGGAGAATGCCCCATGTGCATTTGAAAAGAATGTGTGTTCTGTGATGGAATGTTCTGAATATATCTGTTAAGTCCATCTGGTTCACTGTGTCATTCAAAGCCATTGTTTCCTTGTTGGTTCTCTGTTTAGATAATCTGTTGATTGATGTAAGTAGGGTGTTAAAGTCCCCTACTATTATTATATTATTATCGATGAGTTCCTTTATTTCATATATATATTTGGGAGCTCCCAAGTTGGGTACATAAATATTTATAACTCTTAGATCTTTTTTTGGGTAGTCCCCTTTATTATGAGATTATCCAGTTTCAAGGAGTGAGAGAATAAAACCCTCAGGATACTTTCCCATGTGGAAATAATCATCAGAATTCAAAGACCTGCAAAGTTTCTCTTTGAGAAAAAGTACCTTGGAAGTTTGAAAATAAGAAATTGTCCTATCTAATGAATCTTCAAGAAATTTGAAGATGATATTTCTCATATTTGGATTTCTAAGTGGAGCTGTTATCATGAATCAAACTCAACATTAGTAAGTGGTCCTGGGTCAAATTTTATTAATTTTAATTTCAATATATGCTTGAACAATCACACCATAGTTTTAGATATTACTACCAGCAGAGTATATGATCACTCTCTAGAAAACCCGACAGAATTATCCACAAAACTAGCCAAGTGGCTAGACAAATATTACACAGGGTGTTTTACTGTGGCTTTTAGTTTTGATAGCACAGGTTCAATAAAAAATCGGTTCACCTTGCTACAGAGATGAAATGGAACAAATCAAACCTATAACCATGACAGTGTTGAAACATCACATTCAAAGGTGAATTTCATTTAGTTGAGTATGACAAGTCCATTATTGTACAGAATCAAATGGTGTTATAGTCAGTTTGGGATGCTATAACAAAGCACCACAGACTGGATGGTTTAAACAACAGACACTTATTTCTCACAGTTCTAGAAGCTGGGAGGTCTAAGAGCAATGTCCCAGTAGATTTCCCAACTGCTGAGAACCCTATTTCTGGCTTATAGATGGCCACTTTCTCTTTGGGTCCTTACATGTTTCTTTGTTTGTTTTTCTTTTTGTTTTCTTTTGTGTGTGTGCATCCGTGCTGAGAAAGGGAAGAGAAGCAGCTCTGGTCTTTCTTCCTCTTCTTATAAAGACACTAATCTGCTCCACCTTCATAACTTCCTCTAAACCTAATTATCTTCCGCAGGCCTCACCTCCTAATACCATCACATTGGGGATTATAGCTTCAAAATATGAATTTCAGGGGACCAAATATTTATTCCATAACAAATCATGTCCTCCCAAGGTCATGTGTACCTGAAATATAAAAATGCAGCCTTATTTGGGGGTGCCTGGGTAGCACAGTTGGTTAAGTGTTCAACTCTTGGTTTTGGCTCAATTTGTCATCTCAGGGTCAGGTAATTGAGCCCTGTGTCAGCCTCCCTGCTTGGTGCAAAGTCTGCTTGAGATTCTCTCTCCATCTGACTCTGCCCATCCCCAACCTCTCTCACAAACAAATAGATATTTAAAAAAAAATGTGAACTTATTTGGAAACAGGATCTTTGTAGATATAATCACATTAAGACGAGGGCATACTAGGGGCGTCTAGGTGGCTCAGTAAGTTAAGTGTCTGCCTTCAGCTCAGGTTGTGATCCCAGGGTCCTGGAATTGAGTTCTGCATTGGGCTCCCTGCTCAGTGGGGTGCCTGCTTCTCCCTCTACCTCCACTGCTCCCCCTGCTTGTGTTCTCTCTCTGTCTTTCAAATAAATAAATAAAATCTTTTAAAAAAAATTTTTAATTTATAAAAGATGAGGGCATCCTAGATTAGTGTGAACCCTAATCCAATACTAGCGACCTTTCAAGAAGAGGGAAATTTGGACACAGGGACAGGCACAAAGGGAAGATGGAGTGAAGACACATGGATAGACACACCAGGTAGAAGATCATGTGACAATGGAGGCAGAGATGGGACTAAGGAACACCAAGGATTACAGGCAATCACTAGAACATTGATGAAACAAGAAAGAATTCTTCTGTAGAGGCTTCAAAGCAAAAATGCATACATCTTGATTTCAGAATTCTAGCTTCTGTAACTGTGAGAGAACAAATTTTGGTTAGTCACCCATTTTGTGGAACTTTGTAATGGCAACCCTATGAAACAATAAAATGACTAAGGAAAAAAGACTGCACTTCACAAGTGAGAAAAAAAAAATGCCAACACAATCTAGAAGAAACTTGACCTAGCCTTGTTCTAACTCTGTAGCTTTAAAATTTTCAGCCTCATGATGGTAGGAGATATTGACTTTTAGAAGATCAAGAACACCTATAATTTGTATAACCTCACAAAAAGAAGATTATCTCCATTTCTCTTAGGATTGCAGGTGACAAAGAGGCCCTTGAACAATAGCTTCTGATTTAGGAGTAGACTTGATAACAAGGCCAGGGACAAGAGGAGCCATTAAAATGTGGCCACAGACATTATACAAAATATCCAGAGAGCAGTTAACTGGCTCCTTGTAGCCTATAGTCACTTCCTAAATGGCCCTATATCTGTTGACCACATTCAAACATTTGTCTTTGCTAATTAATGCTTCTTTTGCAATGATATGAGTAAAACTGGACAGAAAGAAAAGGTCCAAAGTATCTGAAATAGCTGCTATTGAAACAGAGTCACCATGGGACATTTTAAACATAAGATATTTAGTTTTCAGAGTTACGGTCTGCTAAATTGAAGTACAAAGTTAGAGTACAAAAGAAAAAGAAAAGGAATGTCTTCATCTTGCTATGAGAAAATGGAATGAAAAGAAAAAAATGCAAGACACTAGGAAATGCTAAATGCATCCTATTAACCTTCTTAAATGCTCTAGGCATTCACAGAATCAGAAATAGATTAATCAATTAAAAATGCTTTTTGCGTAAAAATATTCTCTTTTTATCCCAATTGGCCAACCTTCAACATACACACAGATACACATACACACACGTGCCACAACATACACAGAAAAAGCATTTGAAAATTTACAATTTATTTTTTTTAAAAGATTTTATTTATTTATTTATTTACTTGATAGAGAGAGACACAGCAAGAGAGGGAACACAAGCCTGGGGAGCAGCAGGCAGAGGGAGAAGAGGGCTCCCCACTGAGCAGGAAGCCAGATATGGGGCTTGATCCCTGGACTCTGGGATCATGACCTCAGCCAAAGGCAGACACTTAATAGAATGGGACACACAGGTGCCCCTGCAATTTATTTTTGTGGTGGATATGATTTATTATTGCAGTTATTATTGGAGTTTATTCTGGCTGAAACATTAAAAAGGACTCATCTGTGGTGTTCCTTAGGACCTATTTGGTGAGTTTTAGTTTTAGTAAATTTCCATGATTTAGCCATTTCCATAAGAGAAAATATTGAAAGCAAGATGTCTGAGCTTTACTAGTTAAGATCAGTTACTTGCTCTCAAAATTGACTGATTAAAATGATCTTAAATATGTCCTGAGTGTGGGTTATACAAAGGGATTTCTGAATGTAGATATCACCGCCTACTCTGAGTGTTGCTGGCCCTGATGACGAGATGCAAACTCTTAAATTGCTCCATTGGCCACAGCAGCACTCTTAAATGGCTCCATTGGGGATTATTTGACTGTATCATGAAATAAAGTCTAGAAATGGCTATTGCAAGCAGTTGACTAGTAGGTCTTTGATATGTTCCAGTTTTGATGCTATACAGCAAGCTTACATACAGATCATAAGAATTACTCCTATGGGGAGACCAAGACTATCATTCATCACATGGAAAGGGCTACATAAAGTTTATTCCTCTCTAATTAAAAAAAAAGGAAAATAAATTTAACTGTGCCTTAATTCTTTGAAACATATAGGCATCTAATATCCATACCACTGTAACCTGTTTTGGTTTAACTTTGGAGTATAGCCTGTCCCGCTTCAGTGGGTAGAATATTTTATTTATAGCCCATGTCTTATCTTCAACAAGATACATTTTCTCTCTATGTATATTGGACAATTGTCACTTCCAATTGGATCTTTTCTTTCTTAAATATGATCTATTTGGCATGAAATACTTTCATGCACAGGTTTCATGAAAAAATTGATATAATGTTCTCTTTTACCCTAAAGATAGATAGGGTCAGAGTTAGCACGCAAAACTAAATTCTTTTTGATAATTCTTATTTTGCAGTGATTCTAAAGTCTTTTACACATAGGAAAAGTCATATTCCTAGAAGGTGAGACAGGAAAAAGACCACCTACAAAACTTATTTTATTCGAGTAAGTTTGAGAGTGACTCTCAATCTGAATATAACCAGCTCCTCATCATTCAGGTAGCCCAGCAACCACATCTCCCCTCACAGTGGCTCAGAAATGAGAGGAGGATACTTTTGTGTTTAGAATCGAACATTTTAACCTTATCCAAGTACTCAGACGGCAGGAATAAGTACTTAAAAAACTGTATGTTTGTTTCTACCTTGAACGATGAAAAAACAAGTTTTCTAGGTAAAAAGATTAAAGGAATTTTTTAGCTGTTTGACCTTGATGCACACGTGTAACTGCGAAACAGAAAACACAGTGGAAATAGCACTTAATTGGAAGTAAGAAAACCTAGTTTCTAGTACTGGATCTGTTTAAAAATTTCCATTTGATCTTGCACAAGCTACCTCAGTTCCCTCACTAGTTTAAAGAAGGGGTTGAATATTTTCTCTCTCAGACTCTGAACAGTTCAGAGATCCTACAAGTTGATAATGGGTAAACGGTCCCTTTCCCGCATGGAATTCAGAGGTAAAAACAACAGGACTACTTCATTTTTAATCGTTCCAAAGAGTATTTGTAAAATATTGCGTATTTTTCATTAAGAGTTATACTACAGTTCTCCTCTGGCTGTTTCGTTGTTTTTTTTAAGATTTTATTTATTTATTTGAGAGAGAGTGAGAGCTAGGGAGAGCACACAGAGGGAAAGGGAGAAAAGCAGACTCCCGCTGAGCAGGGTGCCTGATGCAGGGCTAAATTCTAAGACCTTGGGATCAGGACCCAAACCAAAGGCACACACTTAACGAACAGAGCCACTCAGGTACCCCTCCTCTGGCTGTTTTTTATCAGAGTTTATCAAGTTCAGTTTTCCACAGTTCATCATAGATTTGCTAAATAGCAATCATGTTATTGGTTTTAGCTTAATGTTTGAATTTTATTTTCTTACACTTCTAAAGCATGAGGTTTCTAAATATGGTCTATTCTTGCCTACTTTCTAGCATCACAAACAAAAAAGTTTTGGTTTGACCAGCAATACAATCTAAATTTTATTTTGAATTTGAAATGTTAAGAAACTCAGTGAAACTGTTGTTTCAATCAACTATATGTAATGCATATCAGTTATTATGGAAACAAATAATGTCAGAATTTTTATGTGCATTGGACACCCAAGCAGACAATATGGGTTTCTTATTCACTCATTCATTTGTTCACTCACTCATTCATTCATCCATTCGAAAAACATTCAAGGAATACCTCTTATGCGTCAGAACCTAAATTAGTTTTTGGACATAAAAAGATAAGTCTGTACTCTGATGATGTCAGCTCCTCCAGAGCACTGCTTCTCCAAAATAATATCTTATATACAGGGATTTTTGCTTCTTTCTGGAAAACAGGCACAGTGAAGGAAATTCCCACACTTGGTTTCTGGGTCTATTCTTAGTCTATTCTTTTTTTTTTTTTTTTTTTTTTTTTTTAAGAATTTACTTAATTATTTGAGACTGAGTGAGACAGAGAGAACACAAACAGTGGGAAGGGACAGATGGACAGGGAGAAGCAGACTCCCTGCTGAGCAGGGAGCCAGATGCAGGACTCGATCCCAGGACCCTGAGACCATAGCCTGAGCCAAAATCAAGAGTCAGATGCTTAACCAACTGAGCCACCCAGGCGGCCCCATGTTCTTAGTCTATTCTTGTCTACTTTCTAGCATTAACAAGCAAAAAAGTTTTGTATTAATCAGTAACACAATCTAAATGTGTTTTTAAATGTATCAGTTTTGTTCATAATTTTTCAAATATAAATGCATTTATAGTTTCCTAACATTTATGCTTCCTTATTAAAATGAGTAGCAATGGATACTTTAATAAAAAATTATCAAAAACATTTTGTATGTTGGGGTGCCTGGGTGGTGCAGCCAGTTGACCAATGACTCCTGGTTTGGGCGAGGTTGTGATCTCAGGGTTGTGAGACTGAGACCTTCATTGGGTTCTCTGCTCAGTGCAGAGTCTGCTTGAGATTCTCCCTCTACCTCTCCCCCTCCCACTCCTGCTTTCTCTCTATTTCTCTCTAAAAAATAAATGAATAAATCTTCAAGAAAAAAACACTTGGTATGTTTTTCATTTTTTCAAATATTTCTGTTTTGTTCAATTTCCATTTGGAAATAATTTGATTCACAGTCATAATCATAAGAATTAGGCACTCTATTAAAAATTTACTTGCAATGTGTTATTTTCATTAAAAGATCAATTTTTATTAGAAGAGATTTTATTATCTATGTTTTGGATCCAATTAGTAAATAAAATACATCTTGCCTTTCTCTAATTCTTCATGTTAAAAAAAACAAAGTGTTGCAAAATATCTTAAGGATCTAAAAGTGAATTTAAAAAATATAATGGTTTGGATTGGGGGATGGGGTAATTGGGTGATGGGCATTAAGGGCACTTGATGTAATGGGCACTGGGTGTTATATGCAACTCATGACTCACTAAATTCTACCTCTGAAACTAATAAGACAGTATATGTTAACTAAATTGAATTTAAATAAAAAATTAAAAATATATAATGGGCTAGTGTGGGGATTATTTGACTGTAACACATTTTAGCAAAAAAAAAAAATACTTTTTTTTTTTAAGATTTTATTTATTTATTTGACAGACATAGAGACAGCCGGCGAGAGGGAACACAAGCAGGGGGAGTGGGAGAGGAAGAAGCAGGCTCATAGCAGAGGAGCCTGTTGTGGGGCTCGATCCCAGAACGCCAGGATCACACCCTGAGCCGAAGGCAGATGCTTAACCGCTGTGCCACCCAGGCGCCCCAACAAAATACTTACTTGATAAAGGATTATTTATTGAGTAAATATTATAGGCCAGGAAATTTTTCAAGTTCTTAGAATTTTGAGATTTAGAAAATATTGTCATTTTGGTTAAGGATCTTAAGGGCAGTACATAGCATGTCAAGCTTCAGCACAGTGGAATCTTGTGAGAGACAGTTTTGGGAAGAGTAGATGAGAGCATACCTTCTCAATGTGCTTGATTATTTGTCTTCAGTGAAGTCATATTGCCCATCTCATTGGAATCCAATTTTCTTCTGGAACCACTCAAAAGTATTAATTTTCTTCTGAATTACTGAATATGTCAAATAGTTAATTTACTTTTACTCATCCTCACATAATGGTGAAATAAAGCAAATACGCAATTTTTACAGGATTTTCATAAAGGCCAACAGAGAAGGCTTGTAAAGTTTCTATGAACTTTTTTCCCTACTCAAAATGCTGAAATTGTGAGGGAGTGGATTTCTCAGCACCTGTGATTAATGTTTTGCTGAATATGAGAGCATGATTTATTTAGAAACAATATTGGAATTATATGATTGCCATATATAGAATTATATAATAATGCATTTCTTAGTAGTGTATGCACACTATTAATGTCATTATTAAAATATTCACATGTTCTTAATAGCATAGACATGGATTTATCAAATTCATATGGTTCTTTTCACCATGAATTTCTTTTTAAGTTAAATATGTAGAAAGTAGCATATTAAGTTAACCAAATTCTCAAATCTATAATGTCCCAGAGTTAAGTACTAAAGAAAAACATTTCAGAATCATCCTGTTTGTTTTGTTTGGCGAAAGAATTATCTCATTTAGTTTTTTAAAAAATGAATGAGCTACTAATATATCAGAAAATTTTAAATAAACATCTAAACTTGTGGCTTTTATTAAAACTTTAAATTATCTAGGATCCCTGGGACCACACTGAGGCATGGAAAATTTAAAGGAGATGAAAAATGCTGCTTTCTTAGTTTGGAATATCAAGTTTCTACACTGACACTGAAAAGTGCATTTCTCCTTAAACCTGGCCCATAATTCTCATTTTCAATTCCTGTCTGGTTCTTGCAGGTGTGGTATTTCAAAAATTAAATATCAGTGTCACTGATCTCTTATTGGAGGTTTTATAATGTATTGAATTAGTAAAATTAGCTATTGGATAAGTTAATTAGTAATTTATAGCAATTCCAACATCATGTAATTGTGATTTGATGTGGGGTCTGAGAGCAAGGGTCAAGAAAGAATTCTTGGGAATTTTTGGTGCAAGAAAAGGTGGTTTTGGGGCGCCTGGGTGGCACAGTCATTAAGTGTCTGCCTTCAGCTCAGGGCATGATCCCAGAGTACTGGGATCGATCCCCACATCAGGCTCCTCTGCTAGGAGCCTGCTTCTTCCTCTCCCACTTCCCCTGCTTGTGTTCCCTCTCTGCTGGCTGTCCCTGTCAAATAAATAAAATTAAAAAAAAAAAAGGTGGTTTTATGAAAACACAGGTTTTATTAAAGCATGGGCAGAAAGAACTGCACTGGGGTTGTGAAGAACTATTGATTATATATTTTCAAGATGTGTGGGGGGATGGAGAAGGGTGGGTAAAGACAAAGGAAGTTTCCAAATGGATTTTCTTTGTTAAAGAAGATTTACAGGTTCCTGGAGTCCTAGCTATTGTCAAGCTAATGTTGTTTTGTTCCTCTAGCAAAGCATTAACATTAAGACAGCTGGGAGTTGCTGGAGGAAGGTACTATTCTGCCTGCCTCAAGTACTTGCCAATGGGCTGGGGGTTATAAGGAAATTTAATTTTATCTGCATTCCTTTCTGCCTTTTTTCTCCACATCATAATCCACTCTTCATTACCTGAGTGAGTACAGTGAGAAACATGACCATAACATACTCCTTGTTTTATTTTTATATTTTTTCTAATTTTTATGATTTATTTATATCAATAATTTTATATTCACTCTTTCAACTGCTTTTGAGATTTGAAGTTTGTCACATTTGTATTTCATAACCAACACTCTGCTCCAAATGGTATTAAGAGATGCATCATAGCAGCCCACACACAATAAATAAATAAATAAATAAATAAATAAATAAATAAATAAATAATAAAATAATAAAATAAAAAGTAAAAGAAAGACTTGAGTATTTCATTAACAGAAGTTAGGACTGTGAGAATTCCCTCTACACACAGGCTTAATATGGTTCACAAACAGGAAGTATGATACCCTTGCCGGTGATTTTGGTTGCCAGGATGAGGAGGTGTGAGTATAACTGGTCTTTAGTGAACAACCAAGGGAGCCAGACTTCCTGCAATGCCATGTCCATTATAACAAAGAATTATCCTCTGTTCAGCAGAACTCATGAATTCCTTAAATATCTTAAGGCAGTGTTTTTCAAACATTACCATGTTTATACATTGCCTGAAGATCTCATTAAATTTTAAGTTCTGACCAGTTCTCAGGTAAGACCTATATTTCTGATTCTCAGACTATGTTTTGAGTCACAAGTCCTAGGGGTCATTAACATAGGTGGAAACCTATTGATAAATTTTTGAGCTAAGAAACTACTTTTGTTTTGTATGTAAATGCAAACCATTTGGGGCACGGTTCTTATATACTTGGAATTTTTCAGGAATGCAAATATCTGACATGGAAGGAAAATTGTACTTTGTTCAGACTTTACCAAAAATTGTATCAGTTTGGAAAAATTACATCACCACCAACAGCAATGCTTCTGCCTATGTTTCTAATAAAACACACTGTATTAGTCTGGATGGTAGCTGCCACAAAAGTAGTAATTCTTCATATGCATGCAAGCATTTGACCTTTTCTTTGGGTGTAATAACTAGTTGTACCTACAAATTTACATTTCAAAATTCTTATCATTTCTATAATAAATTTATTTTTGTATTATAATTGTGATTATAGTGATATTTTAAACTATGTGTATATGTACATTATATTTCCATCAGTTTTATTTTGTAGTAGGAAATGGGGTATGAAAAGTATTCTCATGAAAAAAGCGGGACATTGAGTTTCACAGGGCTGAGATCAGTAGACCATCTCAGGCAGAGAAGGTTTGTTGTGGGTCCACTTTACAGTGTAAGGTCTTTTTAACTCTTTAAAGATTTGGATTTACAATACAATAAACCTATCACTGTGTTTTGTTTTTTTTTTTTAAGATTTTATTTATTTATTTGACAGAGAGACAGCCAGCGAGAGAGGGAACACAAGCGGGGGGAGTGGGAGAGGAAGAAGCAGGCTCCCAGAGGAGGAGCCTGATGTGGGGCTCGATCCCAGAGCACCGGGATCACTCCCTGAGCAGAAGACAGGCGCTTAATGACTGCGCTACCCAGGCGCCCCATCACTGTGGTTTTAGAATCGTATAACGAAGAGTAATTTTATTGTGTATTACCAGAGTACCTCTCTAAATTACCCGCCAATTAGTGTGGAAATATTTCCCCTGGCCTCTTCAGTAGCATCAGCATTACCTCAGTTTTTTTGGGAAACGCAAGAATCTCAGACTCCACCCAGATTTACTGAGTCCTAATCTACATTTTATCAATACCTCCAGGGAGTCCCTGTACACATTAATATTTGAGAAGCACTGTTCTACCTTGACTACGTTGAGTACTGAAGCTCAAGGCCCCTACCTGCCTCCAGGTGACAGCAGCAAGCCTGGGATCCGCCGTCCATTTTGCACGCCAGAATCTATAAACCTTGTGAAGCTCATTTTTGTGTCTTCTGCACCTTGGCCTATTATTGTGGTTTAGTAGTTCCTGAATATGAAGGAGATCTGTGGCACGAGTTCTCTTCTGTTTTATTTTGGGTATATGGGAGATCATTGTTTCCAATGGAAGGAAGGGAGGAAACCGAGAGTGGGGGCACTAATGGGATTGCAGGGCAGGCGGTCAGGGTGGGCCTAAAATGTCACCTCAAAATGCAGTGATAAGAGACAGAGGTGCACTCCTCCCCCTCACAGGGACTCTGGCCTCTGCAAGCAGCCTAGCCTTGCTCATTATTATCACTTCTCGAAACAACAACAGGACACAGATTTATAATAGACCCAGAATTATGTTCCCTTTCTCTCCAGCAGGAGATTTTCTGTCACTATTAAACAGCTTTTTTTTTTCTCTTTCCATTTAAAATTTTGAAAAACAGTGTTTGAATAAATCTTTTCTTCTCCCATTTCCCTTCTTCAACTCCCTAAAAATTACTACTAACCCTATATCACTATGTCTAAGTAAATCTAACTGCGATAATCTCTAATCACAACAGTCTTTAATTCAACTAGCAATTCCTCCCTTATCCTGTACTTGCTCTTCAGAGTATACCAATCTTTCTTAATGCCTAAGACACAGAAATTTCTCATCATACTAAATAATGAAAAACCTTACCTCATACCTAATAAACCAAAAAAGCACTAACTTCTAAGATACTTTCCTTATAAAGGGGGAAGAAATGGGAAGAGGCTGTCATCATAAAGAGTTTAAGGTAATTTTCTGGTGTGCTGTCTGTGAAGACCTATCCTGGATCAGCTGCTAAAGGGGTTAATGGAGGAGAGTATCAAAGGAAAAGGGATGGGTCCTACCCACAAAGTTTGAGGTTTTTGACTGAGTTGAGACTGCACCAGAAGTAAGGATTCCTGACTCCATCAAACATTCTTCCTGGAATTAGGTTTAATGTCGTATATATAAACATTAATGCCAACTTGAAATCTCTTGAGTATACTTAATAGCAACTAGGAATGAGGAAAAACTAATAGACAGGAAAAGTATTATTTGTCCCTTTTCCATTTTCCAACTTTGCATGAGGAAAGATTTCCATCATTTCTAGGTTTTGTTTACATATTGTTTTTTCTGTTTGTTTGCTTTTATTTTTGTTTAACTTTGCCACCCTAAATCTCTATCTAAACCTTTAAAAATAAAGAGGTTTTAGTCATACTTCAAAGTAATCATTTAACTCAAATTTCACTCAAAATGTATATGCACTAACAGCTCACAGCTGTTAGTCAAAAAGGCTCACACATGGGGCGCCTGGGTGGCACAGCGGTTAAGCGTCTGCCTTCGGCTCAGGGCGTGATCCCGGCGTTATGGGATCGAGCCCCACATCGGGCTCCTCTGCTATGAGCCTGCTTCTTCCTCTCCCACTCCCCTGCTTGTGTTCCCTCTTTCACTGGCTGTCTCTATCTCTGTCGAATAAATAAATAAAATCTTAAAAAAAAAAAAAGGCTCACACATACTGCTTGCTGACTGTAACACACTCATTGAGGCTCTGATTATGTATCTGGCGGTACAATTTGCTCAGACTGGGCCAACTGGCACTTCCGCTCATCTAGACTCATGCTGTCAAGTAGCTAAAACACCGATGATTCAGTTGCCCTGTGAAAACTCTTAAAGGAGTTCTGTGAGCATTCTTCATGAACACATACAAAGGGGGAAGTGCATAGTCTCTTAGAGTTTTAAGTTCCTATTGTTGAAAATTTGAAGAGGTATTTTACAACCTTAGAGGAAACTTCTGGGATCTTTTTTCAATATGCTCTTCCATTTTGTATGCCCCCTAAAAATTTCTTAGCCCAGCTGAACTCGGGCAACCTCAAGCTGATCCCTGTACCTGCTGGTGACAATCTACTGAAA
Organism: Ailuropoda melanoleuca; assembly: GCF_002007445.2. NCBI lineage: Eukaryota > Metazoa > Chordata > Mammalia > Carnivora > Ursidae > Ailuropoda > Ailuropoda melanoleuca. The sequence continues at coordinate 7,793,284 of NC_048235.1, read as the reverse complement.
TATTGCCTCCTCAAAGATATATTGTTGTTTTAGAATCTGCTTTATTTTACTGATTCAATCCGTTTATGTTTCTGCTAATGTCACATGTGTCATGAACACGCAAAGACATAGTAGGAAATCTAGCCATGTTCACAGGTATACAACCAGGTATGACCTAAATGGAGCAGCACATAAATGCTTTGTCAGGGCAATCGGATTCTCCCATTCCTACACCAGGTTCTTTCCTGCGTGCATTAGCCTATTTGTCCTTGGAATACCTTTTTATCCTTTTGTAGACAAGACCAATAATTCATGAGAGAGCTGGGAATAGAAAACAGTCCTCCCTATTCCCAGCAGAGTATTTTTGCCACTAGGTTATATTGACTCCTTATACACATTAGCTGTTTCACTTGCACACTGAAACAGATCAGTATTTTTGATTGAGTTTGACATTTTGAAATTTAACTACAATAGCTTACCTTATAAACAGGAAGTGACTGTAAAACAGATGTTCTTATTTAGAGAACATGTTACCAAAAGAGCAAAACACTAAATTTGTCCTTGCTGTAATTGTGTCATTTAAACCAAGAGGAACAAGTCAGAGCCCTAAGACTGACGAAACCCTGATGGGAAAATTATGCCATCATTCAATGTTATAAGATGTCACCTGAAGAAAGAATGTGATTTAAGGTTCAACACTGTTTCCAAGTGATATGAATACCAATTTCCAAATTCTGGTATTACAATTACTGAATGAAAACTTCCAATATATATGGAAGTAAAAATGTGTGGATGACTTTTAATAAATTATGGAAAAGACTCATCCTTAAACTCTGGAAACCAATGACTAAGATTTAAAATTTTGTGAAAATTAATTCTGTGCATTCATTAATCATGAGCTTTGTCCATGAAGGTTAAGGAGATGATTTCTGTTTGTTTTAAAAAAAGGCAAATTTAGCATGGAGGCAGTCAATTCTGAAATCAAAAATGTATCAATGTGTCATGAATATATGTGTTGAATGGATTTTAAGAATTATTGAAAATTGTTTATATGGGTTTTAGAAGAAAAAAAATGAGTATTTTCAAGCATTTTATCTGGAGATAGTACTTACAACTAGCCTGTGATGCCTTCCAAGGTCATCTACACTCATCTACCACTCCTCAGAAAAGATGGGCAAGGGGATGTATTAGTGCCTAATAGATTAATTCACCTGGTCACAATTGATGGGACCATGGTGGATAAATGACCCAAGCTGGGGCAAGATATTTGGAATGAGCACATTAACAGATTTTGTCAGAGAAGCCAAATAGTGTACGTGATTTTTTTTTTTAAGGTCAGAAGTTAGGGTGCCTTTTGGAGAAGCCATAATGACACATGACTAACTGGAGCTGAGATCAGATAGCACTAATCTGTTGAGAGAGGAAATGAATCAAACACTTAAGTAGATGCTGTCATGAGAATCTCTATCGCTCTGATGGCGATAACACAGACTTTGTTCTTGCCTTTCAGGAATAAGTCCCAATGTGATATATCTGTACTTAATTTCCTGTTCCTAAATGACGTGGCATCTGCTAATTTCTTCCTTGACAAACAAAAGCAAAAAATAAAAATTTACTCCATTACTTAAGGCAACTTGACTAAGATATTATTTGTGGTGTTATGGCTATAATATTCCAAATTTTCTTGACTCAACCAAATTCAGATGTGTAATCTTAAAACTGTATTTCTAAAACTGACTTTAATTTTTACTTTGAAACTGCCTCATGGCACTGAATTTAATCTAGACATGTAGCGACTGTTGATTGAATAGTCTTCTTAAGATATATAAATTGGGGGACCTGGCTGGCTGTTGGTGGAGCATGAGACTCTGGATCTCAGAGTTGTGAGTTCGAGCCCCACACTGGGCATAGAGATTACTTTAAACAAAAGAAAAAGAAAAAAATGATATAAAAATTAATTATAGTCTAGTTCAGAAGCTTCATTTTAGGTATTCCCAGCTATTGTCATCATCCCAGAGAGAATCATGGACATACCAAGGTAGCCTCCATAAGAACCTACTTATGGAATTGGATACATGCCAGTGGTAAGCATTAGATAGACCAGAGATCCATCATATTACTGAACAAGATGGTTCTGAGCTGGCATCAGCACTGATTTTCTCATCACTTTGGAAAGAAGATGTCTCATAGTGGCCCAGACCAATGATTCATCCTAATTTGCTGGGTGCAAACTCTGATTTCCCTGGTGTATTTGGCTACATATTTTATGTACTCTGAGGTACGTAACATCATGATATATTTGTCTGATGTGCAACTCCTTGGATCATGGGATGATGAAACAGATTTCAATTATTACTAGCTTCTAAGTTCAACAGTAAACATTACACTTTTTTTTTTCAGGCACTCAAGAATCATAGGCGTCACAAGGAAAGAGATTACCAGGGGCCACCTCTCATATCTAGCTGCACCATAACCTGCTTGGTCATTCTCACTGGAAAGTGAAATGGAAGTTTTCTGATGTCGTTCCTCATTCAAAATTCTTTTGTCTTAGACAATCCCTAAAATTCAGGGATTTCATTTCATAATATTTTATTATTTACACTTAGAGTATCAGAATAGAGTCTTTGTCCCCAAAGAACTTGTTCTTCTATTATTCTTGTATTTCCTGAATTTATATCTAGAGAAAATGTCAGAAAACCATTAAGCATCAGCTAAGTAATTGAAAATATAAGTAAAAGGCATCATGAAACCAATACTGATCTGTATACAAGAGTGTAGAATGGTGACAAAACAATACATAAGTTCTGGGGCGCCTGGGTGGCACAGCGGTTAAGCGTCTGCCTTTGGCTCAGGGCATGATCCCGGCGTTATGGGATCGAGCCCCACATCAGGCTCCTCTGCTGTGAGCCTGCTTCTTCCTCTCCCACTCCCCCTGCTTGTGTTCCCTCTCTCACTGGCTGTCTCTCTCTGTCAAATAAATAAATAAAATCTTTAAAAAAAATACATAAGTTCTGACTTTCATAGAGGTGTGTATATAAACAACCCCAATGGTTAACCTTCCTATCTGTGGTAATAACTAAAGGAGGGGAGGATTTTTTTTTAACAAAAAAACATATTGAAAATAAAAGAAAGAGTAAGAATAATGAGAAAAAACTAGACATACCAGCTGTTGCCATTTATATTGAGCTAATCCTTATTAGAATAAAATGTGAACAGGCATTTCCATTATCCTTGGAACTTCTGTTTTCATAGATTTCAATAATAATCATGCCATGACCACAGTGGCTAGTGATAGCCATTTAGTGAAATAAATCAAAGCAATACATAATCATCTTACTTGGTTTTCTGCCCCTATTCTCAGCAAATAAATTGCCTGAGCATGTCATGTTATTTTTCTCTCCACCTCATTGTTCACCTCCCCACCCTCTACAGACATCCTGTGTTCCAAGATTATTAGAGGAAACTTAAGGCCAATAGTTCAAAGCAAGTAATTTTCATCTGTGAGGAAGGGGAAATGGATGAAATATAAGATGTTTGTTTTGTGCCTTTGTATTCTTTCCTCTGACTGTTTGTTGGTGATTATGTAGCTTAAGGACAGTAATGGACTCAAGGGATCATAAGATACTCTATGTCTATAATTCATCTCATTAAAAATATGTGATTTATATATTGCCTGTATTGAAAAACATTAAAGAAATTTGATGCACCTCAGCTAAAAGAAATATCAACATTAAAACAAAGTAACCTAAAATGGAAAACCAATAATTTATTGGTGTGATTATTAGTCCTTCTCACAAGTATATTTTCACATTCAAGGTTAAATAAGTTATATCTCTAAAATGCTACAAATCTATCCAATAGAGGAAGAAGGCATCCTCTGTCAAATGGTGGTGAGGAAAAATTCATCTGAACCACAAAGTAATACAAATGTGTGTTATTAATATTCTAATAATATGATAAAATATGGGATTTTAAAATATTAATTTATAGAATAATTTTAAAGAAACTTTACCCTCAGCGTCTTCTGATTAAAACTGCTTTGTTAATAACCAGAAGAATTAAATTTACCATAACATTAATTTAAATAGTCAAGAGAGTTTGTGGGCAGAGACATGGTTTGATAAACCATACATGGTCACCTTTAAAACATTTGAAAATCACGTTTTAGGAGATAACTCCCTAAGAATATAATTCAAGATTGGTCATCATTTTGGGGGTCCATTCCCTTCTTCTAAAAAAAATTATGAAAGCACTGGAATCTACTGAGAAAATTTTAGGAAGGTTTTAGTATGTAGTACCTGATTCCAACAATTTTGAACCAGTGGTGAATTTCTGTTTTTTGTAGGGGCAGAGAAAAGAAAATGAATGACTTCAGGAATTAAATAGCCTGAACCTTTTACCGTTCACATTAAATTCCTTTTAATGCATCACCCAGGGCTGATATAATTCTTCTATTATTATACACAGATTGGGAAAGAAAATGTTGCAGCCTGGAAACTAGATAAAATCCTGAATCTGATCAAGGTAAAGTGGATTTAATAAATCCCAGTCCACTTACAAGTTTCAAATCTTTACTGCATGAATTACTTCCACATCTTACCTGGCCTCCCTTTTATTTACTTTGGAAAAAGGAGTGGATAATATGCTAAACTCATTTCCAATTTCTTTCTCTGGTTTCTTTGCACTTGCTATATTCCCCAGAGGCCCCTGGGAAGGTTGCTGGCAGTCATTTACATATATCCTCTCTCTGTAGAGGCTGTTCTTGGGAAAGTGTAATTAATTGTCTTTACTTCCTTCACAGAATTTTTTTTTCAAACTCCCTTCTTTCTTCTTCCAGCTAGATCATTTTGAACTTCCCCTCTTTTTGTTCCATAAATCCTAACAAAGAGTGAGTCCCAGTAATAGTTCCACATAGTGGAAGTTGGCTCAGAATTAGAGAGATCTCTCTTGATACAGTAATGTTCATAATCCTAAATTAACTATACTTTTTTTCCCCAAAGGTGAACTAGAATTCATTGGTGACATTTATCTAGCAGACAAGAAATAGTCCAAGTTTTCTTGTAAGCTTCAGGTTAAATGTGCAGTTCAGTCAAAACACCAAAAATTTCAAAATGCATGTCAGCCCAAGACTTGTCTCTGAGGAAGCCAAGCAATGCATTAACAACCAAGGAACAACAACAACAGGATACTCCTACTTGGGAAAATTTGCTTAGATAGATAGACACATAGATGATAGATAGATAGATAGATAGATAGATAGATAGATAGATAGATAGATGATAGATAGATAGATAGATAGATAGATAGATAGATAGATAGATGATAGATGATAGATAGAGACAAAGATACAAAAATGTATGCATATAGACACTTCCCCAACCCTGTTTATGATGTCAGATGCTCCCCCACACAATGGAAGAAACTGAGGGATTCATTTTTTTTTCTTTCCATACCAGTTTTAGAGTCAATGTTATGAATAAAATCACCATCATCTACAGTGATAGCAACGTCAATGTATTTGCCATTCTACAAAGTGCTTCAGCTTCCATGTCTATATTAAAAATAACATAGTCAATAATCTTTGACAAAGCAGGGAAGGATATCCAATGGAAAAAAAAAACAGTCTCTTCAACAAATGGTGTTGGGAAAATTGGACAGCAGCACGCAAAATGAAGCTGGAACATTTTGTTACACCATACACAAAAATAGACTCAAAATGGATGAAAGACCTAAATGTGAGAGAGGAATCCATCAAAAGCCTAGAGGAGAACACAGGCAGCAACCTCTGCAACCTTGGCTGCAGCAACTTCTTGCTAGACATGTCTCCAAAGGCAAGGAAACAAAGGTAAAAATGAACTATTGGGATTTCATCGAGATAAAAAGGTTTTACACAGCAAAGGAAATAGTCAACAACAACAACAAAAAAAGACAACCAACAGAGTGGGAGAAGATATTTGCAAATGGCATATCAGATAAAGGGCTAGTATCCAAAATCTATAAAGAACATATCAAACTCAATACCCAAAGAACAAATAATCCAGTCAAGAAATGGGTAGAAGACATGAACATTCATTTCTGCAAAGAAGACATCCAAATGGCCAACAGACACATGAAAAAAATGCTCAACATCACTCGGCAAATCAAAACCACAATGAGATACCACCTGACACCAGCCAGAATGGCTAAAATTAACAAGTCAGGGAATGACAGATGTTAGCGAGTATGTGACAAAAGGGGAACCCTCTTACACTGTTGGTGGGAATACAAGCTGGGAAACTACTCTGGAAAACAGTATGGAGTTTCCTCAAAAAGTTAAAATTAGAGCTACCCTACAACCCAGCAATCACAGTACTGGGTATTTACCCCAAAGATATGAAAGTAGTGACCTGAAGGGGCACCTGCACTCCAATGTTTATGGAAGCAATGTCCACAATAGCTAAACTATGAAAAGAGCCCAGATCTCCATCAACAGATGAATGGATAAAGAAAATGTGGTGTGTGTGTGTGTGTATGTATATATGTGTATATATATATATATATATATATATATATATATATATATATAATGGAATATTACGCAGCCTTCAAAAAATGAAATCTTGCCATTTGCAACGATGTGGATAGAACTAGAGGGCATTAAGCTAAGTGAAATAAGTCAATCAGAGAAAGGCAATTATCATATGATCTCATTTATATGTGGAATTTGAGAAACAAAACAGAGGGTCATAGAGAAAGAGAGAAAAAAAATAAGAAATCAGAGAGGGTGACAAACCATAAGATATTATTAATCATAGGAAACAAACTGAGGGTTGCTGGAAGGGAAGGAGGTGGGGGATGGAGCGACTGGGTGATAGACATTAAGGAGGGTATGTGATGTAATGAGCACTGGGTGTTATATAAGACTGATGAATCACTGACCTCTACCTCAGAAACCAATAATACATTACATGTTAATTAATTCAATTTAAATTTTAAAAATGAAAAAAATAACATGGTGTAATACCTACAGGTAGTATAAATATCATATAACAATTAGAAACTCAATGACTTTCCTGGAATTCAATAGAGATGGAGAATTATTTTTTCTCACTAAATGATGACTTGGGGATTAAGATCTTTTCTAAATCAAACCAAATATCACCTCTATATTTGCATAGTCGAATTGAACTGACTTTCTAGGCTTCATGCCTATTCAGTAGAAGTATCCAGACTCCATCTTTCATTTTTACGACTAAAATCTTTACTTTCAGTAGGCTCCAAACAAGATTCTCATTTTTGTTAATAAAAAGATTATAGAATTATGGCAGCTCCAATATACCCTGACCATTGCTGTTGATCTTGAACTCCCATTCTTCTTCTATTGTTTCCATTTTCAGTCTTACAATAGACTGTGACCTAGAGTTGAGAAAATGAAAAATTGCATAAGATGTTTTAACAAAACCACCTGAGAATCAGAGTTTGCGATGTCTCAACCATTGTAATCATGCCTTGGTTCAAGGAAGGGAGGATATTTTTAATAGATTCCATAACTGTACAATAATTTTTCTAAGTAGCAAACATAAATAGCCTTCCACATCTCATCTACCCCCCAAAATGTAAGTGTTTTGATTAAAAAATAACTAATGGACATATACTAATTTTAAGAGTAGCTATAATAAGGTAATATTTAATAAATATGAAATAACATTTTCTAAGCTTGTTCCTACAATATTTTTTAGCCATACCTGAACTGTCCAAACTTCTGAGTTTAGGATTGATTATGTGTCATGGGGAAGTTGAGATCTATTCCCTTTTTACTTTCTAGAATCACAAGCTTTCTTTCCTTTATTTTTGTCCTGACATTCTAGAAAATAATGGGAGTGTCAAGAGAATTTAAGGTTTTCTGACATAGTAAAGAGATATTTTCCTCCCACAGACATACGTACACACACTTCTATCTCCCCTACATATGCACATGCACACATATACTCATACACACACACACACACACACACACACACACACACACACACACTATGGCAGTGAATCTTCTGGACTCATGGAATGACATTTTCCTTGCCACTTGAAGTTAGGTACGGCTATGAAACTTTCATTGGTCAATGAAAAGCAAGTGCATAGGAGTTCATAAGCAAAACTGATGTGGTCATGTCTAAGTAAACATATTTAATTGCTGATATTTCATATGACAAATTTCCCTTTCACCTAAAGTTCCAAATAGTACTCAGCAATACTTTAGAATAGTCTAAGAGGTTGGCGTTTAATGGATTGTAATTTTTTTTAGCAATTGAGCATTATGGTTATATTCATGCTTCATTTGTTAACTTATTCATTTATTTTAGAAACAATATTAGTTATATTTTGTGTAAGTTTCTAAAATTAAGAGGTTTAGAAATAAAATTTGCTTTTCAAGATAATATTAGCTTTAGTATTCAGCCCTATCTCATATTATCTGCATGCACCTGCTAATTTAAGAGCATTCCATGGCCAATTAAGTGAAATATCTCCAGGGTAGACAGTACATGTGGATACATCTGTGAGCCACAGAGATCAAGTCCTTCATCGCTTTGTAAGAAAAAATAATAAATATAAATAAAGAGTGAGAGAAAAGGAAAGAGAGACAGAGAGAAAACTAAGTGCTAGAGTTTTGGTTCTCGACATCAAACACACCTCAGAATCAAGAGAGCTTGTCAAAACACAGATTGGAGGATGTGGAAGACAGAATTCCACGATAGTTCCCAAGATTCCTGGCTCCAGATCCACTTTGTTGAACTTACTTAAATCAAGTGCTAATTTAGTTGGTGCTGTGAAGGGATTATTGCAGAGGTAATTGAGGTCCCACGTCAGTTGACCTTATGAGAGAATGATAATCTACATGTGCTTGACCTAATTTTAAATGTGGGTCTAGAGCTCATAGAGCGAGTGAGAAAGCAGACACACTATAAGAATATGGGGCACCGCTCAGGCTTAAAGGTGGAAAGGACCACAGGCAAGGCATCAGGGTAGCCTGTTGGAGCTGAGAGGAGACTTTGGCTGACAACCTGAAACAACATGGGACTGCATTCCTGTATCTACAATGAACAAAATTCATCCAAAAACCAAAATGAGCTTGGAAGTCGATTCTTTGCTAGAGTTTCTAGACAAAAACTCAGCTCAGCCAACACCTTGATGTTAGCTTTGATACCGTGAACAGAAAAGCCTGTCTGCCATGATGAATTGTGACCTACCGATCTGTGAGTGAATAAATGGTATTGTTCTAAATTGCTACATTTTTCGTGACTTTTTTGTTTTTGTTTTTAATATTTTATTTATTCATTTGACAGAGAGAGAAAGAAAGAGAGAGAGAGAGGAAGCATGTGCACAAACAGGGGGAGCAGCAGATGCAGAGGGAGAAGAAGACTCCCTACTGAGCAGGGAGCTGGATGTGGGGCTTGATCCCAGGACCGCGGGATCATGACCTGAGCTGAAGGCAGACGCTTTAGCGACTGAGCCGCCTAGGCACCCCCCGTTTTTGGTTATTTGTTACACAGCAAGAGAAATTGAATACACTGGGCTTTACCCCCTGAAGTTTCTCATTTAGCTGGTCTGAGGGAGGGCCTGAGAGTTTGTACTTCTAACAAATTTGCAGATGCTATTACTGCTACCCATCCACAAATTGAGAACAGCTATATGCAATAATGGCTTGGGCCATGAGTGACACAAGTAAGACAAATGAAGAAGTGATAGGTGATTGGGTTTTGCTGTGTGGGAATGCTTACTGGGTCCACTCAGTTAGCATTGTGGTCAGGTATCAATAAAATGTAAGTTAATAGTGTAAGTAAGGTTGTGTTAGGTTTTGATATTCCTGCTGAAGATACACAGTTGTTAAATCAGAAGTAAGACAATCAAGACAATTTCTTGGTTTTACTTTCATTGGCACTCTTGTTACTATCAAGAAAACCCCCAGTCTGCTATGACAGTGACATAGATGGCTTGATGGACTGACTGTTACTTCATTTGTTATATGGTGGCATCCAGGAGTGAGAGTAAGAGAAAATAAAATATTTAGACTGTTTCGAGAATTCTATCTGGACTCTGAGTGAATCTTCCTTTATTTTTTTATTATGTAAATATTAAAACTTATGCCAAAATTGAAAGAATAGCATAATGAACTCCCATACACTTATGAACCACATCAGCAAGCTTTAATAATGAAGAAGAAATGGCCAACCCATCAGTGAGTTAAGCATCTGACTCTTGGTTTCAGCTCAGGTCATGATCTCATGGTGGGATGGAGCCCCAAATTGGGCTCTGCATTCAGAGGGGAGTCTGCTTGAAAATTCTCTCCCTCTGTCCCTCCCCTGACTTACACTTTCTCTCTCTCTCTAAAATAAATAAATAAATCTAAAAAAAAAAAAAGATAAAAAAGAAAAGAAATGGCCAACCCTGTCTTATCTACGTCCCCATCCAATTTCTCACACGCCAGTGATTATTTTGAACTAATCCCATGCATATTATTTAATCAGTTAATATTTCAGGATCTATCACTAATAGGATTTTATTTTTAACATAGCTTTTAACACAGCTGTTATACTATTTTAACATCTAATGAAAATGGAAATACTCAGTGTTTTGAGATAGGCTGTTACCGATTTTCTTTAAATTCATGTCCAGATATATGGGTTGAGATTAGAGTGTCTCTTTATCTTTCCTGCCTTTCCAGGGGGAAAAAAAGTCATTTTTTAGAGACAGTTGGTTTCTAGCTTGGGGAAATCTAAAGGAATTCATTTGATCCAGGACATGTAAAATTGCTAAAACATAATTTGAACAGTACTTAACATCGTAAGGGAGATTTACCTGAAGTTAAAGCAATGGAAAAGAGGCTGTGGAGATTCTTTATAAATTACCTTTCCAGTTTTCCTGTGCCCAATTATTTTATGTGCATATGTGACAGATGAATGCTTTTGTTGATTGTAAGCAGTTACTTTTCATCACTGAGGCTTTTTCTTAACCAGAGGTTCCTGTGTTTTTTCCTGAGAATTGATAGGGCTATGTATATGAGTTTAAGAGCTAGAGCTGGAAGTATAAGTAAAACACCCCACATAATGAACAAGAACCCAAACCACAGAAGAAAACTTTTGGAGAGTTTATGACAGACAGGATGGGAAAGGAGAAGTGATTCTGCGTAAAAGAGTAGAGCAGAAGCCCATATAAATGTTTCAGTATGTCACCTTCTAGTGCTATTCAAATTTTTTTTTTTTTTTCTGGAATCACAAACAGAAAATGGTGTAATGGCATTTCTTAAAACCAGTGAAGGGCTGAATATCACATCTTTGATACTGACAGAAAAAAAAATAAAACAAGCAAGATTTGTTAAGGTAAAGATTCTGCAGACAAAAGAAATCATTGACATCTCACATTATCTTTAGTGTTATATGACTTTCTAGTCTTCCTATTAAAATGGGTTTATTTAGAAAGATAACAGTCCACTAACTTTCCTATATTTGCTATGAAATAAATAAGTGATGCTTGTGTTTTGATTTCATTTTGATGGCAGGCATTAGAGTACATATTTGAAGCTCTGAGCAATATCTCTGTCACCAAAATTTCTAAGTTTCACATTCTACTTGATGCTTTCACAAAATGATGAGCTACATGGGAAAGCACATGAATAGTTTAAGGAGGACATCATAAGATCACCAAACAAAAATTCTTTTAAATTGTGGGTAAATATCATTTTTCAAACTTATTCTTTATAATCTAAAAATTGCATTTGTTGAAAATTATGGAATACTGGCTATTAGTGGTAATGGGAGAAACTTAAGTCAGCAGGAATTGCCTAATTATTCAATGTAGAGAGAATTTACTTATAAATGACAGGAAGAACAGAAATCTCTGGAACAGTCTTGAAACTTCACAGAATCTTCTCCCACAGAATTGAGGACCTTCAGAGGCCAATATATATCTCCAACATATACCCTAGGATTTTATAAGCCTGGTTGTTCTTTGTTTTAGGGCATAACACAAATTTTACCCCAGACCACCTTTCTTTATGCATTCACATAAATACATTTACATTTATATGTATAAAGACATGTTTATTTACATTATGTGGATGCTCATCTATAAATAAATATGTATATATTTGCATATTATATTCCCTTTGCCTGAAATATTTGTCACCCAGTTCCTTTCAAGTCTCATTCAAGATTCAGCCTAAATTTACTCTATACCGTCTATCCCCATCATCCTATTACCAAATAAAAAGGTTCCCTGAGTCATAATATCAAATAGTATTTTTATAATTTATTTATCTTATGACAGATATTCTTCAGTTTGCAAATTCAAATAGTCAAATTGCAAAGAAATCATTGCCCAATTTAACATTTAACCATCATTAAATGATCAAATGGGTGAATCAGTAAATATACTAAAGCTAATAGAATTTGTTAGTAAAGTAATACCTCAGTTACTGACATAGACTGGATAGTCATTCAGAAACCCCCCCCCCTTTTTTTTTTCCTCGGCTGAACACAATCCTAGACTATATATCCTGGCTAAAAAATTGCTAAATCAGTCCATGTGATTTATTTTAATCTGGGTTGTATGAGTCACGTATAACACTTCTAGTCATGATCAACTAAATATTTCCTATGTGATCCTCTCTTCTCTTTTTCTTTATTCATCTGTTAGCTGAAATAATATTTTCTTGTTACAGCAGCTAGTGTTAATTTAATTAATAAAAAAGTCATTATCAGAAGTGGGATACTGAACTGAACTTCAAATATGTCTTACTGGTGGTCATGCAATGAGCTACAAGGATACTGACAAAAGAAATTGGAAAGAGGTATATCTCTATTACGCAGTGAGGAAACAAATGTCCAAAATGTCACCTCTGATAACTCATAAGGCAGACCACTTGTCTACTGAACCTCTCACTGTAGCAAGAAAGATTGGAAAACAGAAGTTAGTGATGCATGTTGGTGACTATTAGCTGCACTTAGCAAAGTATTAGAAGAATAAAATGGCCTCAAATTATAATTGCCTTATTTGCAAGTAGAAATGAGAGGAAATGGAGAAAGTGCAGGTATTTGAGGCCACAGCAGATGAGCTTCTAGACCCTAAACAATGAGAATAAATTTTTAAAATATTTTGAACATCAAAACCCTTTTGACTTAGTTTTGAAAATAAGATAAGACTAAGGTCATCAGCTTCAAGTTTACCTCTATTAAACTGAGCAAGAAAACCATGAGAGAAGGAAGAAGTATGAAAAATTCAAAACTATAGAAGGCACCTGGAACTGACTGAATACAAATATATTAAAAGAATATTTCATTTTTAAGGGAATTTCATTTTCAAAGAAGCTGCAATTCCAAACTAAGAAAGAAAATCTTTGACAATTATACTATTCTGGTCTTAAAATTTTGACAATAGAGGTTGGCTATAAAAGTCATAGCCTCCTAGGAAAGCATCCTCCTCAACACTTACCTTTCTGTTTCTACGAGACAGATGCATAAGTAAAATCCTTCCAGCTTTCAGAGCCACGGCAGGGGGATCAATGTTCTAAGGAGCTCCTCCCAGATAGCAGCTTTGAGGTCTAGTCAAGGCACCATCACTACCCTGAGTGGGGGGGTTGAGGGCTCCCTACCACTTGACCTGCCCCTGCTCAGCAAGATTTCACATAGGCACTGATGGTTGTGTTTCTCCCATCTGTCCCTTGTGAATTACAGCTTGCATTGTTGTTGTGTGGCACATTTTCCTTTACATATTTGTTTCTCAGGGAAGGTTTCAGATAAATCGTCTTTTTAATTTACAGATCTCTATAGCTCAAAAAACAGCATGTAGATTTGAGGCTATGGTAGCTAAATGAGATTTGGGACTATCTCCCTTGGAGAGCAGGTGAGGCTACCCGTGTGGAGGCAAAACAGCTAAACAGCTCCTTGGTGGACAGAAGGGCGGGCTGTGACAGAGAATGGCTGGATGTATACATGTCCTTATGTTTTGGACACACAATTACATCTTATTTTTTATCCTCTTTTTCATAGCACTTTATAATGACATTCTGGCCAATGGATGATGAATAGATGATATATTCCCCTTTTCATTAAAATGCCTTCTCCTACACATACACACAAAATGACATGAAAGGAAATAAAATAATAAAAAAAAGAATAAAATAAAGTAAAATAAAATAATACAAAATTGTCATGCTGTCATCTATCCATTTATTCCTGGTCAGTTGACTGGTTTAATACCCAGAGTCACCTTGGAAACTTGTGACAATGGCAGTTGCCTGTCAGGTCATGTTTCCCAGGGCCTGGGAAAAGAGATTGCCTCCTTCACATCTCCCAACAGCTTCCCCAGAGACTTCTATTATGGTAATTCCCTGAGACTTGGGGATTTATCTATTACAACTAACATCATTTTAACTAACAGAGTAACCTTCAAGTAACTCCAAATTTAATGTATAACTTTGATAGAACAACTCGATAAATATATATAATCTCCCAAATATATTTTAACAGCCTTCCAAATATTTCACTTTCATGCATTTCAGTCCTCTTTATACTTAAAATGCATATACATTTCTCAAAGTACAAAATATCACCGTCTTTCCTGCCGATCTGACCTGGGGGCCTTACTTATGCTAGCCTCTCCTGCAAGCTCCCTACATCAATGTATTTACCTGGGGGCGACTTTCCTATAACTGCTTTTTAGATCCAAAAGAAGAATTTCTGTGTTTCCTGCTTTGAAAATGATAACCCTGATTAACCGCTCTCAGTTTCTCATATTGCCTAGGAATCCAACAAGGAGGTGGCAACCCACTCCATACATCTAAATAAACTACATTAACATTTTAAAAATGTTTTCTTATAAGATATGTATATATTTTGATATGCACCTAAAAATCTGTGTCACAGGAGAGGCGTGGCCATTAGTTCCATTTTACTAACAAGTGAAAGCCTGGGGTTAGTTGACTTGCTGATCATGGGGCTGGTGTGTGGCTGACCCCGCCCATCTTCAGATTCCCGCTTGGGAGGCTTTCAAACTCAGCAAAACGCTATTGGTTTTTCACCTAGGACAACAGATCACTATTGCGTTCTTTTTTAAAACTTTATTCCTGTCAAAACAAAACAAAACAAAACGTTATTCTTGAGGTCTGAGAGAGCATAATATACTCTGCTTACTCTCCAGTATCTATCATAGTTTCTCAAACATCACGGGCCCCAGTTTAAAAAAAAAAGCTGATTGGTTAGTTGTTTCCAAGCTTCTTGTCAGTTACTCATTCATTCGCTTGTTCGTTTTTTCTGAGAGGAGTTACTTTTGACCTTCCCGGGCGTTCATAGCTCTCTCCTCTCTTGGGAGTTCATTTAAGGCCACATGCAGCGCTTACTAGACGAAATTTCCTGTCTGTTTCCTGTCTGTATTACAGATACGAGGAAACAGTGTTAGGGAAGGGTTTGCACTTCAATGCGGTTTGTGCAACTGTGTATCTGTAACCTTTGAAGAAAACTGGGAAGAAAAATGTGGAAAATGTTCCTTTACCTGCTGACTTCATGCAAGTATCTATAAAAGTAGGCAAGCTAGCATCGGCCTTTAGCAGGAGTAGGAAGAGACATGCACATTCTCATTAGTGGCTTGTTATTTCTTCTGGCCCCTTTCCTCGCTGATTATTTGTCATTGATCCTATCTTGTAAATACTTAAATATGTTTTGTCTGTACATCACATGTCTGGGTTTATGTGTTTAGTGGGAAAGGACATAATACCGCCAACCCCCGCAGGACTGATTGAAGGATTAAATGAAAAACACATGGGGGAAGGATATTGTAAAGATTACAATAATCCAATTGTTGAATAGTTTCCAGATACACAAAGAAAAGTGTTTAGCTAATTTTTCAGAACCATTAAAAGGGAAAAGAGAGAAGAAAAAAATAACAGTATCATAATTAGATTAGATTAGAGAAATCACCTGGGATGAGAGTGGGTTAGTGGGAGAATCCTCTGCTCAAGGCCACCCAGGCTTCATGAGAACAACCTGGTACCACGAATGCTTGTGTTCATAGGTCGTGCTCACGCTCTGGGGCAAACGACGTATGAGCTGCTTTTTAAAATTGGATGTTAGGACTCGTGAGGCTCTCAAGAAAGTTGGGCTACTCTGAATTCTCCAGGCAAGACAGAACTGGTAAGCTTTTAGCCCATCTGAAATAAGTGGTTCTAGAGAAACCTTGAAGCTGGGGATACATCTCTATGCCAGGGGAAGTCATTTAGAAGGACTTTCTCCCCAGAATCAGACAAACTATCCTGGGGCAGAGTAAGTACCTTCGGCTTCAGGTAGTTGGCCTACTCCCTTCTCTGCAGTAATTCCTAATCCAGGGGTGTGAGAGGAAACGGCTGTCGCAGACCCCTCGTCCACTTCTTCCGTTGTCTGGAATTCTCATTTACTTGGCACCACAACCCCGTGGTTCGTGTATTGGTAGCCTCTTTTTCCAGATGGCAGAACTGAGTTTCAAGCTTTGGCCGCTTTATTTTTTCAATAAAAAAAGGCAAAGCTAGTAATGGGAGGAGGTGAGTTTGAATAAAGTTCTGTGTGACCTCCAAATTCCCCTTTATTCTTCTTTGCATGCTTGCTCCCAAAATATCACATATAAACGTTTTCCAGGGAAGGAAACTGAAACTAATACAATATTTATGTCAATTATATCTCAATAAAATTGGAAAAATGTTTAAAGTTTTTAAAAATAATAATTGTTGTTTTGCCTTAGAGTAACATGAGAATTGGTAATGTCCACGGTAATATTTGGCTTCTTATTTATTATTGAAAAGAATGGCAAGACTGTATCTAAGCCATAGTTATAAGCCTTTGAAAATATCCCAACTAACCTCAATGGATGAGAGTTTGGGTTTGAAGCTTAAAAAATATGAGGTAATATCCATATAATTTTGTATCTCAAACAGGAAATCTCATAAATTGGATCATTTTAAATTTGTTTTATAAGTGAAAGAGCTAGTTAGTGGAGATGCATAGAAAAGAATACTCCTGTCATGTTTTTCTAGTTGTTTTTCATGTCAATAAACCATGTATTCATTCTTTGTGCTGTTTAAAATAGTAGCATTAAAGTATTTCCAGCTTTATTTTATGGCAAAGGGCCACGACATGGGCCCATTCCTGAGTAGCCATATGGCAATGGTGCTGCCATCTGCTTATCCTGATGCTCCTTTTCTGGCAAAACCTGGACCCATATGGGTTCTTTGTGTCTCATCTGTGTGCATCACGAGGAGAGGCAAAAGCTACGNACGAGGAGAGGCAAAAGCAGGCTCTACTCTTTTCCCTGGAAACAACTTTTCATAATTACTCTGAACATGAAGATCATCTCTTTTCTATTTACCTTCTTCTTCTAGTTTGTACACACCTGCCTTCTTCTAATAGAAGCGGGAACAATTTGATTTCGGGAATATGTGAAAGCTGTCAGGGCAAGCTGTCAGGTTGGAGGCATCAAAATCACCTCAAAGGACTGACGGCCCATGCTTTTGTGGATTTGAAACTTCATCACTCAGGAGATAAAATGATCCATCCTTTTACATGTTGACAGGGCAGCAATTTGGTGTCAATGTGGAGAGTCACATATTCAGACAATAAGGCAACAAAGAATCTATGAACAGGCCACTTATATCTCCAGTGACAACTATTTTCAATAATGTCTAAAATATTTGATATGGGCTGTTTAGAATAATTTTAAGCAAATATGTCAATTTCTTATGTGACACATTCTTAGGCTTTAGTAAAAATATGGTAATAACCCATTTGCCAATCTGCTCTTTAATGTTTGCCTTCAAACTAAATACCTATATTTATGTTATTGAAATATTTAAAAGCATGTATGCATGCTTCTCTTTTTTTAGTATATTTTAATTTGGTTTGAAATCTGTTTTGTGTGTGGGTACTTTTTTTAACTTAAAGATACCTCTCTTAGAGGAAACAATATATATGAAAACAATCATTACCATGTTGAGAATCATTAAGTGAATGGATACGACTCGTGCAGGAAACTCAATGTTCACAAAAAAGAAATAGTTGACCTACAATCTTGCTCTGTGCAGATCTACATTGGCAAGAATTAACATTGCAGCAAGCATGACTGTGAGTGAGACATTATTCACAAAGGGAATTTTTCCAGAGTGCAAAGCCCATCTTTTTGGTCTCTGCTTCTGTCCCCAAGCCCTGATGTAAGTAGTCATTGTACTTGAGTAATTAGCCCATATTCCTTGGCAAGACCCTCATGCTTCTGCCTATGTCTTACTGCCATCTCTGCTAGACGAGTTTCGTGAAACTGAACAACTGTAAAATGGGTAACTTATAAAAAAGACAGGGGTGCCTGGGTGGCTCAGTCAGTTGAGTGTCCAACTCTTCGTTTCTGCTCCGGTCAAGTTCTGAGGGTCATGAGATCAAGCCCCGCATTGGGCTCCACGCTAAGCATGGAGTCTGCTTGAGATTCTCTCTCCTCTCCCCCCGCCCCTCCCCACACTCTTTCTCTCTCTCAACTAACTAACTCACTAACTAAATAAATACATGAATATAAAATCATAAAAAAAAGATTTTAAATTTGAGAGAACAATAATTTGAAGCTTCTGGAATTAGGAAGACTTACATAATTACATATTTTAAAGTTTTAGTATGGCTAATTGGAAAGATGACCATTTAGATGATGTCTTTTGAGAAGATCTATTTGATGGTATACTACATTATTCAGACCAAGATGATTAATTAAGGGGTGGGGTTCAAGTCAGGCCAATCAAAGCCATTATACATCTTTGGCTCTACTGGCAAAGAATTTTATTTCCCCATTATGCTTGTAAAGCTAATAGAGTTGCTGGCAGTCTTCTTTGCCGTTGACTGTGGAGAGTCTGAAATACAGAGAAAGCATAAGAGAGAGAGATTACTCGAGCACTTGAATCTGGCCGTGCCTTAAGTCAGCTCTACATACGGGTTTCTATTATTTATTCCGATATATTCTCTTTTTAAGTCAGCTGAGTTTAATGTTTAGTTAACACCAATTTTGCTATCAGCAACTGAATATCAGTACAATTCACATGCCCAAATATCACTACAAATTTATGCAATTTCACGCTCTGGGGCAAACGTGTTAGGTTTAAATGTGCCTGTTAGGTTTAAATGACCCTAATTGTTTATGTGCCTTTTGATGTACTGTCTTCAGTATGAAGTGGAAATTTTTAAATGGATATTTTTCAGAAATTTCAAAAAGATGACCTAAATGACACTGCCTACCCACTACATCTCCTACTGGAGAATAATGAAACGAACAATTATTTTGTTTGTTTTCCATTCACCTGTTGAGGGAACTTTGAAATATTTCCAGCTTTCAACTGTTATAAATTAAACTGATATATACAGTTTTATATAAGATTTTGTGTGGGCATATACTTTCTTTTCTTCTGAGTAAATGTCAATGGATTGAAATAGCAAGATTATATGGGAGATAAATGTTTAACTTTTTAAAATTGTTGCAAAATTGTTTTTCAAAATGGTAATATGATTTTATACTCTCAGTAGGAGAATATAGTTTCAGCTTTTCCACATCTTTGCCAACATGTGGTGTGTTCAGCATTTTGAATCTTAGCCATTCTAATAAATGTGCAATGATCTATGGTTCGGGTGTTAATTTGTGTTTCCCTAGTGATTCATGATGTTGAATGTCCATCCATGGCTGTGTTATTTTTTCTTATTGAATTTTCTGCTCAAACATTTTGCCCACTTTTAAATTGGGTTGATTGTTTCTGTACTATTGAATTTGGGGAGTTCTTTATATATTCTGGATGCAAGTTTTTACTTAAGATATATGATTTATCAGTGCTTTCACCCAGACTGACTTGTCTTTTCTTTCTCTTAATGACATCTTTTGGAGAGCAGAAATTTTTTATTTTGATGAAATCCAACTTATCAATTTGTTCTTGGATGGATTGCACTTTGGTGACATCTATCAAAATAATTATGCTAATTGAGAAGAGTCAAACAAAAAAGAATATATGCTATATAAGTCCATATATATGCATTACTCTAGAACAGTACAAATTTCCTATAGTGGTGGGACATGAGTGAGTGTTGGCCTGGGGATAGAATTATAAAAACGATACAAGGAGACTTTGAGAGCAATGAGTATGTTTACTGTCTTGATTGTGGTTGTGACTATTTCTGTATATGTATGACAAAACTTACCAAATTGTAAGTTTAAATAGGTGTAGTGTATTATTTGTCAATTATAACTTCTTGAAGCTGGTAATTACACATGACATGGCAAAATATATATTCATCTGTGAGGAGCACAAATCAAATAAAATAAAGCATGATATATTTTTATTGTTATCATTGTTGCTTGAATAATTCTTGAATGGTACTGTGAACTCCTAAGTCTTAAATTAGGCCAAAATCTGGCATTCAGTGATTATCACAGAAGGATTCAAAGGGTAATGAGACATATAGATATGTAAGTTTGTAGTTTCCAGTGACATGAACAAGTCCAGCTTTTTTTCTTTCTTCTTTTTTTTTCCTTTTTAACTACAGAGACAGACCTGCTGGTAATGATCACAGTTGCAATATTCTATTACTGAAACCCCTAATTTTCCCCAGGTGACTTATTATTACCCTGAATTACTGTTACATTCTGTTTCTGCAGCTTACATTCCGGCTAGAATGCAGCTTGTTTATCTTCCACAAGACTAGCCTTGGAATAACTCCCGGTCATAATGTTCTGACAGTCTATTTAAAGAGAGAAAGAAGATAGAGAAAGAAATCAGAAAGTGAAGGCCAGAATGTATGGCAATGAAAACAATAATTAATTTTCCTTTACTTAGAAAAGGAAATAGTGACAACACAATCAAAATGTGTTTAGTTCCAGGATAATTTGCTTAAAAAAGATTACCACTTCTTTAACAGCTAAGGTGGTTGCCTTGAGCATATAAATGGGAAAACCATGGGCAGTAATGGCATATAAATCGCAGCACTATGGTTTACTCGTTAAGGGGCTATAAGCAAGGCATTTAATCTCGAGTATCAGATTCCTACCTTTATCCATTTATTTAAAAAACAGAGAAAAATGTTGGTTTATCTTTTCTTCTATCACGCTTAAAAATATCAATTGTTTACCCACTAGGAAATGAAATTTAAAAAAATTATAAGCCCTCTGAAGCATACTACCTAAAAGTAAAAGCATACTATTTAGGGATAGGGCAAGGTATTCGTTAAAGACTTGAAATAAAATTTATAGCAGTGATGAAGACACCTACTCAACTGAAAATTAGTAGGTATTATAAAAAGACTCCTCCAGGTTTTACTACAATGAGCACCAATTCTATCCTCCATAATAAAGCAAGGTTCACATATGTATTGCTTGTTCTGCAGATTTTTCTGTGCTCTTTTACCCAGTATACTCTCTTCCGACACTAATACATCTATGCCGGTCAGATGACCTCTTAAAGTCTTACTATGCCATTCAGGTTTCACATTCAAGTACTACCCTATTCTTGCCTGAAACTACTCACCAAGAAATCAGCTTTTCTTACAGCTGATTTCTACTTCCTGTTAAGTGCATTAAATATCAAGTGCATTAAAGATAAATTCATACATATACAATCCCTCCATGCAAGTGTATTGCTTTTTATTTGTAGTAAAAAATAGAACATAAAGTTTACCATCTTAAGCATTTTTAGTTGTACAGCTCAGTAGTGTTATGTACATTTGCATTGTTGCACAATAGAGCTAAACTTTTTTTTTTTTTGCAATATTGAAACTCTGTATCCATTAAACAACAACTTCCTATTTTCTTCTTCCCCAAGCTCCTGGCAACTGCCATTCTGCTTTCAATTTCTATGAGTCTTAGATCTCTCGAATGAGTCAATCATATATATTGACTTCTTATGACTAGCATGTTTCATTTAACATAATGTCCATAAGGTTCATCCATGTTGTAGCAAATGACAGCATTTCCATCTTTTCTGAGGCTGAACAACTTTTCATTGTACGTACATACCACATTTTCTTGTATCCATTTCGTCTGTCTATAGATAGTTATGTTGCTCTTGGCTATTGTGAATAATGCTTCAATGAACATGAGCTTGCAGTATTTCTTCAAGGTCCTGCTTTAAATTCTTTTGGATATAGATCCAAAAATGGGGTAAAAATAGAATAACTCTTTTTTAATTTTGGGGGGAGCCACCATACTGTTTTCCTCAGCAACTTCACCATTTGACATTCTGACCAACAGTGCACAAGGTTTACAGTTTCTCTACAACCTCACCAATACTTGTCATTTTCTGTTTGTTTTATTTTGTTTTGTTCTTTAATAGTGGTCATTCTAATTAGTATGAGGTGACATTGGTTTTGATTTGTATTTTTTCTAATGATTAGTGATGCTGAGTTTCATTTAAAATGCTTGTAAACCATTTGTATATCTTTTTTGGGGAAATGTCTATTCAAGTTCTTCGTCCATTTAAAAATTTGGTCATTTATTTTGTCGAATTGTGTAAGTACTTTATATATTTTTGATATTAATTCCCTATCAGATATATGATTTGCAAGTGTCTTCTCCCATTATGTAGACTACCTTTTCACTCTGATGATTGTTTCTTTGGATACACAAAAGTTTTTGAGGTTTTTTTTTTTTTTTTTTTGTAGTTCTATTTGTATATTTTTGCTTTTATTGCCTGAGCTTTTGGTATCATATCCAAGAAATCGTTATCAAATTGAAAGTCATGCAGCTTTTTCCCTATGCTTTTTTTCTAGGAGTTTTATAGATATAGGTCTTAATGTTTAGGTCTTTAATCCATTTGAGTTAATTTTTTATATGGTGTAAGGTAAGGATCCAACTTGTCCCTTTCAAGGTGGTTACATAGCTTTTCCAACATCACTTATTAAAGAGAATGTCTTTTTCTGATTGTGTGGTCCTGATACCCATATGAAAGATCATTTGACCAAATCTATGAGGGTTTATTCCTGAATTCTCTATTCTCTTCCACTGCTCTATGTGTCTATCTTTATGCCACTATTACACTGTTTTAATTACTATAGGTTTGTACTGAAATCCAGAAGTGTGATTTCTTCAACTTCGTTCTTCCCTTTAAAAGTTATTTGGGTGTTCAGTGTCCTTTGAGATTCTATAAAAATTTTAGAATTTTTTTTTCCTGTTTCTGCCAAAAATGCCATCAGGGCTTTAATAGGATTGCACTGAATCTGTAGGTTGCCTCAGGTAGAATGCACATTTTAATAGCGCTAATTCTTTCAATCCATTAATATGGAATGTTTTCCCACTTATTTGTGTCTTTAATTTCTTTCAGAAGTGTTCTATAGTTTTTAATGTACAAGTCTTTTACTTTCCAGATTATATTTATTATAGAGTATTGTATTTTTTTGGATGGTATTGTAAATGGTATTGTTTTATTAAACTTACGTTTGGATTGTTCATTGTTAGTGATAGAAACAACTGACTTTTGAGTGTTGATTTTGTGTTCTGCAAGTTTGCTTAATTTGTTTATTAGTTCTAATAAGGGTTTTGTGTGTGTGGTATTTTTATTGTTTTCTACATATAAGGTTATACCGTATGCAGGGATGAGTTTACCTCTTCCTTTCCAATTTGATTACCTTTATTTCTTTCTCAGGCTTAATTGGTCTGGCTAGGAGTTCTAGTGCTGTGTTGAACAGAAATGGTGAAAGTAGACATCCTTAACATGCTTCTAATTTTACAAGAAAAGATTACAAATTTTCATCATTAGGTGTGATGTTTGCTGTAGGTTTTTTCATATATGATTTTTATTGTGTTGAGGTATTGTCCTTCTATTTCTAGTTTATTGAGGTTTTCTTTTTTTAATCATTAAAGGGTATTGAAGTTAAGTGTTTTCACCACATCAATTGAGATGATCGTGTGATTATGTCCTTATCTCTGTTAACATGGCATATGACGTTGATTGATATTTGTATGTTGAAACACACTTGTATTAAAGGAATAAATCCTACAGAGTCATGGTGTATAATCTTTTTAATACACTGTTGAATGTGGTTTCCTAATATTTTGCTTAGGATTTTTTTCACCAATATTCATCAGGGATATTGGTCTGTAGTTTTCTTGTAGTATCTTTTTCTGGATTTGTTATCAGGGTGATGTTGGGTTCATAGAATAAATTTGGATTTGTTTCTCCCACGTCAATTTTTTGGAGATTTGAAGAGGACTGGTGTTATTTTTACTTTAAATGTTTGGTGTAATTCTTTAGTGAAATCATCTCGTCCTAGGATTTTCTTTATTGGGAGATTGATTACAGTTCCAGGATTTTTTTTTTTTCATAATTTAGCCTTGGTAGGTTATATGTTTTTCAGAATTTATCCATTTCTAGTTTATCTATTTTTTGTATATAAAAATTCATAGTATTCTGTTATAATCCTTTTTTATCTCTGTGGTATCAATAGAAATATCCCATCTTTCATTTCTTATTTTAGTTATTTGAGTTTTCTCCTGTTTTCTTGTACTTTATGTAAGGTTTATCAATTTTATTGATTCGTTCAAAAAATAATTCCTAGTTTCATTACTTTTATTGTTTTTCTATTCTATATTTTGTTATCTGTGCTCTAGTCTTTATTATCCTGTTGTTAATTTTCTATTCTATATTTTGTTATCTCTGCTCTAATCTTTATTATCCTGTTGTTAATTTTCTATTCTATATTTTGTTATCTCTGCTCTAGTCTTTATTATCCTGTTGTTAATTTTGGGTTTAATCTGTTCTTTTTATAATTTCTTAAGGTGAAAAGTTAGGTTACTTATTTGAGATCTTTCTACTTTTTGATTGTGTTTACTGCTATACGCTTCCATCTTAGTACTGCCTTTGCTGAATCTCCTGAATTTGGTGTTATGTTTTCATTTTTATTTTCATATATTTTCTAATACCGTCATTTCTTTTTTCATCATTAGTTGTTTAAGTGTATGGTGTTTAATTTCAACATATTTGTGGATTTTCCAGTTTTTAATTCTGCTATACATTGCTAATTTCTTTCATTGTGGTTCAAAAAGATATTCTGTAAGATTTCAGTCTTCTCAAATTTGTCAAGAATGCTTTTACAGTCTATCTCAGGGTCTCTCCTGGAAAATGTTCCAGTACACTTCAGAAGACCATGCATTCTGTTGTTTTTGGATGGAGTATTCTGTATATGTCTATTAGGGCAACTGGGCTACAGTGTTTTTCAAGTCTTATGTTTCCTTATTGCCCTTCTATCTTGCTCTACCATTATTGAAATTGTGATATTGAAGTTTCGTACTATTACTGTGTTGCTCTCTATTACTACTTCTATTTTCAGTCCTGTCAACGTTTACTTCATATATTTGGGAGCTCCAATGTTAGGTACATTTATATTTATGATTGTTATATATCCCTTGTAAACAGACCCTTTTATCATGAATGTCTTTCATTGCCGCATATGACAGTTTTTGACTTAACATCTATTTAATCCAAGTATAGCTACCTCTTTTCTCTTTTGGTTATTATTTGCATGTAATTCCTGTCTCCATCCTTTTGCTCTCAACCTATGCATGTTCTTACATTGAAAATGAGTTTCTTGTTGCAGCATATAGTTAGATCTTTTTTTTCCTTTTTAACCATTCAATCAATATTTGACTTTTAGTTGGGTAGTTAATCCATTTACATTTAAAGTTGTGGTAGGGGGCTACCTGGGTGGCTCAGTTGGTTAAACATCTGACTGTGGCTTAGGTCATGATCTCAGGGTCTTGAGATCAAGCCCTCTGTTGGGCTCCCCGCTCAGTGGGGAGTCTGCTTGTCCTTCTCCCTCTGCCCCACCCTCCTGCTCATGCATTCTCTTTCCATCTCAAATAAATAAAATCTTTAAAAAAATTAAAAAAATAAAGCAGTGGTAGGAAAGACTTACTGTATTGTCATTTTGTTAATTATTTTCTGCATATCTTATAGATGTTTTATCTTTTCCTCTTTTACTGCCTTCCTCGTGTGTGTGTGTGTGTGTGTATGTGTGTTTATTGACTGCTTTGATTTCTTTCTTATTTCCTTTTGTATATTTTCAACAGGTATTTTATTTTTGCTTGCCATGGGGATTAAATGAAGCTATAACAATTGTAAACTGAAAATTATTTAACTTAAACTGCATACAAAAACTACTGCTTTACATCTCTACTCCCCAACTTTATGTTATTGATGCTATATATTACATCTTTTTATCCTGTATACCATTAACATACATTTATAGTTATTTTATGCTTTTGTCTTTTCAATCTATACCAGAATTAATAGTGCTTTATCATTACAATTACAGAAGTGTAACCTTACAATACCACAAAATTCTGTATTTGCCTATATATTTACCTATGCCAGAGAGTTTTATATTTTCATTTGATTTCCTGTTATTGTCTATCTTCCTTTCATTTCAGATGAAAGAATCCCTTTAGCATTTCTTGTAGGGCAGTTTTGGTGATAAATTACCTCAGCTTCCATTTTCTGGGAAAGTCTTAATTTTTCCTTCAATTTTGAATAATTGTTTTGTCAGATAGAGTATTATTGGTTGGCTGTTTTCTTTTCGGTATTTTGAATATATTATCTCACTCCCTTCTGTCCTGCAAGATTTTTACTGAGAAATCTGTTGATAATCTTAACTGGTTTCAGGAGTTCTCAAAAAGGCAATGTTGTCTGTATATTGTTGTTAAATCAATGTTTCCATGGAGAAATGAGGGCCCAGAGCTTCCTTTTCTGCCATTTTGCTGACAACACTCAAATATGTTTTTAACATAATGATTTTATTCCTACAATGTACTGTTTTATTATATTCTTTTAAGTAAAACATGCTGAGCCTTTGTCAGTGTGCTATAAAGAAGTCAGAACTCACTCTGCATATTCCAGTGGAAGAGAATTTAATCCAGGAATTAAGTGATAACAAATAATTGGATTTTTTAATCACCTTTCTGAATGATCTGGAGTCAGATGCCCACAGTTTGATTTCTGAGATCTAAGAGACATCTTTGCAGCAGAGATGACAAATATTTTCCACCTTCACTATTACTACAACTGCCTCTCTGAGTTTAAAGTGTGACTCAGCCATGCAGTATAGAAACTGGGCAAGAATTGTCTCCCATGCTTTCAAAATTAAGAAAGTATTTCCACTCTCTTGTTCTTCCTAAATGTTATGAAATGTTTCCAATTGAAATAATTCACTCACAGAATCTTAGCCATCAGAGACTCTTGAAATTTTCGTTTGTATCTTTCCACTACCACCGTTCACAAATGGGTACCAAATCAAGTGAAAATAAAGAGTGAATGCCAATTGACCACAGATAACACAGACTTTGGTTATTCAGTATCCAAAGACATCCTTCTACTCAAAAAGGCAAAAATAACATGCTATAACAAAATAATGAAAAATTCACCTTAAATACAAAATTTCACTCCCTTTCAAATCAAAAGGGAATATTTGATAGCCAACAGTCATTCTCTTCTTCCCTGGGAGATGTTGGTTTCTCCTCTATTTTAGTCATAATCCTATCTTAAATTAAATCTCAAGTAATTGCATATAAAGTTGACAGCAAAAAGGCCACTTAAGAGAGTTGCCTGCTCTACTTATACCTAAGATGTAGAAACTGTAAAGAAAACCACTTCAACCTAAGAATAAGAAAAAGCTGGGTAAACAAAGCCAAATAAAACAAAAACAACTTTAAAAAAAATCCACCAGAAAGTTGAAATTATAGGACAACTAAATAGCATAAAGTTGATAGGGCAAGTGGACTAGGGTGGGGGGATGGGGTAACTGGGTAATGAGGGCACATGATGTAATGGACACAGGGTATTATGTAAGACTGATGAATCACGGAACTCTACCTCTGAAACTAATAGTACACTCTATGTTAATTAATTGAATTTAAATTTTTTAAATAATCAAAACCAAAAAAATATAAAATACATTAACAAGTTTGTTTAGCTATAGCTTTCGCTGTAACAATTTTTAAAAATATTTTATTTATTTATTTTGTAAGAGAGAGAGAGCACGAGCAATGGGAGGGGCAGAGGGAGAAGCAGACTCCACACTGAGCAGGAAGCCAAATAAGGGATTTGATCCCAGGACCCCGAATCATAACCTGAGCTGAAGGCAGACGCTTAACCGACTGAGCCACGCAAGCACCCTACTGTAGCAATTTTTAATCAATGCATCACTAAATGTATGAATTCTTGCAAAGTGTGAAGTATCAAAGGAAATATTCTAGTTTGATTTATGTACCTGTCTATAATCGAAAGAAATGTTTGTATTAAAATCATGTGGACCTTATACTTTTTAAAAATGAATTTCACATGAAGGCATAAGAGGCTTTAAATTCAAAATGTGTAAAAAATAATTTGAAAAAAGACTTCTTATATACTACAAAAAATAAATGGTGGAATAAGAGCATTGGCACACCTGTTGGGGGTGGGTGGGGGAACCTAGACGGGATGCTGAGAATATATTGAATATCTCGTTTGCTAAAAAGAATTGCCTGAAACTTTTTACATATTGCCAAAAGCTGAATATGGACTGGCGGGCAGTTCAGAATGTCTGGCAGCCAGACAGTGGAGTTGATATCCACTCGCAAGCTGTTCTTCACAGATCTCTACTGCAATTCATGACAATAAGAAATGTATGAAGATATGTAAAAGTTGTATCGATTACATTTTATTATCAAAGAGCTTTAGCATTAATAACATCCATATCACTTTATAGACATAACCTTAATAATTTATAATCCATTTCATTTTCTAAGAGCAATTCATTTGTTCTCTGTGCCAAATATATAATTAAACTATGTTTACTGTGAGCACAAGTACAATTTTAGGAGGCCCATTGTTTGCTGAGTGATGAAGTGATTAACTCTGCAAATCATATTCCGTATTAGGCATTCCAAAGCTGACAAGCCCTATGCATGAAAAGCCCAATGTATATGTATAAATATAAAACAGGTAGGCCTTATCGGATTTAATTACACTCTATTTTATCTTTTAAATGGCATTACAAAGAAAACAATATAGTGTATTGTTATAGTTACTTATTTATTGGTATTGGAATACTTTGGCCAACTTTAAACATCTTTAGCTCATCACATTTATCAACAGTTCTGTATGAAATAAAAAATTAAGATAATTTAATGAGTTCAATATGCAATTAACCTCAGAAGCATTGCCTAAGCTTTCAAATCTGCCCCAGAGTATATTCTAAAACATTTTACTTCATTATTTTATGTTTAATAAATCTTGCAGTTAAAATTAGAGATCAAAATTTAGCATTTAGGCCTATAATCTTCGTATGTTCTGGGTCTGTATTTGATGCTACTGACAAAAACAAATGATATGAATTCACAAATGGCTCCAAAGATCAAAATGTACAAAACCCCACTTGAATTTAGTTGTATGATGTATAGCTTTTCTGGGAATAGGGATGTTGTGTTAAAAGGAAAAGAAATCCAAATAATATCAATTATAAAGATAAAAGTATAAACCAGAATGTCTGTGGAGTGTTTCATATGTAATCTCCATGACAACGAGCCCTTGTAGGTTTTGTTCATCACTGCATCCCCAAGTGTTGTATAGAAGTTGCTCAACAATTATTTTGTAATGAAATGGTAATGAAGAACAAATATAAATATTTATAACAGTGTCAAAAATTTTTTCTGCCTTATGAGATATGCCATTTCTGCTTTAAGAGGAAGGGAAAGGAAGTAGGAGAAACAAAATCACATATTGAAGACCCAATATGTCTCTACAAATATTTTTCTCAGTGTTTACATCAACACTGTGTGGGAGAGTTTGTCTTGATTTTTCAGAAAAGTATAGCAAATAGTACTGAAATAGTGTGACCAAGATTGCACAGTTAGAAAAACAAGGAGCCTGAACATATTTGGTAGGGGGTTTTCAATTCTCTCTCAGAATTGAAGCCAAGGCTATATTCACAGAACCAGCAAGAAATAGGGCACAGTCATGATTTGGTCATTCTGGACATTCCAATTATCCACAGTAGTCATTGAAATAAATATAAGGCTGTCTGTTAATGAGCAAATTACTTAAAAGATTAATCATATATATTTAATTTGATTTATATTGTATTAATATTGAACAGTTTACTTGCAGAGACAACAGCCTTTGTTCTGAACTGCCTAGGGTTCTTACATTCTTGCCACATTCACCCAACAAAATTTCCTAAGAAACTAAATCCATGGGATCCTCCAGCTAAATGCATTCTCTTAATTCCCAACAATGGGGGCACCTGGGTGGCTCAGTCGGTTAAGCGTCTGCCTTTGGCTCGGGTCATGATCCCAGGGTCCTGGGATCGAGTCCCACATCAGGCTCCCTTCTGAGCAGGAGCCTGCTTCTCCCCACCCTGCGCTTGTGCTTTCTCTCTCTCTCTCTCTCTCACTGTATCTCTCTCTCTCAAATAAATAAAATCTTAAAAAAAAAATTCCCAACAATGATTTCTGATATGATTTTTCCCCATCTCTGTACCTAATGAGGAGAGAAAAAAACAGCTTATCATAAAAATGGGCGATTCACTCGTAACCTACTCTCTCTTTCCCATCAGGGTCTTGATAAGATCCTTCAACGTATTCAAGAGTAAAAGAAGCCCCCCAGTTAGATGAAAACAGCAGCTCCTGAAGCTTTTTCTCTTCAATTCCTCCCATCCTTTTCTGAAACATACCATTCTGTAGTACAGAGGAGATCTATTGCTTTTCTTATGACCATGAGAACATGCTCTTCTCCTATCAGTTTCTATTCTTCCTTCACATTCCTGAAAGGGGTCTGGGTCACGGACTGAAAATGTAGGGTCTAATGTGATGCAGTACAAAAGTTGCTGTGTGTGTATTCTTCCATGATGAGTATATCTTTTTTGTTTATAATCCTTGAAATCAAGGATTAATGTGCTGAATCATTTTAATCAATCCTAATAACAATTTGTGAGGTAAAGGCAGTACGTATCTGATTGTATCTTGATTATGGCTGTAAATCTGAGACTCTCCCACTTCAATATATAATGCTGGGAATTTCATCAAAAAGGAACATCACCAGAATGATAAAGAAATAAAAGTATTCTATCCTTAGGTAACTTTTTAGGAATAACTGATGCCTTTAGTGATATATCTAGATAAAGGAGAAAATGAAAAAAATCTAGGGAAGTAATATAGCAAGATGACCATATTGGCTCATTTCAAAAATAAAATAACTGTTGCTCTGGCCCTTTTACACAAGGATTTGCTTAGTTTTGAAAAGTCATATTAGTAATAATAATAATAAAACTCTCAGGTATGGAGGATTTACTCTATGCAAGCCTTTGGATGTAGATCTTCAACTTTATCATCACGTTTAATCCTCAGAACAACAACTTTCATTATGTGTTATGATTTCCATTTTATAGCCAAAGAAACTGGAGAAAAACAAAAACTAAAAAGTCATATAACTCATTTAATGTAACAGATTTAGCAAATGTTAGAGTTTGACATGAATCAAGATTCATTTTCTTCATTGGTTCTCTATTAACTACTCTTATTTATGTGTTATCATTGGAAATACATGCAATGTGATGATGATACATATAACACCTGAGTAAAATTATTGAATACTTGTAAATCTTAAATCTGAGAAATATTCTATTGTAAATATTTCTTTAATAAATGTTATTAGAATTAATGTAATTATATATATCAAAGC
Source organism: Ailuropoda melanoleuca (assembly GCF_002007445.2). Classification (NCBI taxonomy): domain Eukaryota; kingdom Metazoa; phylum Chordata; class Mammalia; order Carnivora; family Ursidae; genus Ailuropoda; species Ailuropoda melanoleuca. The sequence continues at coordinate 7,761,594 of NC_048235.1, read as the reverse complement.
CCTCTATTAAAAGTGATGCCAAATATTTAAAATGAAAATAACAAGTTGATACACAAATATATTTGCACATCATACCTATCATTATAATATTTGTAATTAGTAATTCTATCCTACAGCATATCACTTTCTTCTCTGAAAAAAAAATTGCATCAGTCATTTTTTTTGTTTCTGTTTAGTGGTATTTTTAATAATTCCATCACTTAGATGACAATACAATTATGTAATATTTCTGTCCAATAAATTGTTTTGTAAGATTATTAGTAAACCAAAAATTCATCTAACTGTTTCATTCATCTATATTTAAATTTATTAAAGACTATGAACCTATTGTTATAATATATAAATAGAAATAAATATGAATATGTATTGTATATATATTAAAATGAAAAATAATATGTACACATAACACACTTATTATAAATTATACATTTTATAATTTTGTGTCTATAATTTATCTAATCATCCCTAGTTATGTTTTTCTCTTCAAAACTTAAGGACATGGGAAATTAAATTTTAGATATTTTAATAGATGTAAAATATGAAGTTTATGTGTAGAATTTAGCATTTATTTTATATACTGCTAAGATAAAAGTCAAGAACAATGATTTCTGAAGGCAAAATAAAATGGCATTCTCCCATGTATTTTTCTTATAAAATTGCCAACTCTCTTAATAGTTACTGTAAACAATGTAAATCAGAGCATTTTTTAAACTTCAGATCGGTAAGTTGCATATGTAAACAAATACAAACATGAAAATTTATGAAGCATTATTAATAAAGCTACCACAAAGAAAGCAATCTTATTTTTTGTTTGAAATGAATTTTACTTCTAAAACTTTTCCCCAGGAGAACCAATTCTTTTCTTATTTTAATTTCTTTTATATTTTATCATTTGAAGACATGGATACAAGGAAAGCAGAGATGTGGTTGACTAGTTAACTTTTAAGAACAACAACNTCTAAAACTTTTCCCCAGGAGAACTAATTCTTTTCTTATTTTAATTTCTTTTATACTTTATCATTTGAAGACATGGATACAAGGAAAGCAGAGATGTGGTTGACTAGTTAACTTTTAAGAACAACAACAAAACTCATTTGGTAACAATGGGTTATATGACAATGTTTGTAATATTCCCCAGAATAGTGAAATAAAATGCAGTTGTCTCCTCCTTATCACAAAAATACCTGACTAGAATTTAGAAGGGTTGCTCTTGGGTGTAAAGCTTTAGAGAAAAAGAGAAACAGTTGTTAAAAATGAAAAGAAATATATGTCAAGGAATTTCTCCATGTTACTATAAAATTAATTAACACAAAATTCAAAATGTTTTCCTTTTAAATATGAAAATCTCAGTTTGACCACTGGTGATTTTTGAAAGTAATGCTTAAGTCTAAATTTTCCTAGAAACATATTTACCTTAGCAAAAATATCAAACCAGATATGAGCCTTTATACAAAAGGAACTTTATAGGCAAACTGTCTTTGGCATCTGTGGCCCTGCTCGTCCAATCTTGGTTATATATGTTAGTGAGGAGAGAATTGATTTGAGTTTTATAAAATGATCCACAAATAATATTTTCTTGTATTCACTTACCCATATTTAACCCAACTAAGATTGTTTAAGGTCTTCATCGATTTTCTGGTCTTCCATGTATGGAATTCTCTTCCACAGTGTAGTACAAATATATTTTGTCTGCCCATGATGCTTTCATCCTTCAGTTAACAAATACACATTTTTTTCCCTTGGGAAATTAATTCTCCCCCAATGTATTTGGCTCTTCTGGGCTACCACTCATAGTATTACACACAAAAATTTTTAAATGGATAGGCGTATAATCCATATGAGGTCAGTTAAGTCCTAGATCCCGTGAAGATATAAATCCAGGGACTGAAGTTGCTTTGAACAGAGTCATCTGATGGCAAACTTTTCTAAGATGATTTTTAAGCTTGCTGAGGTTCCTGGATCTGGCTTAGCTCTTTCTTGGATTTGATTTTGTGTCTTGCTCTTCCATAATTACTGTGGGTAATCAGAATCCTTCAAACGAATATTTTTTTTGTTTAAATTAGTCGTAACAACTTTCTATTGTTTTAACCAAATTATGTGAAGCATTTTGTCAATATAGCCCATCCTGACTCTGATAAACCCAAACTATTATTCTTTCCCACTTGCTTTCATCTTATGGATACTTCGGGAATCAATGCCTTTAAAATTTCATTTCAATTGGTTTGAGTAGATGCAACCTAAATCGAGAGAGGAAGAGAGGGAGAGGGGGTAAAAGAGAAGGGGAGAGAAAGAGAGGGAAAGAGAGAGAAAGAGGGAGAGAAAGACCTGCTAAGATTATTGGATATGGTAAAATGCAGGCTTCTAAGAACCCCGTAAAAGAAAACTAAGTAAAACTAAATTAGCAAAGGTTGGTTGTGGCATGAATTTGTATTTATGCTCAGTATTGCCAGATGGCAATGATGATTAGTGAGAAATGTGTTATCATTTCTTCCTGCAAAATCGTTACATATTTCTGTCAAGTTTATTCTGAAGAGGTTGTAAAACTGTTCTTTGTGCATCAACCGGAAATGATGCCTAGCTTGATTTACAATGGTTTGGATAATATCATCCACAATTTGATATTATAGCCAGAATGACCTATGGAATATACGAACTACCTATATTCCAAACCTGCTTCCTCTCCCTGCCACCTCCTCAATATTTTTCACCATCAGGCTCTTCTTGATACTTAATTCAATAGTGTGCATTTGTGGACTTATGGCGATCGACTATGTCTTGGGTTTGCCAGTGACATTCATGGTTTTATGCCATTGTCCTGATTTAATTATTAATGGTACTAGTATTAAAAGTGTCCTGGTGTAGGGGCGCAACTGGTTGAGACTCCAACTCTTGTTTTTACCTCAGGTCGTGATCTCAGGGTCATGGGATGGAGCCCCCCCACCCCAATCCGGCTCTGCATTCAGCATGGAGTCTGTTTGAGATTCTCTGTCTCCTTCTCCCTCTGTCCCTCCCACTCTTGCTGTCTTTATCTCTCTCTAAAAGAAATAAATAAAATCTTTAAAAAAGAAGTGTCCTGGTGTAGATGATAAATTATGTGCTCGTCTTACTATTGGAGAATTAACAAAGTAAAGAGGTAAATAGAACTTATTTGGGAAGAATGAGGAGCATAGCACAGAGTTTACTATTAGAATTATTCAAACTCCAAATAAGGATCACCAAGCAAAGAAAAGCAAATTAAAGTTTGTAGTTAAAATGTTTAGCTTCACATGTAAATTTTTGAATAGGTTTTCCTAGTAAAAATATAAATTGAATAATATTCACATAAACAATTGGAGACATTTCATATATTGAAAAGAAATTGTGTGTGTCTGTGCATCATAGAAAGGTGACTAGAAAAGCCATTGATAGTTTCTGGGAAACAAATCTGACCTTTTATCTCATGCTGATGGCCATTCAGTTATGTGATATGCTAGTAGCAGGCACTCTTACTGCCTGATTGACCAAAAAAAAAAAAAAAAAAGTAAGACAGGTGTACACATGCCTTGTGTGCATGCATGAGCATAATTCCTCAGCCACAGAAATAAGATAAGATAAAAATAGTTATTTTTCCATCATTAATTTTAGAGTTATGCTCTTAATTACTGTGATGATTTTAGATTACTTTTGACATGCTTCTTTATAAACAAGTATCTCATATAAAGAATTCTAGATAGATTTCCTTGTTATGAAATGAAAACTTAGGAAAATATATTACACAGATTTGCTCGGTTGTGTATAACTAGAATCAAGCAGTTCTGGTGTCTATGCAACATCACATCTTAGCTTAATTATGTCCTATGCCCCTGGCATTTTATGGTGAATAGTTACAGGAATACAATATAGCTGTCTTTTTCACAAAATTTATGAATTTTTTAAAAAAATCAAATACTTTAAAGGAGGTAAATTTTACTTGTTTAATTATGGGAAATAAAATGTTAATCAAATATATTTATTTTCTCATTTCATTAACTACTGAGAAAGATGACAAAACTCCTGAATTTAAAAGTAAACAACTCAAATATTTAAAATTTTGTTCTTTGGATTGTCAAATTTTTTCCATTCTTATTTGGCATGTGCAGCTGACTTTTAACATCTATGAGTATTTGGTTTCCACAAACTTTCTATCTGACCCGAGAACAAAGATAGATATGACTCTTTTCTAAAAAGGTATTGACGTTTCCTCACAAATTATAGGGGAAAAGAATGAAAACAAAATTTCTTAAGAATAGTAAAAGCAAGAGTAAATGTAGAGAGAAAAACTAAAGTAGGACCAGCGAACAAAAATAGCAAAGAACAGAACTACAGGTCCCATGTTAGAGGACAAATCTCTATACCAGCTGGAGGTTGTCAGTAGATTTACTTCTGTGTTTCTAGCAATAAATATGGAAGAACACATCTGTTGGCATCCCCTCCACCCCAACACAAGCTAGTCTGATAGTAACTCAAGAAGAATTGTTTTGATTAATTTTCTAGGTTAAATATTCTAAAATGAGCAAAGGATGCAGTTTTATTTCCTTGCACTCTCTTTTCATTTTAGAATTAGAAATATACATTAAGAAGTGCAGGGTAACTCAAGGTTTTAAGGTTAATATTTTTAAAGATATTGTGATTTAAATTGGATTTCTTTACTTACTGTACAATGGATTAGAATTCCATTGAATATTAAGATTTCCAGATGAAGTTTTGCATCAAATTTTCTAGTTCCATTAGAATGCATGTTTGTATTTATATTGGGATTACATTTAATTTATGAATTAATTTAGGGAGAAGAGATTTCTCTACTATATTGTATTATCTAAGAACAGAAATGTCTTTCTACTTATCCAAGTCTACTTCAATATTGTGCAAAATGCTTTAAAATTCTACTCATATAGTAAAGTTGTATATTTTCTCTTAAACTTACTTTTACTTTCTTATCCTTTTTGTTATTTTAATTGGTTCTTTTTATCCTCTCAATATATCTACTATTATTTATGTATATGAGGACTATTGATTCCTAGTAGCTAATGAGAAAGCTTATAAAACTTCTGAATTAAAAATTACGATGTTAAATATTAAAAATATTTCTATTGAATTTCCTTTTCTTTTTCAGTATTGTTTGGGCGCTTACAAGGAATTTTGACAAAAAATATCTAGCCAAAGAACATTAGTAGACATGATTATTTCAGATTAGTTTTTAAAAGTGTATGTATTTTGTCCTGATTTTCCCTCACAAATTGTAAGAAGGTAGAAAGACATGTTGCATTTTTGTGGTGGTATAGCTGAGCTCAGGGGTGAACTTACACACAGTCATGTGTGAATATTCTTTCATTAGAGCCTCTTCTGTATTGAAGTATATGGGTTGGTAATTCACTAGGGATATTCACTTCTACATTTGGTCTCTTTATTGAATTCTTTCACTATTTGAGTTAGTCATTGTTTCTTAGGGGTTTTCCAGATGCCTAATTATATCATCTACTCATAGAGGACATTTTATTTAGTGTCTTCTTACTACAACTGGTTTTCCTACTTAGTTGAACAAGAGTAGAGTTATTGCACTTCTTACCTTATTTCTGATATTACTAGAAATGCCCCTTGTTTTCCCCAAAAGTAAGGTAGTGTGTGTAGGATTAAGATAATTATGCATATAATCATCATAGGAAAGTCTCTTTTAATCCTCATTATCATGTATTTTCTTAATTGGAAATGAGCATTGAAGGCTTTTTTTAAACATCTATAGAGATATTTATATGATTTTCTTTAAGTATTTAATATACTGTGTTATATTAATACAGTTTTATTATATAAATAGAGGTCCTAATCCTGAGACAACTTTGAATTCTTGAAATGATTTTTACTTGTTCTTCACATATCATTTTCTTACTGTGGCACTAGATTCTATTTATTTACATTATATATGGAATTTTTGTCACAGTATTTATAAGTGATATTAGTCTAAAATTTTTCTTTCTTTCTTTCTTAGGTTTAGGTATCAATGTTATGTTTAGGAACAATTTATAATACATTGAAACTCTCTGGCCTTTGAGATTTTGTAGATTCTTTTGAGGTGCCATTTTGACCGTTTGCTTTTCCCAGTGGTAATTTTCTTAATATCTTAATAAATTTCTTAATGTCTCCAAGGAAAATTCATGAGTTAAAATTTTCTGTCTTTAATGAGGTTAATTTTAAAAAAATGCATTTCTCTAGGAAATTCTCCAATTCCTCTAGGTTTTCTTACATATTTGCAAAAAAGACTCACAATTTCTATAAAATTAATTTTGTTTCAATGATTGTCTTCCTTTCAGAATCTTTTATTGTGTGTTGTTGTATATTTTCTCTATTTTCCTTTATTAAGTTTTTTACAATATCTCTATTTGTTAATCAGGATCGACACACACATCTGATGGAAAGGTCCAATAATCATCCAAATTTCTTGAACTTTAAGATGAAGTTAATATCTGGGAATTTGAAAGTTGTTCCCTTAGAGAAAGAGTGAATATTTTATATGTCTGGGATGGGACATACACAGATATTTGGTGACCAAAGTGATACACATGGTTAGGAATTGATAGCTGTACAAAATATCCACTTATTGTTTCCATCCATCTATAGTCTTCCATAGAAATGGAAAGGTCAGTAGTTAAATCAGCATATCATCACATAAAAGAAAACTACATTTCTGAGCTCCCTTATAGCAAAAAATATGAATGATGTGCACAGATTCTAGGAGGTACCCACGAGGAAGGGAGTGGATTTTTAGGTCTTTCTTCTTTGCTTCCTACCTTCATGTTGACTAGATTTTGAATATCGTGTCTGGAGTAGCCATTTTAGACCCTTGCAAATGGAACTTATGCACAGGGGAGAAGCTGAAGATAAAAGATAATGAGTTCTCTGATGCAATGCATACCACCGCATGCACGAACAAAGAAATTCACATCAATCTTTGGTTTTACACTATTTTGAACTTTAACATATGGAATTGTAGTGGATATTATTTTGAATCTAGTTTCTTTTGTTTGACAATATGCATGTTCAATGCATTCATTTTGATATATAACACTATTTGCTAATTTTTGTTTTTTATAACCTTGTCCATCATATGAATTCACCACTGTTTATTCAGATATTATACAACTGAGCATTTAACCTGTTTCTACTTTTCAGTTACTGCTGCTATGAAGATTTTTTTGTGCTTCTCTTTCGGTAACTGTGTGTATATGTGTGTGTTCACTGAACTGATTATAATGTATTTGTATATACATAAATATACATATGTATATACACACACATAAATATATATATACACACGTACATATATATATACACATAGCGTACAGTTATGCACACACAGGAATTCAATTGCTAGGTGATAGGATATATCACAGGCTATAGATATGTAAATTAAAGGCTGTTTTCATAAATGTATTGCCTATTTGGATTCTCTAGTGAAATTCCTATTAATAATTTAACCAGTTTTTAAATTATTTTGTTTCATTTTCTTATTGATTTGAATGTCTTATTTATATATTCTGGATATGAGTCCTTTTTTGGTTAAATGCATTTCAAATAAAATTTTCCACTTTTTGGCTTTTTTTTCCTCCTCTATGTTAATGTTAATTTTGATTATTTGAAGTTCACTGTCTTAACATAACCCAAATTATCAATCTGTTCCTTAATAGATAATGTTTTGGTGTGTTTAACAATAACAAACATATACAAAATGCCAGTTTTTAAAATCTTGTACAAGCTTTATTATTTTTAACTTTTACTTTTGAATCTAAATCCATCTGAGACTGCCTTTTAGGAAATGTTGTGAGATCAGGGTTAGGACGTTTACAATTATGACATTTTTATTTTATTTTATTTTATTTTTTTAAAGTGTTTTTTTTTAAAGATTTTATTTTATTTATTTGACAGAGGTAGAGACTGCCAGCGAGAGAGGGAACACAAGCAGGGGGAGTGGGAGAGGAAGAAGCAGGCTCACAGCGGAGGAGCCTGACGTGGGGCTGGATCCCATAACGCCGGGATCACGCCCTGAGCTGAAGGCAGGTGCTTAACCGCTGTGCCACCCAGGCGCCCCTACAATTATGACATTTTTAAATATCATATGAATATTCAATTGACCCAAGACCATTTCATAAAAAGTCCATCCTTTCCTACTCAACTGTTCATATATATGCCGACTCATTTTTGGATGTTCTGTCTCATTCCATATGTCTAAGTTTTATCCATTTTTTCAGTACTATATTATTTTCTATATTTCCATAATGAGATTACAGGCAGGCCTCCCTGAAGTATACTACTTTGGCATATTGATTATTTCGAATTTAAATTACTTGAGAAACAGTGGAAAAGCATTCTGACCCTCCTGAAAACAGGAAATAAATTGCCCATGTGAAGGGCATGTCTGTATCTAGCCAGTGGAAGGCATCCTTATCGCCGGAGACAGGGAAGTCAGGGCTGAAAAGTCTACATAAACAAACTTTGTTACTTCTTCATTACTTTGGTACTCTACGCCCAAACTCCTTTGTCAAATCTTCGCAAATAGTTGTTTCTTTTTTTTAAAAGGTATAGCGCTGCCTACCTTTGGTCACTTTTTTGAGTCTCATATTTCTATGAGCTCTTGTACATATGAAATTAAATTTGTTTTTCTCCTTTTAACTTGTCTTGTGTCATTTTAATTATTAGGCCAGCCAAAGAAATGAGGAATGGAAGGTTTTCTCCCCTATTATTTTGGCACCCAACATGGAGCTCTTCACTGACTGGATACTGCTTGCTCTGGGACTGTGGCTCCTGAAAGATCCTGGGACCTCTGACAAGAGCCACCAGAAGGTAAGAATTCTTACCCACATCGGTATCCCGGATCTCTGCCTGTGGAGCCTGGAGGAAGAGAAAGTGGTAGGAGTCCTTTTCTTTTCTAAATTTAAATTAATCAGACAAAACATTTGTGTGAATTAGTTCCTTGGGTGTAGCAACATTGATTTATTATGAGTATTCCTGTTTTCTATTGATTCCTTTCCTCCCAGAGTTGGTCAGTGTATTCCCTTGTCTCTGCCTTTTCAGTTTTTTGTCCTAGGGAAGAAAACCATAGGGTGAAACACAGACATAGGTCCTATAAGCCTTTTCTAGCCAGCCTCACTGACTGGTGAGTTCATACTTCTCAGACCAATGTGTATTTAGACAAGCATTGCTGTGGGTCCTCCATGAAAAAACAGGGTGAGGTTTTCCTTTCACTTGTTCTATCTTGAGAGCTTAGCTTTGTGACCAGTGAGAATATCCTGCCAGATCTCTGCCATCCAAAAGGTACATATACTGTTTTGCATTTGGTAGCCAGTTGAATAGACTGGGATTCTGTGATATGAAATCACAAGAATATTCTCTTTGTCTGGCCATGCCAGCTTTCAGGAGAGTTTGTCATGAGGACTCCCACTCCATAAGGGATGTTTGGTGTCCTAACCTTCATTGCTTTGTTAGTGCTGGAAAAGTCCCATTCCTGTAATGCCTACCTGATGTCATCAATCTACAGTTCTTTATGACTGGGAGCATTTCATGTTCCCATGAGAAGTGAACAACACCAACAAAGATCTTTCCTTTCATAGATTAACTCTGGGAGTCAACTTTTGGGTCGGGACCCCTCCTGTGTCCATGGTATGGATTTATTCTAAGCCTGGAAATTTACCTCTGGGTATTTCCATGAAAAGCCTTATTAGATTGAGTTTTTATTAGAATAAATGTGCTAATGGAGAGCCCACTCCTCGAAGGCCAGATGATAGATCTTTTAAATTGAAAAAACTATTTAAAAAAAATATAGGGGGTTCTCATCCTAAATAGCTGTATTATTGGTATCTCTGGGAAGACCAAATTGAAATGAGGACATAAAGGAGTATAATGGCTAGCTTTAGGGATTTCCTTAACACGATGAAGGAACAGAAAGTAGTTTTGGAATAAAACTTAAAGTCCTTATCAGCATAAACTCCCTTTTCCATCTTCTTATGTACCCCTTTATCTCCACTCCTTGTCTTTGAGCCTCCAGAAGATCTTTTAGATCTCTGGGCCACAGGTCTGAATTCCCCTTCTCAAAATCCAGCGCCCACTCTTCAACAAATTCCCTTACTACCCAAATTCCTCCAACTTCCCCAGAAAAATTCCTTAAACACATATCTACCTGTTTTAACTTCGTTTTCCCTACAAGATTTACAAAAAGCACTCCAGCCTGACCACTAGGTCTGAGGTATACAGGTTATTCATAGAAATGCAGGTGTCAGGAAGTGAATTTAGTAAGAGCACCTGGGACAGGTGGTGAGGCTTGTTTTACTGTCCCTTACAGCTCCTCCAACTTTCCAGGGCTCTGTCTCCAGGCCCTGCCAGCATCAGGCCTTCCTATGTGATATCCTTTGCAAATATACTCTGGACCCTTACTGCAGAAAGAATTCATGTACCTTGGACACAGCAGACCTATCAAATTATACTGCCTTTTTACGTCCACTTTAGGAGATCCTACCAAATTTAGAGAGAAATTAGAAATATCAGTGGTCATTCATAACCCCACACGTAGAGACCTTAGTTGGCTGCCGCTAGAGTCTTCTTCCCACTCATGATTATACTGTAGTTTCAGACATGCCAAGCAGCCTGCTGGGAGAGGAAACAGATGCCAGAAATTCTCCCAAACCCTCCTCCAAATGACCAGAAAATGGCTCAGCTGGAAGCAGATATTCAAGCACTGATAGGATCAGTAGTAGAGGCTTTCTCTCCTAAAGTGAATTGGTTGAAGTTTGAATTGTATACTCAGAAAGAAGGAGAGCATCCAAAGGTCTTTACTGCATGTGTTATACTGACTTTTTAAAGGCCGACTTCACTAAACCCTGAAGCTCCAGAATATAGGAAGCTTTTGATTTCCAGCTGAGTAGGAAATTTTCTTCCTGATATAAAGAGGCAAAATCAATATAATGTAGTTGGGTGGACCAGTCAGTCTTTATGTCATAATAAAAGCAGCTACTCAACTTTTTTGAGTATTGCTTATAGGAATAAAGAAATAAAAGAGTTCAAATCAACGATTCTTGCTTTCCAATTGGAATCTCTAGAGAAACAAAAACATAACTCCAAGAACAGCTCAAAGCTCGCTAAAAGCCCTTCCTACTTGCTTCCAGGTACTTGTAGATATTATTTAAGAAATAAAAATAAAAAAAAACCAACTGAAAAACAAAAATTAAAAAAAAAAACAGCATGTCAGAAGAATAATTGTCCTTCACTTAAGAGAAAGAAACGTTTAAAAAACAGCCCCCTAGGCTCCAGCAGCCCCAGATGGTCTGTTTTCCCCTTCTGTGGGACAATTCTCCATCGGTTGTCAGAGTTAGCCAATCCTCAGTCATACCCCAGAGCCCACCATTAAACTTAAAGCAGAGAATTGGGAATGAAATTTTTAATTGGCATTTATGCGTCTTCACCATACGTTCAGAGGGTTTATCTCTACCTGTCACCTCTGATTCTTTTGAAGCCGTTGGAGTCACCGGACAACATATTCCACTGCTCCTATATCAGTTCCCCCCATCTCTTTAGGCCACCTTACCCATCATGACCCTTTAGTGTCTAGCTCCTCCCCAGCAAACCTCTTTGGTAGAGATTTGTTATGCAAGTTTAATGCCATTATAAAATATAATAAAAAAGGCATTTTTATTTCCCAGCCCCCAGACCAAATCCCAAGTTTCCTACTTCCCTTACTGGAAATTCATCTTGATTTAAATTCCTCTGAAGAGGGTGAATCTTTAAAAGATGTCCCAATTAGTCTCTGAGCCACACATGCAAATGAAGTTGGATTGTTACTCTATGCAGAGTCCATATGTATTACTTGGAAAAAGGATTAACCCTTTCCATCAGTAACTCTATACCCTTTCTCCTGAGATGCAGAGTGAGGAAATTAAACCTGTAACAGACTCTTTTAAAACACGCTGTGCTTGTCTCCACTTCCTCACCCTGTAACACTCCAATCTGGCTGGGAAGGAAAAAGGTAAATTTGACTCAGATGGGAACCAAAATCTATCGATTTTTTGCAAGACCTAAGAGCCATAAACTCTTTTGCGATTCCTCGCTACCCTGCAGTACCTAATCCAGCCACTACTCTTACCTCAATTCTCTTTACATTTATATTTAGAAGGAGACAATTACTATGAACTCACATACCTCAGGGATATTGTGATTGTCCTGTGGTATTTTCCCAGGTCCTTAAAGCCAACTTAGACCCTGCAGCCTTTACTTAGGTCTCCACTCTTGTCAATATATCGATGACCTTTTACTCTGTAACCAGGCTAAACAGTGTGCCCTTATAGACTTACCTCATTCTCATAAAGACCCTAGCTGAATGGGGCCATAAAGCATCCCCATCTAAATTTCAATGGGTGTAAACGACTCTTAACCTACTTGGGACATGAGATATCTCAGGGCATTCAGAAGTTCACTGCAACTGATGAGGGTATAGCTCAATGGTAGAGCATTTTACTGCAAAAGTTCATCCTCAAATGCCTTGAGACTATTTTGTCCATCCCGCTCTCCAAAACAAAGAAGCAGTTGAATAAATATCTAGGGGTAATTGACTACTGCAAGCAATGGATTCCTAAATTAGCTGCCCTTAATAAACCTCTGTGTGCCCCCCTCTCAGATACCACCTGTGAGTCCATTTTGTGGTCTTCAGAAGCATTAACCTCCTTTGAAGCTTTAAAATTAATACTGTCCATACCCCAGTTCTTGGCTTACCTAATGTTGACCAACTTTTTCATTTATAGTATCATGAAAATAATGGTGCTGTTGCAGGCTTTGTAGGACAACTTTTTGCCTCTCAGATATAGCCTGTAGCATATTTCTCATGCCAGTCGGATCCTGTGGCATCAGGTATGCCCCCCCTGCTTGCATGTGGTGGCTACAGCTGCCACATTGATTGACAAAACCAGTACTCTGACATTAGACTCCCCTGTTCACCTTTATGTTCCCCATGCCTTGTCTGTTCTCTTACAAGTTCACAAGACACAGCACTCTCTACGGGGTTACAGACAACCTATGAGCGAGCCCTTTTGACTAACCCTTGCATCATCTTCTGTCATTGTAACACTTAAAATCCAATTACTTTTCTACCCCTCTCCGATGTGTAGTACTGTGACTTTTCAATAAGCAGAGCCTAGAGTGTTAGGGGTAGGTAAGAGATCTGAAAAGGGAGAAAAGAGCCAAATAAGAATGAGGAAGAACAAACAGAAAAGAACAAATTGATGCACATGTCCCCACAACCCACTCAACCAGTCTCTAATCCTAGGAATAGACCAGTCCAACAAAATGGCTGTACCTCATTTATATGACGAAAGTGTTAATCTTCTCTTTTAATAGATAGATGTTAGACACTCTTTGTCCTGTTAGATTTACACAGAAGCTCCATTTTTCACCATTGGTTGCACAAGCTCCTCCTTGCTGGGCAGTCAGTATCTAGGGCAGGGCAGTTCTGGAGTACAACAGAGGCTAAGTTTGGATAGTGGTATTGAACTCTTGTTCTATTACCATGGAAAGATTTAAGATCTCCTTTTTCAATCCATGGGTTCCAATGCTTGGAAGTTAGGTCCTTCATGCTAAAGAGAACTTGCAGAGGGGGTACATGAGTGGGTTTTCTATGATTTCTCATGTAGTATGCTTATATGGTATGACTTTATGAACAAAGGAGTCAGGTTTGTAATTTGGCATTTAGAGCGGAGTATCTGGTGAAGGTTTTCCTCAATATTGTCATTGGTTTGGAAATGACCTATTTAGGGTTCCTCGAACCACTGTTGAGGCAAAAAAAGTGTTTACTGTGTTGTTTTGTGTGGCTGATTTTAGTGATCAGGAGGAATATAGTTGCGAGTCCAAGGAAAAAGTTTATTTGAGAAAAGTATAATTATTTCCATGATGAGAGAAAACAATGGGAGACTAAAGCAAATTCTACATTAGAGGCACTGAGCCACATATTCCGTAGGACTGAAAGTCTGGTTCACTCTGACTGTTAAAACAAATAAACGAAAAACAGGTAACTGAGATCCCTGCTGGGTCATCAGAGGAATCTCACTGAGGTAGTTATTAACGTCAAATATGCCTTGTAACCAACTTCGTAAATGAGAGCAATGATCACAAACCATGCTTTCTTCCTTGATGTGATATACATTTGTTTATGTATGAATTACTTTTCCTTTCTTTTTCTCCTTTCTCATTACTTAATTAATTAACATACATTGTATTGGTGATATTTAACTTTAGACTTCAGAATAGAGAATGTGAATGTGGTATTGTAGCTAAATGAGAGGAATGGAAATTTACTTTCCTAATATTCCTTGGACCTCAAATGTAGGCAAGTAACTGAGGGTCTTTCAATCAAATGCACTTTTAAGAGCCTTTGAATTGGCTGTGAACAGCATGAATAAAAGAAGCTTTAAGAGATATCAGCGTTTCCTCCTGTATGAGAAAGAAGAGGCACCCTGATATCAGTTTTATGATGATTTTTTTTAATTGAAGTATAGTCGACACACAATGTTATGTTGGCTGGTGTTGACTCTGAGTTACCTACTGCCTTTTAATGATTTTTTAATTTAGGTAGACAGAATGATTTCTGTTATTTGTAAAAACTCTGATCAATATAGAATTAATGGTTAGTTTCTTGAAATGTTTCTCTACCCTACCTCACTTGAATGCAGACATGGTGATAATTAAGAACAGTTTTCATACAACATAGATTTGTGAGTAATACTTTTTCTTAGTCTTTAAAACTATTACTTAACATATACATAAAACATATACCATACAACTGTGTGTGTGTGTGTGTGTGTGTGTGTGTGTGTGTAAATTTAAAGAAAGGAAGAGATAGAGAATAGTTTGTGGTCACTCCATACAGGAATGAGTCATAGTGGGAGAGTATTCTTCAGAAATATATAATTTAGTTTATGCACAATCTAAATCTTGTTGTCACTCATTGTTCTTTTTTCCTTCATATGTGATTTTATGTTATTTTTATAGTATAACTCTCATTGTTTACAATTCTGTTTATTATAAGTCCTTTTTAAGGAGGATAGTGGTTAAAATAAAGGAAGAAAAAAGAATTTTAAATGTTTCTATTCTTTTTTAGTAGAAATGAAATTTTAAAGGTTGATATTATTTTCATTCAAATTTCCCAATTATTAGAATACCAAACCTGTTTTCTGGTTTTAGTTTTCTTTTACATTGCTTGTTTCCTTTGCTTATAGCAAATTCTTACACCATTGCCTATTTTTATGCCATATACACATTGGCTTATTATTTCACTTTGGAAAAAAAAATTGTCGAAATGAATAATTCTTTATGTAGACATTTTTCTGATGTTTTCATAATGTAATAATTCCTTCAGAATGAAGATAACACTACAGAATGTATTAATTGCTTAGTGTTTAAATTTGTATCAATGTACTTTTTATGTATGATTTTGCCTTCTACTTACTGTTAGTTATTCTATACTGCAATAAGATATCCTTTCTTAAATGTATTGTCATACAAAAAAAGTTAAAAAGGTAAAAAAAGTATCATTTTCATATATGTCCTCAACTTATAGATATATTTATATAATGAATAAAATACTGTAAACTCATGGCCAGCATGTGGTTGATGATGTATGCCAGAACTTTTTCTCCCAAACATGTGCTTTACCATTCTTTTTTCTCTATGCTTCATATTCTTTATATTTTTCTTTATAAATGTTGCCTTAAATTCTATTTTTTTTTGTTTTTGAAGTTTTAAATTATTTTGAAAGATTTTATTTACTTATTTTAGAGAGAGAGTGTGTGCCTGCATGTGAGCAGAGGGAGGAACAGAGGGAGAGAGAAAGAGAGAATCCCAAGCAGACCCACCGAGCATGGAGCCTGACCTGGGGCTTGATCTCAGGACCCCCAAACCATGACTAGAGCCGAAATCAAGAGTCAGATGATTAATTAACTGAGCTACACGGGAGCCCCCGAAGTTTTCAATTTTTAGAAAGCATTTTCATTTTCCCTCCCAAATCTTAACCTACTTAAAATTGTGAATACCTTGAAGGTAAGCTTATTTATCTTTAGAACACCATTTGTTGGGGTGCCTGGATGGCTCAGCCAGTTGCATATTGGACTCTTGGTTTCAGCTCAGGTCATGATCTCGGGGTTGTGAGATCCAGCCCAATTCAGGCTCCATGATCGAGAGTCTCTCCCTCTTCCTCTGCCCCTCCCCCTGCTCCTGCGTGTGCTCTCTAAAAGAAAATAAATAAATAAAATCTTTAAAAAAAACACCATTTTTGTATCTTTGATAAATTCATATTTATCAATGAATTAATGAATCTGAATAATTTCCAAAAGCTTTGTCACTAAATTTGTGATATATTCTCATTCTGTTGGAATACCTCTATTTCCTGATAGAAATGCCCAGAGCACAAGAACATGAGTGTAAGATCCTTATAATCAGGTTTATATAAATCCTGTTAATTTCTCTTTATCTTGTACAGTCCCTGGCCGAAATATTTGTCACATAAATTAGTTGACTGAGAATTGTTTATTACTAATTTATTGTTTATATATTACATGTCAATCTCTTAGATAAGTGCCTCTCAAATATTTCCAATGAAGTGCCTTTAACAGAAAAAAAGATAAAACAATATTCCTGTTCCCTGTTCTATTCCATTTGGAAAATTCTCGTGAATACTCTTTATCTATTTTACAAATGTAAATATATCTTAATTTCTATTTCTTGATATATTTGCTTCATTAATGTGAAAACAAACTATTGTTCTAATTTGTGAAATTAAGAAAAAATCAGCATTTCTAGTATGCATGTACGCACTCACTGAGCCAGCTCCATTGTGGTGCTTACCCATGTAGACCTTTGACTACCCTCCCATCTCTATTACCCACACTGAATAGACAGGAAAAAAAAGCTCTTCCTTTCCTTTAGAATATTTCTTGAGTACTTTCTTACAGGCTGTCTTGGTATTTGACATTACTCTTTTTAAACATGAATAAATGTGTTTATCCAATTTGCTGTGCTATGTATAACCTAAACTCACAGGTATGAATCTGAGTATGATTATAAGTGTCTGTCTGCATTTTTTAAGTAAATTAGAATGCTATTCATTTCCAATCCTATTTATCTTTTAAAATTAGAGCGGTTTTTTTGTTTTTTGTTTGTTTGTTTAGTTTCCTTCGAAAAAAGTTAAATATTTACTTGGATTTTTGATTAAATTAGTTGACCAGTAACTAAGATTCTTGTTCATTTAACAAGATATATTTTGTTTTCATAAGGTGGATTCCCTCACATTTCATATGTTATGAACATCTTAACTTTTCCTTAAAGTAAAGAGTAAGTGATATTTTTTGTAAGAGAGTGGAAGAGAGAAAAACAGGGAGTTTTTACTTTTGGAAATTGGATCACATTATCTTAACACTCATTTGTCATCCCAATGGCACAAAATACTTCAAAATGTGATTTGGGCAATAACTATATTTGGTAGTTCACCTAAATCAATACATTTCTCTACACTTATAAACTGAGAAAAGGAAAGAGACTTTGAATTTCTAGAGTCTAGCATAGTATCAGACATCTTGTAGTTATATAATAAATGTTTTTTAATAAACTGAAGGGACAAATTTATTTCTGTGGGGTTGCAAATTCATTCATGTGGCTATTTGCCTTTGCAGAGAAAATTTAGCTTTTTTATGTCTTATCTTATCTTCTTGATGGTTCATTCATTTGGACACTTGACAAATACTTATTTATGGAGTGCTACAATATGCCAGGCATTTCTGTTCTATAGCAGAGAAAGGCAATACATGGGAAAAATATTAGTATTTTAGACTGAAATAAGTACCAAAAACAAAATGAATTTGGAGAAAGTAAGTGTTGAAGAAGGGCATCTATCTGGAGTGCTCAGAAAAGACCTCACTTATTTAAATTACAACTGAAAGGAAGTGAGTGAATGAGTCAAGTGTCTATGGGGAGGAGAGAATTCTAAGTAGCCAAAGGACAAGAGTAGAGACCCTGTAAACAAATGATGTATAGCAAGTTCAAGAAAAACCAGTGAGACGTGGGGCTGGAGTGAAGTAGGGAATGGGACCAAAGTCAAGAAATAACAAGGCACCACATCTTATGAAACCTTTGAGTTCGTTGTAAGGAATTTGGCATTTACTCTGAGTGATACAAGAAGCTGCTGAGGGTGGTTGAACAAGAAAGTGGCCTGATCTGATTTAGATTTCTTTTTCTAGCTTTATTGAAGTTTAATTCACAAATAAAAATTCTATAAATGTAAGGTGTACACATGATGTTTTGATATGGATATCAGTTGTGAAATGATTACCACAATCAAGTTAACACATTCACTGCCTTGCATAGTTACAATGTGTGTGTGTGTGTGTGTGTGTAGAGAACCTAGGATCAAGTCTCTCAGAAAATTTCAAGTTGGGGCACCTGGGTGTCTCAGTTGGTTAAGTGTCTGTCCTCTGCTCAGGTCATGATCCCAGGGTCCTTGAATTGAGCGCCGCATGGAGACCTCTTCTCCCTGTCCCTCTGCTGCTCCCCCTGCCTGTGCTCTCTCCCTCTCTCTGTCAAATGGATGAAAAAAAATCTTAATTTTTTTTCGAGTATACAATAGAATGTTATTAACTACAGTTACGTGCTGTACATTATCTCCAGAACTTATTCACCCAGTGGAAGTGAAACTTTTACCCTTCGTGAACAACATCTCCCCGTTTCCCGCACCCCTGCCCCTGCCAATCAGCATTCTACTCTGAATAAGTCTGACCTTTTTTAGATTTCACATGTAAATAGGATCATGCAATATTTGCCTTTTAAATTTGGCTTCTGATTTAAATTTAGCAGGATTACTCTAACGTCTCTGTTGAAAATAGATGGAAGATGCCTGGGCGCCTGGGTGGCTCAGTGGGTTAAGCATCTACCTTCCACTTGTGTCACGATCCCAGAGTCCTGGAATCAAGCTCCACGTGGGGCTCCATGCTCAGCAGGGAGGCTGCTTCTCCCTCTCTCTCTGCCACCTCCCCTGCTTGTGCTCTCTCACTCTCTCTCTCAAATAAATGAATAAATAAAAAATCTTAAAAAAAAATACTTGGAAGGAACCTAAGGTGGGAAACAAGAACAATGCTCCAAGAGAGAGACAGGTGGAGGCAAAGGAGGTAGGCAGAAGGGGCCAGATTCACTGTTATCACATCCAATTCCCATATTCCCTACTCATACCAACGCTCCACCCACCTTGCTCATAGCACAGCATTGCCTTTTCTCATGCTTTTCACACAAGATAGATGCAGCTATTTCTCTAACAAAAATTATCATTCAAGTCCCTCTAACAAACAAATTCCTCCACAAAAGTTTCCTTGATTCCTCCCAAACCTACTGCTCTCCATGGTACGATTTGTTCTGTCAAGTGTTGACTTCCAAATGCTAATCTGCCAGATTCCCAGGAGTATTAAATTATTCCTCATCTAACAAGAGCCCTCCAAAGAAGAGATGATCCCTCTTCCCTAGGCATAATGAAATCTAAGACACAGAGAGTTTAAATGATGTCTCAGAAACTGTCCAATTGATATAGTACAGTGCTAGATCTTAAAGCTGGTACTATTTTGCTTCAAAGCTCAAAAATTTTTCATCCTGCCACATAGCCACCTTATGTGTAATTTATATCATCATATGTAATAACAGCAGTTGCAACAATTCCTGTTAATATAATCCAAGCTGCTTAATACAGGAGCTCTTTGTCTCTCACCTTGGAATTTATTTCAATTGACCATAAAAGGGAGATAACAGTGATGGTTATTTTGGTAACTTTCCCATAATTTACTCTCCTAAAGAGCCTGGACTGTTCTGTTTTACTCCATTATTGTAACTCTGTGTTCATCTCTACTTTCCCCTTACATTTTTTCCCCTTACATTTTAAATTAGCTGTTTTAGCAACATAAAGTAATTTAAAATGTCTGATAGAGAGAAGTTGATTTAACTTTTAACAAGTAAAATAATTAAAAATTACAAAATCAGCCCACTGTGTAATTTAAGCTCTTTTCCCACTGCTTAAATTAGGATTCAAATTAGGATTTACGATTAGGACTAGATTTTAGGATTTGATCACAGAATAATGATTTTTATATCAATTGTATATTGCACTTTGAAAGCTTTATGATTAATACCTAAATCACTATTATATTATCATATAATTATAAAGATGATGATGATTACTATTGTACGATTATTTTAAAATTAAAAATTCTAGAGATTCTAATTATAGGATACACATTTTTTTACTTTTTCACAGTTTCACTACTTGAGATATGTGTGAGACTTGATAAAATAGAGTTACGGAGAAATTAGAATTAAACTTTTCAAATGGAGTAAAATAAGAGTACATTTTTCTGGAAAACTCCCTACTAAAGGTACTTCCTGTGTGGAAAAGTATTAAATTGTTTTGGGAAATGCTAAAAACCACCCATATTTTACTATAATTACTGAGCCTTCAAAGATTGCATTCCATAGACCATTTTCAATATTTTTCCTTGAAAGTATGTATTAACATAGAACATTTTTAAAATGTATAATAAAATAGAAATATCTTTGAGAGACATATTCATAATTTATTTCTAACTTATTAATTAATTTAAAAATGAATGTATCCTTAAGATCATCAGATTTATGGGACATACATATAATTCAATAAAGGAATTTATCATTAAAAAGGTAATTTTGGTTGGCCATGCTATTTCTTTAATGTCTTTCCAAAATTTCATTAACTTTCTTGGCATTAAGAAAACCTTATACAAAGTTCTGAAGAACTGAGAAAGGTTTATATATTCCTTATATGTTTTTAAAATTTTAAATGAGGAAGCCATAGATGAGACCTTATTAGGGTTTTTTTCTGTTTTGATTTTGTCTAAAATTTCAATCAACTTAAGTTTAAAAATGTGAATCATTAAATTAATATTTATATATTATTAATCATTATATTAATAATTTAAATATTTGAACCATTAAATATTGACTCTTAAAGTATTTGAATCATTATTGTTATAGATATTGTCTAGTGATAATTATTAAAATAATATTAACCTTATTATCTAACTAATAGACATTTTTTTTCCTTTAGAAATATGGCATTTTGAAGTATTTGGGACCTAACAATTAGTAGTCAAAAGGCCAGCTGCCATTATTTTTATAACACTGTGTGTTATAGTAAACATTGATGTTTGGAAAATGTGGTTCCTTGGTTTTAATATGTTTTTCAGACCAATCTACCTCTTTATTGTAACCTTCACAAGTAATCAATTCAATATATATTTAAGTGTTTTCTATGCCCTCTGTGCAAGGCATTTGAGGGAGTGTAAGGATAAATGGAAAAATACTACACAATTTATTCCACAGTCTTTTTTGAAATGAATTGAGCAAGAGAATAGAGAGTAGGCCAGAGAGAAATGTACTTTCTATGAGGTGTACATTAAATAAAAAAGAAAATATTTTTCAAAAAGACATCAAAAAAAGTTATACTCGAACAGTACAATGAAAACAAAAGAAATTTTAGTGCAAAGAAATGGGTGTAACGCATACCACAAGTGTCCTAAATCTGTGATACATGAAGGATTACTTCCTGGTCATCAGTGCAAATCAGCTAAAACAGATCAGTTATAGAATTCAATGTTTAATATACACAATATTTCAATAAATCCAAAGAGAACATTTCCCTCAATTCTTAAATATGTAAAAAAAATCTTGTAGTGAGGTTGTCACAAAGGGGCAATTTAGCTATTTACAGAATGTGGCCTCTGACATAATCCAACAATTAAAATCACAGAGATTTTTATATGGCTATCTGTTAAATGTATGTGCTTTTTGTTTGCTTGTTTTGTTTATGTATTCATTTAAGGAATTATACTTTAAAAATTAACTCTTCTTTCTCTCTCCGCTTGAATTACTCTGATAACTACTACTCTACTTTCTGTCTCCATGACTTTAATTATTTTGAGGACCTCTTATAAGTGGATTATACAATATTTGTCCTTTTGCGTCTGACTTATTTCACTTAGTATAACTTTCTCAAGATTCATCCCTGTTGTAGCATGTATCAAAATTTCATTTCTTTTTAAGATCAAATAATATTCCATTGCATGTACATACTGCATTTGGCTTATCTATATTCATCCAATGTTGGGCATTTGGGTCGTTTCCACCTTTGAGCTAGTGTGAATAATGTTGCCATGAACATTTTGTACAACTATCTCTTTGAGTCCCTGATTTCATTTCTTTGGGGTATATACCTAGAAGTGAAATTGCTGGATCGTATGGTAATTTTGTTTAATTTTGGGGGGAACTGCCTATGTTTTCCACAGAAGCTGAACCATTTTATATTCCCGCTAGTAATGCACGAGTGTTCCAATTTCTCCACATCCTTGCTAACACTTGTGATTTCTTGTTTTTTTTTCTTTAAAAAAATATTTCATTTATTCATTTGAGAGAGAGAGCACAAGCAGGGGGAGAGGCAGAGGGAGAAGAGGAGGCAGGCTCCCCGTTGAGCAGGGAGCCTGACATGGGGCTGGATCCCCAGACTCTGAGATCATGACCTGAGCTGAAAGCAGATGCTTAACAGGCTGAGCCACCCAGGTGCCCCGCTTTATTGCTTTTTTTTTCAAATGATAGCCATTCAAATGTTTATAAAGTAGAATCTCACAGTGGTTTTGACTTGCATTTCTCGAATGATTTTTGATGTTGAGCATCTTTTTAAGAGTTATTAGTATATCCTCTTGGAAGAAATATCTATTTAATATATATAAAGACTTTTCTATGGAGAGGTTTTGGACTTATGACAAAATATCAAGGAAGAGATTTCCCATATATCTCCCATCCTGACACATGTATGGCCTCCCTCATTGAGAACATCTCCCACAAGGGTGATGAATTTATTACAACCGATGACCTACATTGACACAACATAATCCCAAGGTCTAGTTTACTTTAGGGTTTACTCTTCATGCTGTACGTTCTATGGGTTTAGACAAATGTTTAATGGCTTATATCCATCATTATAATATTATACACAATGTTTTTCACTTCCCTAAAAATCCTTTATTTTCTGCCTATTCATCTCTCCCCCACTACCCCAATCCCTGATAAAACTGATCTTTTTACTGTCTCCACAGTTTTGGCTTTTCCAGCATATCATATAGTTAGAATCACACAGTATGTAGCCTTTCTGATTGACTTCTTTCCCTTAATGATATGCATTTAAGTTTCCTCTATGTCTTTTCATGACTTGATGGCTTCTTTCCTTTTAATGCTGAGTAATACTCTATTGCGTGGATGTACCATAGTGTATTTAACCATTCACTAACTGGAGGACATCTTGGTTGCTTCTAAGCTTTGGTACTTATGAATATAACTGCTATAAACTTCCGCATGCAGGTTTTGTGTGGATGTAAGCTCTCAACTCCTTTGAGTAAATACCAAGGGGCATAATTACTGTATCATATGGCAAGACTGTGTTTAGTTTTGCAAAAAGTGCCAAACTGTCTTCCGAAAGTGGCTGTACCATTTTGCATTCCCATCAGCAATGAATAAGTGTTCCTGTTACTCTATATCCTAGGCAGCAATGTCAACCTGAGATTAGTAACAACTTGATACCAGTAAAGATACTGGTAAAATAGGATACCTTTTTCCTATATATATCCACATCCATATCCATATTGTTGTTATACATATCAAGCCTACATATGTTGTAAACCAAAGAAAATATTATGCTTATTGATTTGTAATATTTTATGTCTTTTAAACAGCTAAAAGAAGAAAAGAAGAGCAAGTATTTGTATTTTTTATATTAACCTTGTTTACCATTTCTGATTTTCTTCATTTTTTCTATAGATTCACATTATTACCTGGTGTTATGTCCTTACTCCTATGCAGCTTGGTTCCTGTCTACTACCTATGTGCTGTAATTGTTGAGTATGTTATATTTATAGATGTTGTAAGCCCCAAGATACAATTACATGCATATTGTTTTGTGGACTTATTTTCTAAAAATTACTTCAGAGAAGAAAAGGGGGGGAAAAGAGAAGGAAAAGGAGCAAGGGGGAAGTCAAAAGAAAAAGGTTCTTTTTTTTAATTTTAGACAATCATGATAGTTTTGAGCAGTATTTCTAAAGTGTTTGATGCAAAACACCACTTCTAGGAGGTGTAAAATCAGGTTGCATGGTCAAACTAATGTAAAGAATGCAGATGCTCTGCTTTTTCTCTTGAAAGTTGGAAGAGTCTATTTCTAATATGAAGGATTCTGAGAAATCTCACCATAGATTTTTTTTTAACCAAACATCTCATAAAACATTATAATTACCTTGGACAATTCATTCATGAAACAAACATTTCAAGAGCATTTCAGATTATGCAGAAGCATCAAAATATGGATTAAGGGAAGCCATCATACATGGTGACTGGGAATTCACTGGTGTTTTATAAGATGGAAGATTTAGGAGGATGTGGGACTGCAAGATACTGGGGATTATGAAGGAGAAAGTAAGATATAGTAACAGTAGGTGTGGAACCCTCAGTTCAAAGGATAAGGAATATTTATAACATGAATGAGAGAAGAGGGAAAGTGCAATAGATAGTTTTGTCGATCTGGATTTAGCACCTGTAGTTTTAATTATGGTATAGCAATGGATCTAAAATTGGATATATTCTTAAAAATGAATTTAGACTTCGTAGTATAGTCACCATTCCTTGAGGAAAATGGAATGGAAAAAGGAAAAAGAGCTCTTAAAACAATGTCTCTCACAATATGATATTAGGTCCACTAGCCTCAAAATTCCCCTAGGGCATGGGGCCGACCAAACTGCATTTTAGAAAAGTACTCCCAGTGAGAGAAATGTACTTTGATGGTTCACCATATCATTTGTGTCAGTCTAGCTCTGTCCTCAGATGCTGCTTAAACTTTCCACCTCCAAACATTTTGATCAACCAGTTCCTTGAGTCATTAGATCTCTTAGGACCTCTGTCTCCCTGGACTCAAAGTTCATCAGAGACATCATGACAGCTTTTTCCTTTTCTGATTCATCTTAAATTCTTAAGAAAAAACTCACTATCCCTTACAGTGAACTTTTTCAGAGAAGCTCAATGACAATGAATGTGGAACTGTCACTATTAAACACACTGTAACAGGGTTGGGTTTTTTTGTTGTTGTTTTTGGATTTTTTTCTACATATCAAATTACCAATTCATTAATGTTAGACAGCCACTTTACAATTACTACATGGCACTACATCCATGGAGAAAATGTAGATGAAGCCATCCTTCCCATCACACTCTTGTTCAGGCTGTGTTTTAGGTCACCAGCTCTGAGTAGACACTAGAGAAATTCTGGGGAAGAGAGACAAGGTACCTATGTGTACAGAAATGTCTCTGCTCCTGCATTTAAGTTGTGCTGCAGATAATCAGTCTGTTCTCTACATGCTGCTTTAACTCAATGGTGGCTTTAGTTCTTCCTAGAAAAGTTTCCCTTTTCTTTCAGAAGCTTTTATACTTTTGTTTAAATTAGAATATAACTTTTTGTTCTGTTGATTTCTTTGTATGTAATTTAATCAGTGTACTTCTTGCATTTTAAATCACTTTATGATTATCTTATAGCAATCACGTGATCTTAGCTTAATATAAATGAAAATGTGTGTAGTTATTCTAACATGTTAATGCCTGAATTATTGAAAATCAAGGCAACACTGCTTCCTTTGAATCAATATTCAAATATGTATTCAAACTGCACTCAGAATATTGTATCTTTACATGTAGGTTTGTATGAAGAAGAAATAAGAGCAAGTAAATCAATAAATCAATTTTATTTTTGGCAGTGTAGAAAGGAACTTTCTTTTGATTTCTGCAGAAAATGAATAAATATACTTTAACATGAACAACTTCATGACCTTATGACTTGACTGTGACATTTGAAAAAGTCATTTAATTTCAGATAAGCTTTCAAAATAAAATATTATATGAGTTTGCATATATAGAAAGCAAAGCCTAAAAATAATTCACTTGGAGAAAGTGAAATTAGGAAACTTCATTAATACTTTTTGAAATTAAAATATTAGATATATGCATGATAAACACCTGCATATATACATTACACATACATATTCACTCAAATCCTATGCCAACATATCTCATTTTTAGTTCTATCAGCTCTATTTTCTTTTCTTTTTTTAAAAAATTATTTATTTGAGAGGGAGAGAGAGAACGAGGAGGGAGAGGGACGGAGGAAGAGGGAGAAGCAGACTCCCAGCTGAGCAGGGAGCCCGATGTGGGGTTCAATCCCAGGACCCTGGGGTCATGACCTGAGCTGAAGGCAGACGCCTAACTGACTGAGCCACCCAGTTGCCCAGCTCTGTTTTCTTGACATTCATTTGCTACATTATTTTAATTTTAAGACAATATTATTAAATGTTATATAAATTATGGATGGAGTTAAGAGAAACATGCAGTGTTTCTGTACTTCTGTTTCATCAGTCAGAAAATATATGTGGCCCATTTTAAGATCTATTTTTTTTATTTTAATGTTTTTTATTATATTATGTTAGTCACCATACAGTACATCCCTGGTTTCTGATGTGAAGTTCGATGATTCATTAGTTGCGTATAACACCCAGTGCACCATGCAATACATGCCCTCCTTACTACCCATCACCAGTCTATCCCATTCCCCCACCCCCTCCCCTCTGAAGCCCCCAGTTTGTTTTTATTCCAATTTGACATCTATCAGTGAGGAAACCAACTAAATATACAGTTGACCCTTGAAAACCATAGGGGTTAGAAACACTAACACTCTTCTCTCTGTGTAGTTGAAAATCCAAGTGTAATACTTTTGATTCCCCTAAAACTTAACTGCTAATAGCCTACAGTTGACTGGAAACCTTACAATAACATAAATACTTGATTCACACATATGTTGTATGTTATATGTATTGTATATTGTATTCTTACAATAAAATAGTTAGAGAAAGGAAAATGCTATTAAGAAAATCATAAAGGAGACACCTGGCTGGCACAGTTGGAAGAGTGTGTGACTCTTGATCTTGGGGTCATGAGATCGAGCCCCACCTTGGGTGTAGAGATTACTTAATAAAACTTAAAAAAATATCATGTTAAAAAATGTATTTACAGTACTGTACTGTATTGATTGAAAAAAATGCAAATGAGTGAACCCAGTCAGTTCAAACCTGTGTTGCACAAGGGTCAACTCTAGGTTTTCCCTTCACTCTCTACAAAAGATCTACAAATGATGGACAAATGATCCTAGCTTTACAGGGACTCTTGAGTGTGTCTCTGTTCCATGTTTCATTATTTTATTCTTTGATAAAAGATAGATTAAAGCAATAACCAGTAATTTTCCAGGACTTTTAATAATCAAGTACATTTTTAATAATTCAAAGTTTAATTTATTTAATGAAATGGAGAAAATTTTTCCTTAAGTCTTGGACAAATGAGATTTTTCAACACTGATGGCAATGCTGTAGTTTGAATGAAATATCAAAATCAGTCCTATGGTGCTGGCTAATTTTCCCTGCAACACTGCATAGCTTAGACTTGTTTAAATATTTACAACACCCATTGTTGTAGTTAGTTTGGACTGCTGTAACAGACTATTATATACTGGTAGCTTAAACACAAACATTTATTTCTCACAATTCTGGAGGCTGAGAGGTGAAGATCAAGATGGAGGCAAGCCTGGTGTCTGGTGATACCATGATCACAGATGGCTGTCTTCTTACTGGGTGCTCACATGACAGAGAGAGAAGGAGCAAGCTCTCTGGTCTTTGCTTATAAGGGTACTAATCTCATCTTGAAGACCCAACTCATGACCATGTCTAAACCTAATCATCTTCCAAAGGCCACACTTCCCAATACCATCACCTTGGGGGTTAGAGTTTCAACATATGAATTTGGGAGAAATGTGAACATTCAGTACACAGAACCTACCTTCTCTATCTCTAATATGATCACTTTAAGAGCATGGACAGAGATATTTATAGAATCTATTAGTAAACTTATTAAACTAGAAGACTGGTTTGTTCTAGGAACTGCTCTAAAATCATTATAAAACTGATTACGCATCTTTTTCTGTTTTAAATGTGAGTAGTGTCATATATTCTTGGAAAGCGATATTTTCTTTATGAATATTATTCAAAAAATAAGCACAGTATTTATTCTTTCATCTGCCAACTTCTGATATCATGTTCAAATTTACTCTCTTCATTAAACATGTAATTACTTTGCATCTGTATCTTCATTCCATATTATATAAGCAAAAAATCAGAGAAAGAAGAAGAATGCGTATTTTTTCAATCCCATGAGAGATTGTACAATTGATCTTCAATTTTAAAATAAGTATTACATTTTATTATGTTATTTATCTCATTTTTGTTTTTCTGACATTTAAATTCTTAGAATATTTGAGCATTAGGGAAATATAAATTTTAAGATAATTTTATTGTTTAAACAAGATTATCAATAACCATGGTTTTTAATTAAAAAATAAATATATATGTGAAATTATAAAATATATATAAAATTATATAACTTTAATTAATATTTCTATCCCATCATTATTCTTTTGTGATCTTTTTAAAATTTATTCTTTAGAGATATGACCTCATAACTGTATGGCTTTCAGTATCTCCTGACCATCCGTGTAGAACAAATTATTCATGTTTCAGTACTTCAATAATGAGATGTCAGCCCATAATCCTTGCTGTTGAAGGGATTGTCAGAAATGATTAAATCTCCGGTGATATGACCTCAATGCCATTGAAGACTTGCCCTCATAAGAGAGTACATGCTATCTCAAAAGCTCCTCTAATTCCTCTTAGCTTTTTTTGTTGTTGTTTTGCATAATATCACATATGTACATCACGTATATATGTAATTCAAAGTGAAAAACGCATGTAATGTATGAATATGCACAACTCAAACTGAAAATCAATTTAGCAATAATCATATACACATTGAACATGTATTAAACACTATTTATTTTGAACACTTATCATGGTGATCTACAAATATTTTAATCTTTATTTCATAAAATCCAAAATGAATTGTTAGAGCTACTAATTTTCAGTTGCTTCGTGATAGATGTGTTTGCCTGCTGAGTTTTGTGTGTTTAGTTTAAATATCATGCCTTTGACAATGTCAAAGCAAGTACAAATATGTACCTAATGATTTTATATCCATGAGAGTTTCCTTTGCCATTGTAAGCTTGCAGAGCAGAGAGGGTATGTATCAGTAAGCGTCCTACCAGAAGGGGGGAAAATAAAACAGTAAAATATATATATTAAGAGATTTATTGCAAGGAATTGGCTCATAAAATTGTGGAGGCTGCCTAAGCAAGTATGAGATTTATAGGACAGGCCATCAGGAAGGCCAGGCTGAAACTCTCAGGCAAGAGCAGAAGCTACAGCCCACGGGCACTTTTTTCCCCCCAAGGAAACTTCAGTTCTGCTCATGACTTTAAACTGATTGTATTGGGCCAACCCAGAATATCTGGGATAATCTCCTTAAAGTCAACTCCTTATGGATTTGAATCACATCTATAAAATAATATTCACAGCAACACCTAGAACAGTGTTTGATTGAATAATAGTGGACTACAGACTAGCAAATTGACACAGAAAATTGACCTTTATAGATTATTTCCTGTTTTTATAGGATTAACATTAGAAGAAGGACAAAATTGTGAGTGCTTACCTCACCTCTCAATGACCTTAAATCGTATCACTGCGGGTATCTTAAGATTTTTAAAACTTACATTTATATATGCAAGTTCTATATTATGGTTAGATATATTTCAGTGCTACTTATAAATTTTAAGATCTTATGGCTGGTAGGTGCTTATAGCTTTAACCTATTTTATACATCATATTTTGACCAAGATGTAGATATGACTATAAAAAATAACTTGATTGTGCTTATGAGCATATAATAAAAACAAATTCAAATCAACTTATACCATGGACAATACTCCAAATTCAATTCATTCTTCCTGTACTGGTCTTTCTGTATTGGTCTGTATTGGTCTTAATGTATAAATGATAAAAAACAAAATATAAGAATAATTTTCTGGCTTAAATATACATGACACAGTATAAATATATGAAATTAATTTTTCACTAAAACACTTCGTGATTTACCAGGTTAGTGGACAATGGCTAAGACAGAGGACTTCTGGCCTGGGAACTTCAGTACAAAGAGTAGGAAATCTGACACGAGATATCTTATGCTTCAACTTTTTCTTTCTTGTTTTCTTTTAATAATATTTTTTTATTATACTATGTTAGTCACCATACAGTACATCCCTAGTTTTTGATGTAAAGTTCCATGATTCATTACTTGCGTATAACACCCAGCGCACCATGCAATACATGCCCTCCTTAATACCCATCACCAGCCTATCCCATTCCCTATCTTTTTATTTTACAATTTCTTGATATATCTCTACATCCTTCTATTCCTTGTCTTTATAGTATATATTAGTATCCTATTGCTTCATAACAAATTATTATGAACTCTGTTGCTTGAAACAAAACAAATTCATTATCTCACAATTTCTGTAGGTCAGGAATCTGGGTTATGGAGTAACTGGGCTCTTTGCTCAGAGTCTCACTAATCTGAAATTAAGGTGTCAGCGAGGTCTGTCAACTCATCTGGGGCTGAATCCTCTTCCAAGCTCACTGGTTTTGTCACAATGCAGCTCCTTGCAGGTGTTGTAATGAAGTCCCATTTCCTAACTGGCTGTTGGGCAGGGACTGCTCTCAGCACCTTTGGGCCCCCTTTTGCTTGCCCTCCATAGGTGTTCACAGCATATTTATTTGTTTCTTAGAGGGTGAGAGGAGTACTTCTTTTGCTTTGAATGTTCTTGCTGATTTGAGTTTCTTTAAAAAGAGCCACCTGATTAGGTCTGTCCCACCCATGGGAATCTCTGTTGGTTATACAAAGTCAACTGATTAGGGACCTTGATTATATCTTTCAAAATATCTGTTGCCCTGTAAAGTAGTCTAACCATGTGAGTGATATTCTATCATATTCACAGGTTCTTCCCACAAACAAGGGGAGATTATGGAAGGGTATAAATCATCTTAGCAATCTTCCTACTGCATATCTTAAAATAAAATTTCCCAATAATATGTTGAAAATAAGACTGACTAAGTAATATAGACTAATTTGCTTTACAACTTACTTGCTTTAGGGCTTCTTGGTTGTGAAAGGGTTAAACAGAAATCAGAAATGCCAGTGTTTCAACTACTAAGACTCTGGTTTTATTTTCCATTTCTTCAACTCTGAGTGAAATACAGGCTTCCATGGGACGGTAATAAAAAAAAAAAATCACCAAGTAGAACCAGTTTTAATGCAAGAGAAGCATTACCCCTGTCCATTAAAAAAAGTACATGTATTTTACACTTACACACATGTGGGTATATGTATTTAATACAGATATCAATGTAAGAAAGAAGACATGCTATTGTTATTCTCCAGGGATAATTGAACAGTCAACAGGATATAATTTCCACATAGATTTTTAAATTTGCAAATCACTTATCATTTCTGAATAATGTGTATAAAGGGGAACAATGAATAGTAAAATGTATTATTATACTCCAAAATTTGAGGTTTTAAAAATAAATTATGAATGCTCCTTTGTAGAGTTCAAGTCCCTTAAAGAGGGGTTATGCTTCGTTTATACATGCTACCGTTTATTGTTGTGATTGAGTAATTATGCATTGTTGACATTTTTAATGTATTTATGCTTTCTTTTATGGTCCTAGGATGCAACACATTGTCACATGGTATAAATATATTTAGTTTCAT
Organism: Ailuropoda melanoleuca; assembly: GCF_002007445.2. Taxonomy (NCBI): domain Eukaryota; kingdom Metazoa; phylum Chordata; class Mammalia; order Carnivora; family Ursidae; genus Ailuropoda; species Ailuropoda melanoleuca. Next base: position 7,729,698 of record NC_048235.1, on the reverse strand, counting down.
GTTAGTTTGAAAAATAAAGGATGAATCAAATTGCTCTTCGTACATACCCATCCCCTCCGAAGCATGCACTTGGCATTGCACATTGTGCAGTATTAACTGCTGTGGTACATGCAATATTGCCCCAAGTCAAGAGGCTTAGTCCCCAAAACACATATAGTAATGCAAAGGAGTAATATGCCCTGGTAGAAATAAGCAACATACATATTATAAAATATATGCCTTGGTAGAAATAAGCAACATACATATTATAAAATATTTTGAAAGGAAATTAGAACCTGTCCCTCTTGAGTCTATGAACTCACATTTTTATGAGCAAATAAATGGTTTAAAACAGTTAATAGAAGAGTGAGTGGTACATTAACAGCAAATGTTATAATCATTAATGATTTTTTTTCTGGTTATATGAAATTAAAATCATACTTGAGTAATTCACTGCAAAAAATGGATAGAAAATTAAACTTTAATTAAAAAATAGTCTTTTAAATATAATTATCCAGCAATACTGGAAAGCAAATCATTTGCTTATAATGAAATAATTATGATTTAGAAATATTTGGCTGTATTAAGAATAATTTAGTAGCTGTAACTATGATTATTTTAAGATAAGAAGAACAAAGATATAAAGACAGTGGTATATGTTATATCAAATATAAAGGTATAAAGTACAAAGATGAAACAAACATCATACATAAGTAAGAATTAATGAAATACAATATTGGCAACAATAATATTAAATGTTTAAAAATGTAAAGGTGAAATTTTTATAAAGCTTTTTAATGGATTGTCATTATTCATTAGCTTGGGTTAAAGCCTAGAGTTGAAAATCACGTAATAAAAGCTATGCTTTGCAAAGTAATATGACGTTGAAACACTATATGAGCCTGAAAAGTAAACCTTTGGGAAATGATCTAATGGTAGCAATTATACAACACATAATAGGATAAAAGTTCAACCATATAAATATTGATGACAATTATCTAAGAATTAAATGCATGTTAAAACCGTAAGTGCCGTATGAGAATTAAATACTTCAAAGGAATATTGTTTGGAAATAGCATGGGAGACCATTCTACAAATTGGTGCCTTATCATAAATGCATCATGATGTAGGGGCTCGGATTTGATAGTCTAAGAACAGGTTATGCAGTTCACCAGCATAAGATATGATGCTCTTCCCCATGGGGAACTCATAAAGAACCTGACCAAATGCAAAATCACAAAGTAGACGCTTCTAGAAGGATAGCTTATAGAACTAGGTTTAATTTAGAAACACAAACATAAAATTGAAAAAAAAATACTCTGAAAAAATTAGAACAATCTTCATATATTGCATTATGAGGACAACTATGTAATGCTACTTAGTATAAAAACCATAATTAATAATTTGATCTGCAGGGGCACCTGGGTGGCTCAGCCGTTAAGCGTCTGCCTTCGGCTCAGGTCATGATCCCAGGGTCCTGGGACCGAGCCCTGCTCAGTGAGAAGCCTGCTTCTCCCTCTCACACTCCCCTTGCTTGTGTTCCCTCTCTCGCTGTCTCTCTCTGTCATATAAATAAATAAAATCTTTAAAAAATAATAATAATAATTTTATCTGGAAAGGAGCAATATCATTATATTTTAAATGTGTAGTTTCAACCGGAAGCACACACATCTCAATTTTAAAACCATGTTATTATTTTAAAGTTGTGCAGAGTAATAAAATGTAACAGCATCCGAAGTAGATTTATTTTCATTTTCATTAAAAGCAGTTATCCTGGTCACATGATTATTCTTCCATAAAGATATAATTTAGCATGTCTTATCAAATCATTTGATTTGCTCATAATCTTTTATTAACAAAAAGTTATCACCGAAAAGAAATGTGGAAGAAAATATTTAAGGGCAGTATAAGTTCATAACATGTTAGGGAAATAATACTCTAACAGGAGATTTTCTCCTTGTTTGGAAAAAATATGTTCTGAATTTAATGCCATATTAATAAATATTCCTTCAAAAACATGAATATTTTTTAAGATTTTATTTATTTATTTGACAGAGACGGAGAGAGAGAGACAGAGAAAACAAGCAGGGGGAGCAGCAGAGGGAGAGGGAGAAGCAAACCCCCGCTGAGCAGGGACCCTAATTGGGGCTGGAATCATAAACCCCAGAATCACAAACTGAGCCAAAGGCAAATGCTGAATCCACTGAACCACCCAGGCACCCCATGAATATGGTTTTATATAAGTGTTTATTCAATGTTAACACAAGTGAACAATATATTTTTTCCAAGAGATGGTATAAAACAGAAACGAGGAAACAAGAATACGTAGTAATTCAGAGCAGTCATAGGAGGACAAAACCCCTTGGAAAACAGTAGCAATGGGGCGGACGGTAAGGGGAAAGAGAAAATATTTGAGAGATCTGTTTAAGCTCAGTTTTACTGCCTATATAATTTACATCAACTTATTGTTTTCCAATTATTATAGCTTGCGTGCTTTATATTGAAGACCAAAACACAACTAAACACCACAGACAACAAAAGGAGCAGACATGGTTATGCTAATATAATGCTGCTGAGCAAAATGCATTTGACATTTTAAAATGGGATAAAAGACAAAATTCCTCTGTGATCCTCACTGAATTTATGCTTATTTGAGTTTAATAGAGGCTTGACATACTTCAGGGAGAAAAAAAAGGAATTAGTACTAGGTTCATGTATTTTGTAAGAAGAAGAATCAAGTAAAACACAAAATGAAGACTTAAATACCATTCTTTGCAATGCACCAGTGATTATTTCCTTAATTGGATAAATAACTTTTAGCTGATCCAGTACAAGGTATATTTTGACACAGTGTCAATTTTCAGTTTGCTTTCAAGTCTTAATTAGAATCATACTTTTCCATGCAATTTCTGTTTGAATAATTGAGATCTTTCTAGGTTATAACTTGCTTGCTAGCTGAGTGCAATTAAATCTATTGTTTAACTTTTATTTTACTTGCAACAGTGCTTTTATATCAGGTGATACTATACCAGTGTGTGGTCATCAATGATTTTCATTTTGCAGTTATTAAATAATACTTTTTGAAAATTTTCTCCACATAATTTGTTTTACTTTTTTAAGTTTTTGCTGTATAAGGAGGAATTTTAAAAATTTCTTTCTACTCAGTAGTTGAAAATACTAGGTGAAGAAAGGATGCAGGAACAATTGATTGTAGGAGAAGAGAGATGGGTGGGATACTCAAATGATGAAAAGGAGGAGGAGGATGACAGCATGTATTGGCATCTATCTATATGTTAGACACTATTAAGCAATTTACATACAATTAACTTATTGAATCTTCACAACACTCCTATGGAGTATACATAATTGTTTATAATTTTCAGATATCTCCTAAAGATTAGAGAGGCAAATAACATAACCAAGTTCATAGTAAATAGTAGAAGCAATAGTCAAAACACATCTAATCAATACAATACTCACACAAGTAATTGTGTGATTACAATCTCTGATTGCACAATGAAAAAAAATGCACCAATATGATAATGGAAATAAGAGAAGAACCCTCAAGAAGGGACATGAGGTTGATATCCAAAGAAGAAACAGTAGTGCCCACTCACGATGACTATTTTATAGCAGTCTTTTAAACACTATTTTAGTGTCTTTCAGAAAATTAGAAGCACTGAAAATATGAACAAAATATTTTGATATGCTGCATTTCGAATCTTAAAGATGGAATAATTAAATGAATAGCAGGTTATACAGTGTGAAAGGAAATTGACAGGGAAGGACATGAGAAAATATACTATATTATACTCAAGAGTCTGGAGTGATATGATGTATAGTTTATTTAGAACATTGTAAAAACAATTGAATGGACTAGAACAAAAATCATGGGGGATAGTATAGCAAAATGAAATTGCAGTGGCTGAAACCAAATTGTGCAGAACTTTCTATTACATGTTAACAGTTTAATCCCTGCTCTCTGTTTTAAAAACAACATAAAGCCATGAAAGGGTTTTAAGCTGGTGGGTATCACATAATCACAGATGTGTTTTGAGAAACATCACTCCAGTTTCAATGTACGTGGAAGATAGGTGAGGGAGATGAGTGCCCAAGTTAAGAGGGAATAAAAATTTGGACTAGGGCTGGAGACATGAAAATGGAGAGAAATTCACCATAAAATTGACAGCAATAGAAGATGCTTTCCATGCTCTGCCTGAATCCATTCAGCCTGCCTTGGAGGCCACCTGTCAATAGTTCCAAGCATGCTGATGGCACCAGGTCTCTTGCTGGAGTATGCACTGTCTTCCAAGCAGGAAGAGCTGTAGAGTTAAGGCCCTGGGAGCAATCCTCACCCAATGACAAATAAAAGGAGGCTGGTGGATAAATACCCAGCCTCTTATTCCTTCACAGAGGAGAGACAATTAGAGGTTTAGTACTTAGTGTAGCAGAGATTGCTCACAGGGACTGGGCCCCGTTGCTCACAGCAGTAACCTCCACACTAGAACATCTGTTATAAGCTTTTCTCCCTTGTCTTGTTACCTCCTCCACTTTCCCTGTTAGCATCCTAGGATCTCTTCCCAAATAAGATCCTATTGTAATCAACTCCCGGCTTTATGGACACCTGTGCCTGGAAACAAAACAAAGACAACAGCAACAGTGATTTATTGCACATGGCAGAGTAGAATAAAAGGAAAACTTGATGACACCAGGTTTCTGTCCTTTAGAAGAGGATGAATACTGAAGCCATTTTCTAAGTAGAGATCATCAGAGAAGGGCTACTTTTGAGGGAGCTCACAGGATCCATGTTTCAGCATTCTGTGCTTGATTTCCTGTGTAAGCATCCAACAGCAGCATCAAGGAGGCAATTTTTTTGCACATGCGTAGGTTAGAGCTATATGAATTTGAAAATCATTGGCATATATGTAGTGATAAGATTGTGCATGAAATTTCCTAGGCATAGAACATGCAGTAAGATGAGGATCTAGAAAGAAGCCATATGAAACCCTACATTTAATGGCTAATTGGAAGAGAATGAGAACGAAGTTGGGAGAGAAGATAGAAAAGAAGCCGGCCAAGTCACCTATTAGGAACCTGAAGAGACTTCAATGTCACAACAATAAGAAAGGAGTGCCTCCTCTCTTGCTGTGAATCTTTCTGTAAATATCTTCTGGGTTTGGGGGGAGGGGCACAGAAAGGATTGGGCAGGGGCAAGCGTCTGATTTCAACCTTCTCACAAAGGTAGGGTTTGCTAGTTTAATACTATTTTTAACAGTCTGGTGGAAAGCAAGTATGTCTCTACCACTTACCTGTATTTTATTAATCCTAATGATAGTACAACAATGCTTTCAGTCTCCTCCTAGAAAGAGGCAGGAAATTATTTTAAAATGCCATTTCCTTGTATTTCTATAAAAGGAATAACTGCAGAGCAATCACCAGCAGGAATGCTTGAGTCCTTTCTGGTGAAGAATTACAGAGAACTGCAAAACTAAAAACCTTCGCTGTTACGGCATCATTAATTGCGATTCCATTTCTTTCTCCAAGGAAAGACTTATTCTAGAAAGGGTTGACAACATTGACCTTGAACACTTGCAGCTATTTTCCTTTAATCTATATCACTTGCCAGGAAAGAGTGTGGCTGGTCATACTATGGATACATGGCTTATTAGTTTATTCGTCCGTCAGTGCTATTTTGGTCTCATAACTGTTTCTGCTAAATATGAAGGGCTTTTTTTCAGTCAGTGAAGACATTTGATAAACCCCTCTGTCATATGTGAATACTCAGAACTCAAGCAATGAGCTCATGATTGGAGATCATCCAGGATACTGGATCAGATAACTAAAAGAAAAAGAGCATACTTTTTTTACAAGCCATCTGGTATATTACATTGCATCATATTGCAAGACCACTTATATTGGAAAATATGGCTTAAAATTTTAAAAAAATTTGATACTAGCTGGGAATCACTTTTCATTGTTAACTCTTTCATCAACTGCCATCTTCAGGGAATTGATTAAATTCTGACTCTAATTTTTAAGAATTTGTAAACTGATTTTTTCCATTCTGTCAACATTTTTGAAGTAGAATCAAGCAACTTGCAAAATCTATGGGAAATTTCAGCCATTTTCCTTCTAGTACTCAATGCATAAAGGCCCAATACAATACAAAGTCAGGTTTGTATCTTCATGGTCTAATGCATTTTCATTTGGATTTTTTATGCATATTTTTAGATACTTTCCTCCAGTTGAAAATGCTTTGATTATGTCTTCTGTCAGTCCAAGTCATTGCCAGTTATCAAGCACAGGCTAATTTCCAAGACTTCCACAGCCTCTTCAACTAGTAGAGCCAGCACTGCAATGAGAGTCAACAGTTGAGTTGCCTGCTATAGAACCTGGATGTATATTTTGCTGTTTCTTGTGTATTCTTTAACTCTTCAACAGGATTACAAACTCATTGAGAGCATGTTTCCTACCTATTCACACCGGTTTACCACACTGATGGGTTTACCATCAGTCAGGTCACATCTCAATTCAAGTCACAGTGTGCACTGTCTTAGAGACTTGAGATCAACTATTTAAGTTCTGTCTAAATCTCCTCGTCTGTCAAATGGAAATGGTTATAGCACCTACCACCAAAGGAATTTTTGAGGAAGAAATCAGATAACTCACACAATAAAATTAGTGAAGTGGGTATACACACTATTTTCTCCATAAATGTAATTGGTAATTTTGAGATACAGACAAGCAAAATAAACTGTCCCACTTGCTAATTGTAAAATTCAAAAATCATATTGTTCAATATAAGTTTTTGAAATTAGGAAGGAAACATTTTAATATTCTTTTTATAACATACTTCTGCATAAATAACATATATTTAAAAGATTCCAAATTCAGAATTCTAATCCCACCATTGTTGCACTTTACTGAACCTGGAAATTAACCTTTATGAAAAATAAAATGCATTCAGTAGATATGCCATAGTTATGAGAACGTGTTTTTTTCCCCATAATATAAAATTACCTATTGCAATTAACACTAAATAAATAGAATTTAATTTAAATATATAAATGAGTGATAAAATATTTGTACAGTAAATAAAGCATATATATATTTAACTTATTAAGCTATTTTGAGAGCTTTAAGGAAATGACACATGCCAGGGATCAAAGGAATAAGACTGATTAATAAAGAAATAGGATTTATAAAGGAAAACTGCAGCATTCTCTTATGTATTATCTCCAACTGATTTCACAGAAGCTTAAGAATCATCCTTCACAAAACATCGAAATAAATATATTCAACAGCATTCACATATTAAACTAGAAAGGTGTCTAATTATATTTTAAATTTATAGTATTTGAGGGAGTTTGATTAATATTTTTTATCAAAGTTGAGCCAATTTATAGTTAGCTTATTCTCTGGATGATTCCTAGGGGTTACACATTTATTCTTTTTAAAGGCAATATAGTCTAAAATGAGGTAAGATTATTCATTTCTATAATACAATTTAGCACCAGAAAGGATTCAGTATAAACATACTATTTAGTCCAGTATAACATGTTTTTATTTAAGTACCATGAAGTAAATTGTGGTGCATAAATATGGCAGCAGTATTGTCACAATTATTTTGTCTTTTTTGTTTTCGCTAAACTGGCTTTTGGGTTTTATTGAAATGTAAATACTAAATAAAAGAGTATATTAGAATGTGAAAGATATAACAGTGAGGTTTAGCCACATGTGTGAGACTGAACTTCATAGCAGTTAGTAAAACCAGATAGATTGGAATCGCTCATTTTTCTTGACCTGTAGTTGGTATGCCCAAGATTCAACACTTCCTCATACATGGTAGAATTGTGTCTGTGTGATAAATTTCATAATTTTAAGATTAATGTTCTTTCCACAAACATAATAAAAACAATGAATGTGTTTAAAGAGACTCATACTATGAATATCAATTGTAAGTTATTTGTTAAAAGAAATAAAGTTATATTGCATTGAGTCTAATTTCAAACACCAAAAGTCTTACCAAAGTTCTTGTGTTACATAAGTATGTATATTATTGGGTAGTAGTGAAGGTTGTACAATAATATGAAGATAATTACTGCTACTGAGCTGTACACTTAAAAATGGCGAAAATGGCAAATTTTATGATAGTATATTTTATTACAATAAAAAATATTACTACTATATTTAGTGACTTCATCTTATATTTCTGGCACCTCTCATTAAATAATGTGCAAATTTTAAATATTTTGCATTATAAGTTTGATATTATTTGACTTTAACTTGTTACATTATGATATATGAAAAGCTCAATGAAAAACAGGAAATTTGTTCAATCTAGAAATATACATATTTAGGATAAAAGCAAAATATTGGTAAGTCTTAATGTTTGATGAATGCATCTTTTTAATATAATTTTGAAGATTTTATTCATTTATTTGAGAAAGAGAGAGCAGTAAGAGGAGCAGAGGGAGAGGGACAAGTGGACTCCATGCTGAGTGTGGAGCCTGATGTGGGGCTCAATTCCATGACCCTGAGATCAGACCTGAGCCAAAAGCAAGAGTCGGACACTTAACCGACTGAGCCCTGTGAATTATTTTAATTCTCTGTAATTTGGGGCACATTTTAAAAATAATTTCTGTTCTAATGGAATCAGACATAATTCCATTGTCTTTGGTTGTAATCTTAGCTTTTTTGAGCGCCAAAGTAGAACGAATCAAAGTAATAATATAAAACATGGTACTGAAATTTCTGCAAGAGCATTGTTCAAGATCTTCAACTGGTAGGCCTGTCGCACTAGAAGCTGTTATGCTGTTCCTGTAGATCACATTTAGCTGTTTTCCATTATGCAAGGGTGTTTCCTTTTGAAAAATTGTTTTTCATAAAAGCGATATATAACCATGAATTAGGAAACCTCATTTTGTGGGGGTCTATATAACCTGTTAATGAGCAATGGAACAAATCAGGAGCAATCCCTAACATTTTCCTCATTGGTATCACGTGTAGCTAGTAGGAGAGACATAGTCCTATAAACAGTCATCCATTTCTCCAAGCTCTGAAAAGAAAAGAAAAAAAAATCAGAAGATAAAATTTTTCAATTTGATAGGAAGGCGATTAGTGTTTTCTGTCATGGTATAATAAAATTATTTTTCCTCTTTTTTTTTTTACTGTCTTGACACATATCTCTCTTTCCATTTGTTTTTTCACCTTCCTGGATGCAGCTCAATTTATTTACTGTTAAACTATTTATTTTATATAGTATAACATGATTTGGGAACTCTTCTAATTAATTCCCCACTGACACAGTATGGAATTAGCAGACTGTTTGGTAGCCTAAAATTTGATATCCTGAGAAGTCAGAAGAGTTGACAAGATGTATGAGGACTTAACTGTGAATAGGGTTAAATTTTTATCTCCTTTATCTTCATTATCATTCCAAAACATCAACCTCCAATTTAAAAGAGTAGTCAGCTATATTTGAGACAGGGACTGAGGTGGGGGCAGGAAAGGAACAGGTTCTTCTATGTTATTCCTTGTCGGGAAAGTGAGCAGTCAAGCCACAGAGGAGACAAAATTTTTGCAAAAGACACATCTGATAAAAGGACTCTTATCCAAATATCTACAAAGATGTCTTAACTCAATCATAAGAAAACAAACAGTCTGAGCAAGGAATGAGCAAAAGACCTTGAAGTCTCACCAAAGAAGAGAGATACACAGTTAGCAAATAAGCCCATGAAAAGATGCTCTGTGTTCTATATCATTGAGGCATTAAAAAGTAAAACAATGAGATACTACTATGCACCTATTAGAATGGCCAAAATCCAGAACACTGACACACCAATCGCTGGTAAAGGCATGGAGCAAAGGAACTGTTATTCAGTGCTGGTTGGAATGCAAAATTGTACAGTTACTTTGGGAAACAGTGTGGCAGTTTATTTATTTATCAGTTTTTACAAAACTAAACATATTCTTACCGTAAGATCCATAAACATGCTCCTCGGTATTTATCAAAGGAGCAGAAAACTTATGTCTACACAAAAACCTCACGTAGGTGTCTATAGCAGCTTTGTTCATAATTGCCCAAACTTGGGAAAAAATGACGATGTTCTCTGGTCTGTAAATGGATAAATAAATTGTGGTCCATCCAAGACAATGGAATATTATTCAGCATTAAAAGAAATTGGCTATCAAGCTGTGAAAAAACATGAATGCACATTATTAAGTGAAAGAAGCCAAATTGTAAAGGCTACATACTGTACTGTATAATTTCAACTATATGATCTTCTGGGAAGGGCAATACTATGGAGATAGTCAAGGTATCCGTGGTGGCCAGGGTAAGTGGGAGGAATGAATATGTGGAGCCCAGAGAATTTCTAGGGCAGTGAAACTGCTCTTTACGCTGCAGTAATGGTGGGCGTATGTCATTTTACATTTTTCCAAACCCAGAGAATATAGGACATCAAAAATGAACTGTAATGTGAACTATGGACTCAGGGATTATGATGTGTCGATATAAGTTCATCAGTTGTAACAAATGTGCATTCTGGTGATGGATGTTGATAATAGCAAAGCTTATACATGTGTGGGGGCGGGGGCATATGAGAAATCTCTATCTTCTGTTCAAGTTTGCTATGAAATTAAAGCTGCTCTAGGAATTAAGTCAATTAAAACAAAAACAAACAAAAAAACCCAATATATAGCGAGTTTATCTGAAGCATTTTACATTATTTGAATTATTCTGATTGACTTTACATCTATGATTCTAGACAAAAATCATTTTTTT
>NC_048235.1:7605268-7716805 GCF_002007445.2 Ailuropoda melanoleuca | reverse complement strand
TTTTTTTTTTTACTGTCTTGACACATATCTCTCTTTCCATTTGTTTTTTCACCTTCCTGGATGCAGCTCAATTTATTTACTGTTAAACTATTTATTTTATATAGTATAACATGATTTGGGAACTCTTCTAATTAATTCCCCACTGATACAGTATGGAATTAGCAGACTGTTTGGTAGCCTAAAATTTGATATCCTGAGAAGTCAGAAGAGTTGACAAGATGTATGAGGACTTAACTGTGAATAGGGTTAAATTTTTATCTCCTTTATCTTCATTATCATTCCAAAACATCAACCTCCAATTTAAAAGAGTAGTCAGCTATATTTGAGACAGGGACTGAGGTGGGGGCAGGAAAGGAACAGGTTCTTCTATGTTATTCCTTGTCGGGAAAGTGAGCAGTCAAGCCACAGAGGAGACAAAATTTTTGCAAAAGACACATCTGATAAAAGGACTCTTATCCAAATATCTACAAAGATGTCTTAACTCAATCATAAGAAAACAAACAGTCTGAGCAAGGAATGAGCAAAAGACCTTGAAGTCTCACCAAAGAAGAGAGATACACAGTTAGCAAATAAGCCCATGAAAAGATGCTCTGTGTTCTATATCATTGAGGCATTAAAAAGTAAAACAATGAGATACTACTATGCACCTATTAGAATGGCCAAAATCCAGAACACTGACACACCAATCGCTGGTAAAGGCATGGAGCAAAGGAACTGTTATTCAGTGCTGGTTGGAATGCAAAATTGTACAGTTACTTTGGGAAACAGTGTGGCAGTTTATTTATTTATCAGTTTTTACAAAACTAAACATATTCTTACCGTAAGATCCATAAACATGTTCCTCGGGATTTATCAAAGGAGCAGAAAACTTATGTCTACACAAAAACCTCACGTAGGTGTCTATAGCAGCTTTGTTCATAATTGCCCAAACTTGGGAAAAAATGACGATGTTCTCTGGTCTGTAAATGGATAAATAAATTGTGGTCCATCCAAGACAATGGAATATTATTCAGCATTAAAAGAAATTGGCTATCAAGCTGTGAAAAAACATGAATGCACATTATTAAGTGAAAGAAGCCAAATTGTAAAGGCTACATACTGTACTGTATAATTTCAACTATATGATCTTCTGGGAAGGGCAATACTATGGAGATAGTCAAGGTATCCGTGGTGGCCAGGGTAAGTGGGAGGAATGAATATGTGGAGCCCAGAGAATTTCTAGGGCAGTGAAACTGCTCTTTACGCTGCAGTAATGGTGGGCGTATGTCATTTTACATTTTTCCAAACCCAGAGAATATAGGACATCAAAAATGAACTGTAATGTGAACTATGGACTCAGGGATTATGATGTGTCGATATAAGTTCATCAGTTGTAACAAATGTGCATTCTGGTGATGGATGTTGATAATANTACATTCTGGTGGTGGATGTTGATAATAGCAAAGCTTATACATGTGTGGGGGCGGGGGCATATGAGAAATCTCTATCTTCTGTTCAAGTTTGCTATGAAATTAAAGCTGCTCTAGGAATTAAGTCAATTAAAACAAAAACAAACAAAAAACCCCAATATATAGCGAGTTTATCTGAAGCATTTTACATTATTTGAATTATTCTGATTGACTTTACATCTATGATTCTAGACAAAAATCATTTTTTTAATGGGGAAGATTTTTGGATTAAGTACTTAATCATCAAAATTGTATTTTGTGGCATTGTGAAAAATCTGTGGGCTCTAGAATCATGTAGAACAGTATTTGAGGTTTTTCTCTGCCATGTGATATTCAGGACCATGTGCAAATGATTTAACCTTTGTGCCCATCAGCTTACCTGCATATAATATGAAAGTAAAAATCACTCCTCAGAGTTGTGAGGAGGATACAATGAGATAAAAGGCAGCCAGCCAACAAAGAGGCTGGCTCAAAATAGGCATTAATAAATATTAATTACCTGCTAACATTGTCTCCAAAATCTGCTAATTAGGCAGTGAAACTTTTCTTATTTCAAATTGTATTTTGACGTTTGGATTTCTTAATCTTTACTTGTAGTTGGAAAGTTAGCAGAACCTTTGAGTTACCAGTAAAACAAACACTTTTACACAAAAGGAGGGTAGAGTGTGTACTTCAGTCATTCTTTACTAAAATTAATTAAAAGTTATGTTATTTATGCAGTTAAACTTTTTAGCCAATGGTATTTCCACAACTTACTGATTGATCTGTCAATTGCTTTTTAATTTTTCAACAGAGCATTCTGAAGGGGGTTTTAGATAAATATAAAATTGGGTGTCTCTGGGGTTTTTTTTCAGAATAAGTTGAGAAGCAAAACTAATTTCTCCACATCCACACAATTTTAAAAATTCACTGAGAATTTCATGATGGTAGATATTTTTTAATTAAAGTTGGATTAGAAATGTAAAAAGAGAAAGGAGGTTGTAAAAAATTATGTGTCAGTCTTAACCTGGTAATCTTGCAAAGAGTAAAAACAAGATGAATCCCAAATTGCTCTTCAAGCTCTGAGATAAATGAGTAAATTCTCCAAATCTGCTGAGTTGCAAAGCAGAAAGTGCCAAATATACCTGAGAAGTTAAATGTCAATGAGTTAGCTAGGTATCCTCCAGAATGCCTAAGCTATACCTCCTCACATAGATTTAATTGTCTTGTAGATGGCAAGTTTCTAATTTAGCCACTCTTATTAAACATCTAGATTGTGGTTGGCCTTTTCCAAGAAGGTTCTCACTTCATAGGTGGTGACACCAAAACTATTCAAAGCTGGGGTGGGGCATGTGAGAATAGGAATCAGATTATAAAGCTAGTATAAAAGCTCAGAAAAGAAAAATATATCTGACATGTGCAAGACAGAGAAGGATAACATGTAAATTATAATTTGGGGTAGGATCCACAAATGTTGATGATTACTTGCAGAGTGATTGGGAAAGTGAATGTGAGAAAATCTAAGAATCCAAATAATAGATTTGCCACTTTTGTCGACATTAACTGAGATAGGGAATTCTGGTAAAGAAGAGCCTTTGTGGAAAGATGATAAGTGTCACTGTTTTGGATGTATTGGAATAGAGGTTTCTGGGGAATTCCAAAAAGATATCCAAAGGTGTAGGTTTGAGATATGGATTTAGAAATAGCATGTATATAAAATTATATATCTGATAATTAAAACATCTAAAAGTTTAATGTTTTATATATATACACCTTTGAGATACATACATACATATATATTAATGGTGTATGTGTATACATACATATATATAGATAAAGATATATACACATACATACAATATTTATAAATCATTGTATTTCTGATAATTAAACTTTTGGGTGTTATAATTTAAATGGGATCTGAAATATCAGAAGTTGACAAGACTAAAAATGTTGCATTAGAGGAAGTTGGGGGAGAACTCCTATTTAAAGGGTAAGCAAAAAAAGTAGAGCCCATGAAGAAAATTGAAAATGGATATCCAGGGAGTTATGAAAGAACCATAATAGAGTGATGTCAATTTGTTATGTTTCTTAACCTTTATAACAATTACATTGTTCTTGATGACTAAGATCATTAGTCTAATAACTATAATTAGTTATAATTATGCAAAATGGGAATGTAATTTAATGTGTTCTCTATTTACTGTTCTCCATAGAGTTCATTAATAGTGTTTATGAACAAAGTGTTTATCTCCGTCTTTAATTACCTCTAAGGTCCTTGCAGCTCTAAACCAGGATGTACATGAACTTATGCCATACTTAGAATCATAGATTGATTCCTAGAAATACAAGTGACTTACATGGAACTTTTCACATAATAGTTCCTGAAAAAATCCAAGGGACTTTTTTAGCCTAATACTCACCTTATAGATAAGCAAATTGAAGCCAAGAAATAGTAATTCAAAAAGTTCAAAAGAATAACTAATGTCAGAATTGGGACTAAAATAGGACCTGATTTCCTTGTTCATCACCCATATCTTTTTTCACAGTGTTCCAACACCTCCTTTAGGGCAACTAGGAATATTTACAAATTCATGCGTCTTCAGTGATGCCAATAAAAACTATGAAATGAAAAACATCTTTCAATTATATTATAGGTTACATTAAGCCAAACACTCAATTTATGTTTCTTTCATTTAATAAGCTGTTTTAGCATTCCATAAACATAGATTACTCACATAGATTACTCTGCTCTTCTCAGATAACACACCAGTCTCCACAGTCATCAATAAATTGCAGGCCTNGTGATGCCAATAAAAACTATGAAATGAAAAACATCTTTCAATTATATTATAGGTTACATTAAGCCAAACACTTAATTTATGTTTCTTTCATTTAATAAGCTGTTTTAGCATTCCATAAACATAGATTACTCTGCTCTTCTCAGATAACACGCCAGTCTCCACAGTCATCAATAAATTGCAGGCCGAGTGCTTTCTCAAACACTCTCCTAAGTGCTTAAATAAGATACAAAATTTGCAAAATACATGGTCATCATGTTCCTATTTTTTCTATTTATATTCAATATGTTTTTTGTGTCTCTAAGTGTACTGACAAAAGTCAACTACAGGATAATACAGGGATGAGACTATGAGAGACCCAGAAATGAAAAATTCACTAAGATAATGCCATCGAGAACCACCTGCCAGTCTGCCACCTTTTTTTTTTTGCATTAGTGCCATAGTTAACATGCAGAAACATTGTGCATTTTCTATATTACCATCTAAGTGTATTAAATTTTGTATGTGGCTTTATATGGATCTTTGCAAATCAGATAGTATAATATTTGAACATTAAAGATTGGTAGTAGCACTTAATAAAACTCTGCAAATAGTTGTTTTCTACCCTTCCTGTTTGAGTAACTTTTTAAAAAATTCTTTTAAAATTATTTATTTATTTATTTTAGAGAAAGAAAGAGAGAGTGGGAGGAGTGGGTGGGAGAGGGAGGGAGAGAGAAACTTAAGTAGACTCCATGCTGAGTGAAGAGCCCACGTGGGGCTTGATCTCACAACCCTGAGATCAAAACTTGACCTGAAACCAAGAGTTGGATGTTCAACCAACTGCGCCACCCAGGCCCCCCGAGTTACAACTTTTACGACATAAGATGATAAAAGCTATATCAATCCCAAAGGATCATTTTTCTTTAAAAAATATGCTTGTGTGGGCACCTGGGTGGTTCAGTTAAGCATTTGCCTCAGGTCGTGATCCCAGGGTCCTGCTCTGCTTTGGGTTCCCTGCTCAGTGGGGAGCCTGCTTCTCCCTCTCCCTCTGCCCTTTCCACCCCCACTCATGTTCTCGCTCTCTCAAATAAATAAATAAAAATCTTTAAAAACTATGCTTGTGATTCTAATTGTTTTCACAATGTATAAATTAATCTAAAATTATTTTATATATTGATAGAATCATATATATATTATATACAAATCTTAGTAATATATCATCATATACTAATATTTTATTATTAATAATGTTGTAGAAATTATCTAAAATACTTATGGGGTGCCTGGGTGGCTCAGTCAGTTGAGTGACTCTTGATCTTAGCTTAGGTCTTGATCTCAAGGTCTTGAGTTCAAGTCCTGAGTTGAGCTCCATGCCCAGCATAGAGCCTATGTAAAAATAAATAAGTAAATAAAATAAAATAAAATACTTATTGTATAAACTACTCTTCAAAGATATTAGAAAGTCGAGAACATAAATTTTGAATAATTTTTGAATCTTTTGATTCTTAAAAATTATTTTTAAAGAATAATTGATAGAAGAAAATGAATATATATATATATATATGTGTAAATTGTGTTAGGAATTGTGAATGGCATAATGGGGAAATAAAACTTTTCACTCAATTACTTTTATAAATCTAATTAAAAAGAAGTTTTATAAAGATTCATTTGTAAGCTATCCTAAATTTGTTTTGTTAAAATTTTGTCTAAAGTACAATTTGGATTTGAGAAAAAGTTAACTGTAAAAGTGCATGCTAACATATAGAGATTTATAAAATCATAAAATTGGATAGATCATTCTGCTTGAACATTTTTCTGTTATACTGAAAAAGTTAAATTCACAGTGTACTCAAGTCTATTTACTTCTAAAAACTCAAAACAAGAGGAATGATTTTTATACTTAAGCTGAAAGCATTTTAATAAACTGTATTTTGTATGTTTATTCTGATGAGGTTCACAAATGTCCAAATACTTAAATGTATTTTCAAGTTGAATTATAGTGATTAAAAAAAAGAGTATTGAGTAGGAGTACCTTGAAATCTGTTGCTTTAAACATAAGGTATATAATGCTGTCAATCTATGTGATGTAAGCCAAACAAACCCAACTTTATAATCAATGGGAAAAAATGTACCACTTGAAGTGCTTCTGTGCAGCAAGTCTCTAAGAAGTCTTGCAGCTGTCATGATTTTACATGACCTTTTAGGTGATAAGACAAAGTAAACATGAGTTTTGAAAAGTTGTATGATATCCTATTTTCTGTGGATCCTAATAATCTCTAAAATAAGAAAGCTAGTAAGTTCTGGAATATTTCAGGTTGTAAATCATGTTTATTTTTCACTGTCCCTTGTTTAAGTATCTATAAAGGAACAAATTGAGGNTCCTAATAATCTCTAAAATAAGAAAGCTAGTAAGTTCTGGAATATTTCAGGTTGTAAATCATGTTTATTTTTAACTGTCCCTTGTTTAAGTAGCTATAAAGGAACAAATTGAGGANTCAGGTTGTAAATCATGTTTATTTTTCACTGTCCCTTGTTTAAGTATCTATAAAGGAAACAAATTGAGGAAAATGATACAAATCGATATTAAAAGAGTTTAATTAAAAAAATGAGCATTTAAGGGCTATAAACCCAAATACCATTGATATCACATACTTTAGTCTTTATTATCCTTTGAAATCTGAAACATAGATAATACAGATGAAAAATGTGTTGAGTCAATTACTCATATTTTACTAATTACTGAGTATTCATACTTGTACATTTGATATATTTATCACAATGGAAGGACTATTTCTAATACTCTCACAAAATAAAATGGTCCCTAAGAATCAGACCTTCTAAATTTTCAATATCTCTTTATTTAGTTATGCTTATAAATAAATCCATCTGCTGTCCATGTGTAGCATATTCTTTCAAAGGTAATAATTTTTGGCTAAAAACATTCTCAAAGCACCAGAAAAATACTTCCACTTAAATAGGAAACTAATTTTGAAGTGAAAAATTCCTCACTATGTGACAGAAAGTGTATTTAGAAATAAATATTTTACTGTTTTAAATGGCTTTCTAAAGTCAAAAGCAAAGTTACACCCTCAGATACACTGCTCCACTTCTCTATGTGTTCATTGGATAGTATTTATAGACAGTCTCTGTGATGTCATGTGTTAGAGTTCATCTCAAAGCATAGGCAATTTGAGATTTTTTCTTTGAATTTTCCTCTTTAATGTTAAAATTAAGTTTCGTACGGTGCAGTAATTACATGTAACTGAATGAAGAACAATCTCACAACCACTCTGAGAGCGTTAGAGTTGGAGATGCTCGTATGGAAGGATTTACCTGTTTTACAGGCTATCAGGGTATCAGCTCACTTGATTAAGGAAGAGAAGCAGAAGGGTTTCCCTGGCCTCAAATTAAGGTGACAAGCATTTCTTGAGCATCTGACCTTAGTCTAGAGCTTAATTACTTCTTTGGGGAGTGGGGTGGGCGGAGTCCAGAGGAATGCTTAAACCAGTCATTTTGGGGGCTCATATTTCATATTTCTCTAGATGTAGATGGTATAGAATCTTTCTAAACACTGGTCCTAAATAATTTTTTGAAGTAGTAAAAAATCCTGAATCTCTCTAGAATGCAGGTGTTATCTCATTAACAGAGGAATGATTAGATTAACCATTGATTTTTTTAATATGACATTTCTTGAATTGTGCTTATTTTGAGCCTGTATCCTAGGGCGGTTGAGCCATTCAAGGAGTAGTACCTACATATTTTCTTACTAATTCAGGATTAACTCTTACCATGGAAAAGAAAGTCTACTGATTCCCATTAAACATGAGACAAAATGATACTGCTTTAGACTTTTCTTTGCCTTCTCAAATCCACAAAATTTTTTGGATTGTGGCTACAATTACTTTATACAGCGATTATAAAACAATGAGACAGATTATGCAACTGCACAGGAAATGTATCATTATATTAGAGCTATAAACCATGAAGGAAGAAGAAAGGAGGGAGGAAGGAAAGAATGTAGGAAGGAAGGAGATTATTAGCAGAAATAATTCAAGGTATTGCAAAAAAAAGTAGAAGAAGGAATTGATATAATTTCTTGTCCAAGACCATCTGCATAAATTAATATTATATATACACATATTTTAAACAATAAAAATAGTGTTTATTACATGAAAATAGCACTAATTTTGGGCACATAACATAATGAAATTGGAGAATCATAGTGACTCAAACCCAAAAGCAATACAAGACAGAAAAATTACACATTTTACTATAAAAATTTAAAAGATGGCAAAAACAAAACAAAAAAACAAAAAAACCTACATGAAGAAGTCAAAGGCAAATTCCACATGGGGACTATATTTGGCCACCAGTCTATAGTATTTTTGTTATAGTAGCCTGAACAGACTAAGACAGCGAGATTAAGTCCCTTGTAAGCTTAATTAGATGAATAAAATGTAGACTATAAAGAGACCCCTTATATATAAGTTGTTGAAAAGGCCCCTATGTGAGAGAGATAGAGTAGGCATACCTTTTCTTTATTTCTGCCTTTAAGTATGGCTAAAATACCTGGATATTACATAAATCAAGCATAAGCAGACTCTGAAAGATGGAGAGAAGAGGCAAACTGACTACCTACCTTGGGACCCAAGGAAGTCTCTTGGGTTTTATTTTTACCTCATAAATAATGGACTCTGTCAAAGAAATCAGCACCCAGTAAACACCAATGGAGGCAAAATAAAAATATGGATAAATAAAACAAAAACCACTCAACAAAACCAACTAGAGAATCCTTTTTTTCAGCCAAAGGATCAGGACATAAAGTGTTTATACAATAACAACTTCACTCCAGCCATATGCCACCAACCCCCCCCAAAGCAAACCAAAACACTCTTTCCCTCCCCCTGTCAGCAAAAGCCTGGTGGAGACCCTAGATTTGCATCCCTGTTTTGCTATAATGAGATGCTCTTATCCTCCTCATCCCCTTTTCTGCAGGTGGTTTCAGAGAAGGCTGAGTGCGGAGTGAAATTTTACCTCCACCAAATGTAATGAGCCCTACCTTCTTTGCCCCAAAGTGTTATTATCAGAGGGAGGGAATAGAAGTCCACACTTCTATAATGGCCATTCATGAATCTTGAAAAAATAAAATAAACTTTCATTCAATGCTAGTTTCAAATGCATGTAAATGGATAAGCATTCCCTGATGAAATGTACATAAATACAAAAGTCAGAACAATTATCCTATATTTAGTACTTATTCCAAAGGATATCATGTGGTGAACAAATCTTTTAAAATTTCATTTAAAAAATCAATTTATTACACTCATTAGGTGGTTATATTGTGGAGAATATATACACACACACATCTCTATATATGCATATGTATGCAAGACTGATGATTGTAACTATTAAAGATATGTGAACAGGTACTTGTGGCTTTGAGTAAATTTTGAATGATAGCATCATGCATGGACTTAAAAACCGCCATAGTACCCCAAGTATTCCTAGTGGAGGAAAGCATGACGTACTTTATAAAACTATTTTGATTATTCAAAAGTAGCTCATGCAGTGATAAAAGAATTGATGAGAAAGATGAATGTAACATGATTCAGTAGGAGTCTTTTCATAAATTGTGTTAGTGGATGAAAGAAGTATGACAAATAATATATTATACCTGCTATTATATAACAATTATTGCTTTTTTCCCCCTTAAGATATATTCCTCCATGCTAAAAGAGAATCATTTTATGCTCTCAATTATACCTTACACGTTGCTCCATTTCTGATGTACATACTAAGAAACTAATTCATGTGTTTTTAGTGAGTGGACTAATACATATTTTATTGAAAAAGGACCATTTGATAACTTTCTGGAAACATGGAAATTTTATTCTCTACTAATATAAAAATGAATATATATAAACTGTATATATCAGCGTTTTTTTTAAAGAGTTGTTTATTTATTGTAGAGAGAGAGAGGGAGAGAGAAAGAGAGAGGGAATCCTTAAGCAGACTCCCAGCTGAGTGCAAGCCCACACAAGACTGGATCCCAGGACCCTGAGATCATGACCTTAGAGGAAGCCAAAAGTTGGCCACTCAACCGACTGAGCCACTCAGGCGCTCCTACATATCAGCATTTTAAACAATTCTATTAAATACACAAACACGGCAACCCTTTTGGTAAAATATTGTCGAAATACGGTTCTTGACTTTCTCGTGTCCTCGTGTTAACTCTTGCGAGGCAAATAAGCCAATATTCTTCCCATTATCGTAAGAGAAAGGGCCATTTGATCTTCATATGAAAAAACAATAAACCTTTTTTCACTCCTAAGGGCAATGCCAAAGCCATGAGGGTTTGCATTCGCTGGGGGTTCACGGGGCCCAGGGCCTGGTGCCGGCGGGGGTGAGGGTGTGAACGCCACAGCAGACAGCCCTGTCCACCAAGACAGTTGCTCTCGGTGCCCTTCAGGGCTGTGATCTTCCCCAAGAGGGGGCGGGCCGGTAGGGATTGAGATCCACCCCTAATAGGAATCACCTGGGGCCTTGCACTAGTCACCAGAATGGGGAAAGGAGGGACAAAAGGATGCAAAGGACCAAAGTAAGCCTTATCACAAATCTCCCAGAGAAGACTGATGGTAGTAAATCTGTGGTGTGGGCTGGCAAGATCTTTGGAATGGGCTAAGGGAAACCCAGACACCAGTTTAGGAGTATGACCTCTGCATCTTGGCCTCTCATTTACACAATTAAAGGACAAAGTCAATTTATCTCAGAGGTTCCTTCTTGGGGTTCCGTGGAATTGTCATTATTAATAATCACAGCACTACCTACCATTTCGTAGATCTTCACTGTGTGTTGGGAATGATACCAAGTACTATCACAGGTGCTCTTTTCTTTAAGCCTCACAAAAACCCTATGGGGAAGCACTATTATTGTCATCCCATCCCTTACAAATGAGCAAGGTCACACCGCTAGCAAGGGCTTCACGAGGACTCAGAGCTGTCTGAATCAAAAACCTGTGCTTTTTTATTTTTATTTCGTGGTTACTATATTTACATATGTATTTTTACAAATACTTTATTGTGGTGAAATTCATATAATATAGAAGTAACCACTGTAAAGTGAGCACTTCAGTGGCATTGAATACATTCACAAAACTGTACAGTGANTTTTTTATTTCGTGGTTACTATATTTACATATGTATTTTTACAAATACTTTATTGTGGTGAAATTCATATAATATAGAAGTAACCACTGTAAAGTGAGCACTTCAGTGGCATTGAATACATTCACAAAACTGTACAGTGACCACTTTTATTCACTTACAAAACTATTCCATTTCTCCAAAGCAAAACCCCGTTACTCCCCATTCCTTCTCCTCTCTGCCTTGGCAACCACAAATCTGCATTCGGTCTGATGGAATTAACTATTCTGAATATCTAGATTTCATATAAATAGAATCATACAATATGCATGATATAAAAAAATAATTGAATGAATAAGGTCAGTTTTGTAGAATTTTTAAACTCTATACTTAAATACTTTTGACACAGTGTGTCTAAGGAAGGAGCCAAAGGCCTCTGAGATATGTGAGATTTCTTCAATACCACCAAGCACAGCAGTTTCCTTCAGATGTGTTTACTCAATTTTATTAGAAAGGAGCACCTAGAATACTTATTTTAATATGTCCGGTCTAAAATTTTCACATTTCTCATCATTTATGTTGTTTTTGTCCTTTGTTTTTTGAATCTGCTTTTTGGGAGAGGTTCTCAAATTTATCTTCCGCATTGCTGATATAGTTTTCTATAAAATCAACTCTGCTCTCCTCAGACGCCAATAAAAATGTTAATTTTGTTACTGCTCTTTAGGTTTCTAAGCAGCTAATCTTATTGTCTTTTTATACAGGCACCTTTACTGTATGTGGCTTTCTGCCACCACTTCATAAAATACATAATTCTTTGCCTTTCATAAATGCTAAATAATTTTCTAGGATAATTTTAATTTTTTGTATTTGCGAAGGTTTGATTAATTCAAAAACAATGCATTTTTTGCAATAATAATCTAAAGGCAACAGATAAAAGGGTAGTACTTAATTTTAACAGAATTTACTTGTATCACTTGTAATTAATATCTATTTTATAATTCTTATTTTTGAATATCAAGTTATTTATAGTCTTATATAAATTATTCTTGGAAATATGTTCGTCCAAACTGATGTAAGCTTTTGCGGGATAAAGTAGAGATCTTGAAGATACTGTATCATCAACATGCAACCTATATTTGATGTGATAGAAGCTCACATGTGACTTTTAATAACAGATTTACAACAGTTTCAATATAATTGGTTATCTGCCTTTTTTCCTTTTTATAAAGCTATCTCTAAAATTTGTCCAATATCAAAGTGAATTATCTCTATTTTCCTGAGAAACACAATCTTGCTTCAAATTTTGCCTTGTGAATTTAACCTATATTCAAGGTATCTTTTCAATTTTTGTGTTAATCACCAATACACATTTTATTTAAAACTTGCAATTTATAAACATGTCAATTAAATAAATAAAATTAGTGTTATGTTGAAAAGTTGTAAGAAAAGTTAAAATCATAACTTATGTAGCAGGAAGTTTAAGTTGGTGTGAATCGAATTGAATTCTTCAAGTATAGAAAATAAATAAACATAAGAGTTCATAAGTGTTAAAATTATTTCCAGAACATCAAAGGCTATCTGTTCATACAACGATTGGGATTTGTGACTGGACATAGCAAAGCTGACATTGTACAATTTTATGACAACGACAGAACTGCACAAAAAAACAAGCATATCATTCACTTCAATTAAAAAATCACTTTGACTGTTACCATCAACTCAAATTAATCCAATAGTTACACAGCTTTGGTTTCACAATGGGTGTCTGTTCAAATAGAGACATTGAAAAAAAAAAGTCTGATACTTCTAATCTTGACTATTTTACATAGGAGAAACAACTATGCAGGATTTCATTTTCACACACCTGCAAGGGCTGACTGAGAACTCAGTTCTCAGTTTAAAACTCAGTTTAAAAAAGTGGGGGGCCAGGAGGAAGAGGGGGTGTGATGGTGAAATGGAGAATGCTCTGACAATCGCACTCAGCTAATTGAAAAACAATATATACAAAAACTACAAACACAAATCAGTCCGAAAGATCTCATGTGACTAAAAGGGGAAATATATCTAGACACTAGAAAATAAATGCCCGGCAATTAACTTAGTCTAATTGATTTTTTTTTGTCACTCAGAAGCGTTTAGTTACTATGTTACAAAATATTATTTAAATGACCATTAAGGAGATATCATCATTTATCGATTTTAGAATCACTGGTCATATGTTTTAGTAAATGCAAAGTATCAGCATTATAAGTCACAAGAAAACTGGTAATATTTGGAGAATCTTCATGCCATGACCAACCATGGTACAGAATTTCATGTGATGTGTCTCTGCCTTAGACCACTTGCAAGGGAAATAATTTACTAGGGGGAGGACACTATAGTTAAATCACATATTTAATAAGATCCATTGATATTATTAATATGGAAATATTTAAATATCAAGAGAATAAAGATGTCACAATCCTCTGCTAATTTGAAAGAATTCAATAAAACAATTTAAAGACACTTTTACTCTTCATACATTCTAGGTGTTTTATATAGAGAAATTCAGTTATAACAAAAATGAATGTGATGGTCTAGAATCAGCTTACAGACTTCATTTAATCAACATATTTATTGGCAGCCTCTATGGAGGAAGCTGTTATTAGAGAGAAGAGCAAAGAGACAGCAAAGAAAGATGGAACCATTTGAAGCATCAAAGTACGTCTATTGCACCTATTATAGACAGTCTGCCATTTTAAAATTGAAATGAATGACTTTTCCAAAATATTGGAAACAGAAATACATGAACAATTTAAGAAAACTGGGATTAGATTTATGATTCCAATTTTGTATTTGTAGGGGAGAAGCCTAGACTCAGGCCACCAAGTAAGTTTCAAAAATTTTAGAAGAATTGAAATATTATAGGGAATGTTCTTTGAAGGGCATGAAATGGATGTGAAAACCAACCAAAACTGACAGCTAGAACATCTCCAATGCCTAGAAATTAAGCCATAAACTTCTGTATAACCAGGAGTTACAGAAAAAATTGCAATGCATATTTAGAAATGTTTTAAAGAAAATAATGAAGGAAGGATATATTAAATTTGGGTAATATAGCTAATACAGTGTTCGTATGAAAATTCCTGATCTTAAATGCATTTATTAACAATGAAGACAGGCAAGAGTTGATCTTCTATCTTAAAAATCTAGAAAAACAGCAGAAAATTAATAGAGAAAAGTAGAAAGGAGAAAATAATAAAGGAAAACTCAGAAATTCATGAAATAGAAAATGCAATTGAACAACTCAACAAAATGTTTGAAATGTTTGCAGATTAATAAGCTTGATAAACCTTCAGTGAGAAGATAAATAAGATGGATAAACCCTTGAAATGAAGTAAAATGAGACAAATGCAAATGAGATAAGAGATAATACTACATTCCCAACAGAATCGCTAAAGTGAAAAAAAAGAAAGAAAAAGACAAAATATGAAACAAATGGAACTCTCATACGTAGCTGGTGAGTAAACTGCTACCACCACATTGAAAAGCTATTTGGTACTACTAAGCTGAACACTGGCATAAGTATGGTAAAGCATATACCTCAAACTGATGTATGTATATTCACCAAAAGGTATATCCTAGAAAGTTCATGGTATCACTATTCATAATAGTTCAAATTGGGAACATCCAAATGTCCATGCACTAGAGAATACATATATATTTTCCCAATGTGATAGCTGTGAAATGGAATCTAATATTTGTGCCCCTGAACAAAAAGACCATTTTTGTACATGGCTTCACTTTTTTCCTCTTACTTAATACTAACAGAGTATTGACAAACCAATT
The DNA here is from genome assembly GCF_002007445.2 of Ailuropoda melanoleuca. Classification (NCBI taxonomy): domain Eukaryota; kingdom Metazoa; phylum Chordata; class Mammalia; order Carnivora; family Ursidae; genus Ailuropoda; species Ailuropoda melanoleuca. The sequence continues at coordinate 7,701,628 of NC_048235.1, read as the reverse complement.
AGTGTTCTTTTGGTTAAACATGATTAATTTGGTCTGGATTATGCACTTTATCCCTTGGGGCAGGAGCTGAATGTTCATAAATAAAAACCTGAGAACTAGCAGTAGCAATGTCTTGACAAAATCTTGAGGCAATAGGAAAAAAGGTATGGGGCATATATAGAAGCAGAAAAAAGTACATATAGCTCTCTCCTTGAATGCAGATTCGGGAAATGGGGAAATTGCAAAAAGAATAATGAGCACAAATTAACATCTCAAAATATTAACTAATAACACACGATTTTATATTATACATCAGAAATTTATAGTAATCACAAATAGTGACAATTGAGTTTCGAGATGCTAGAATCTCAGATGCCTTGTTGTATAATAGAAATAAGAGTATGATGCATCAATCCTTTTCACTGTCATAATCAGTACTCTGACATGTTTGTTCTCTTTATACTCTGTGACAAAAGGAATCATGATAAATAACTTTTTTCAAAAGGTCAGGATTTTAAAAATTATTTTCTTCTAAGAGGTAAATAAATACTATTGCACTAGTAATGTTGTTTCTGTTAAAGTAGGACTAATTTTGGATGATGCAGGCTCACAACCCAAACCGTGCATGTGAATCAATAGAAAAGCTAATTATAAATAATAATGTCCATATTCCAACTGTGTAGAGTTTGACCTAATGGATTGAGGCTCAGGTCTAAATAAAGTGACAATAATCATCAAGTTGGTAATGGAAATGCTTCAACAATACTTCCACTAAAAATATTCTAGCATATGCAAAAGGAGAGCATAATAAACTTCATCAAATTAATAACCTCTTGGCAAATTATGTGACACTTGTACCTCCATCCACCTCCCTCCTAGATTATTTTGAAGCAAAACAAGACATTATATATTTACTATGTAAATATTTCTGTATGCATTTTAGTATTATCTAAAAGATAAACTCTTTAAAAATCATCACTGTAATTCTGTTGTCATACCTTAAATGATTAATAATTCTTTAATGATTTCAAATTTTCAGCCAGTGATTATATTTCCACTGTTGTGTCTCTCTCTTCTTAAAAATTTTAAAATCCACCCACTGATCTTCATAGATTCAACTGGCTGTTACATTTCTTATTTAGAGTCATATGTCCCAAATGCCTGGGTTCCATCCCTGTTTAACCCCTTGTCTAAGCCATAATTTTTAATAACAATCACTTTTACACTCAAAGTGTCCTATTTGGATAGCCAATTATATAATTATTCTTCTCTTAAGTATCCTTTGATCTGTAGGTTCTGTTTTTTTCTCTTTATTTTTCCCTTAGAGTGTATTTTTATGTTGAAGAAAGCAAGTTGGCTATCCTATAGATTTGTTTGCATTCTGTATTTTGCCAATTGCATCCTTTTTTTATTGTTGGACATGCCACTTCCTGTAAATTGGCCCCTGCACTTCCTGTAAATTGGTTGTCAGATACAGAGGCATGGTTAGATTGAGTTTGATTTTCGGAGGAATCACATTTCCTTGCTGGTATTCCATACTTCTACAAAACGTTTATCTCTTCTCTTATGATGCTTGCATGCATTGATGTGCATTCTCTAGATCCATTATTTCACTAGGGGTTAAAATGGTGAACACCTGTACTTCCTTTTAAAATTTTTGGTGGAATATTTCTTCAAAAAGAAATGTCCCCAGTAAATATTTAGATTCTCTAAGGTAGAGTTTGTATAGGAAATGCAGGATAGATGCTTGATGCTTCTCTTTATTTGCTAGTTTTCCCAAATGTTGAATTGCTTCCTTAGCAACAACAAAAATGGCAATTATGAACTCATGGATTTAAAACACTGGATTTGTTTCAAGTCATTGTGGTTATTATTCTTTTTGAAGCTCAGTTTTTCCCATCTTTTACCAATGATGGACTCCTCTTGCTGTCTCCTCTGTTCTTTAGACAAGAGCACTGTAATCTTTAATAGCTTACTGGCATTGTAGTTTGGCAAGATATTCCATGCTTATGTCATAGCCCCAGGGATGATATCAGCTGATTTATCTAAGGAGCCCTGATTCCCCCCCACTTTTTTTTGGGAGGTGTGTGGGATTGGGGGGAATGGTGCAGAGGGAGACAATGGCATTTAGAGAATACAATCTAGGTCTCAGGGATGATCAATGCTATTAGATAGGTCTTCTCAGAAGAAAGAGAGGAAATATATTTGCTTTATGAAAGTCTCCATACATCATATGCTTATTCTCCTACATTCAGGAATACAGGTGTTTTACTTGTAGATAGTACTATTCCTTTTACACAGAAAATCCCAGCTGGCTATGACATCAACATAGTTACTTACATCAGTTCACAATAAATTCAATGCAATCTCAGAATAATGAGAGCTACACTGTCACCATGATAGCTGAAGATATTTTCCTCATTTTTCCCCTTTAAGGTATATTACACAAGAGAGTTACACTCAAATTACTGTGTGCTAACCTCTCTTGAAAAAACTTCCACATCACAAGTCATGCAAGTGCTCAATATACTAAAAAAATTAATTTTTTAAATGTTTCTAACAATTACATTTTATAATAATACTTGCCTTTTTTACTATAAAAGTTTTATATGGGTGAAATCAAATGTACTGAAGAGGATAAGTCTAAGGAAGTTAAATATCTACCCTGGTAACCTCCAACTCTGCACTTCAATTCCCTCCCTCATGTGTAAGCATTTTTTAAAAAGTAGTTTGTTCACCCAAATTATATATTAATTCAATATATCTGCTATATATATACATATATAAATTTGTATGTGTACATATATGTTCCCCATTCTTAGATAAGTAGTGACATATTATACATACTTTATATGCCTTTTTAATTATAATTTTCTTGAATCACTTCATAGATGGTATATAAAATGCCCCTCCTTCCTTTTCAGAGTTGCCTGGTACCCCATTATATGATGTAGTATGTCTTGTTCATCATTTCTGATTGATGACATTTTTTTTCTTAATCTTCTGCTAAAGTAATGGAAGGAATGATAACCTTATGTATAGTGATGATTCTAATTGAAAGGCATTTGAAAGCTACTTTGAACAAAAAGATGCCAATACTTAACACAGAAAGTTTTGTGCTAACTCTATGGTCTGCCAAAATTAGAAATTCTTTCCCTCTGTTGATAGATTTCATTTGAATTATTTTTATTGCATTGAGCTAGGAATCTCTTGACATGCTGAGCCAGAGACCACCTCAGTAACTTTATATACTAAGTGCATTGTCAAATACTATCTAGATATTATTCACACCTTGTGTAGGCTTCTGAATAAAGGAAGGGTCATCTGATCAATGCAATGATACTGAGCCCTGGAACTTTTGTTGCTAAGTATTAGATATCTGGTGGGTTTTGTCTGAAGTCAACACCTCATTGGGAGAACTACATGGTATTTATAATCCCTTTAATTACTTTCTGCAAAACAGAAATTATGGACTAATTATGAAATCCACTCACAAATTTCTTTCACGTTCTTTAGATACAAAGGAAAAATGTCATTTTTGGCTTGTTTCTGATTTATAAGTGAAGAAAACATACACGAATTGTGGAAAAAAACGAATTCTTTTCAAACAAAGGGACTTTAAGCAGGGATTTGCATATATGTCTTTTTTCCCTCCTCTAAAAGGATAGATCTGTGCTCTGCTTTATAGGACACCAGAATTAAGCAAATCTTGAGAAAAAAAATGGTTACGGTCTAATAGTCACATTTCTTTCAGAGAAGAAAAACAATTTCACATGGTGTAGTTAAGTTCTCAGGCCAGATTTGAAGACTTTTCTGAGATCTTACGTAATAACAAGAAAAATAGTGTTTTCAAGTCCAAACTTCATCAAATTTGTGTATTTAAACGCTCAACTGGTTTAGTCTTTTCAGGAGTCCCAGCTGGAAAACATTCAACAGAACTTTTATATTAGGGAGGTTAGATTTATGTCTAATATATATTTGAAAAGTATACATTTGTTTATTATTCTCTTGTTCATTTGGGTCATGTTGGATATGTATTTATGAAAATAATTTCTAATAACAGTATCCTAACATATTCATTATGCAGGAAATAAAATTTTAATTACACCTACTGTGACTGCTAGTTTTTGGATCATTTTCTAGAAAATAACCTAAAAACAATCTGAATGTATCCTCTAGCCATAGTTCTGTGAAATATATTTTATCTCCTTTAATGTTATTAAGAATACTGCTTATATCATCAAAAGTATCTCTTAGTGGAGGAAAGATGAGAAGAAATTATTTTTCTTTTTTCTATGACAGATATTCTTCTTTTGAGTAAGTAGGTTTTTATCTTACGAATGCAGTAATTTGTGTAACTAATAAGATTTCCCTGTTAAAATGTTCAAAAACAAAACTGTAGACCAGTTCTAGCTATGTTTTTATAATACATGTTTCTGAACATTTTTATGTACACATCATTGTTTTACTTTTATGTTTCTCATGGTATAATTTATATTATCTGATCAATATATCAACCTACTTTTTTAAAAAATAATTTTTACTTTATTAGTCACCATACAGTACATCTCCAGTTTTTGATGCAATGTTCCATGATTCATTATTTGCATATAACACTCAGTGCACCATGCAATATGTGCCCTTCTTAATACCCATCACTGGCCTATCCCAATCCCCCACGCCCCTCCCCTCTGAAGCCCTCAGTTTGTTTCCCAGAGTCTGCCTACTTTTTATACCAAAAGAAATATGTTATTACCATCATGTTATTATTATTATATTAATATACTATATTATATATTATACATGATATATTACATATTATATTAACAATGGCAAGAATAATAATTATATTTCACTTCCAAGATCACTCTGTATCCACAATATTAAAAACTGAACACCTTTGTTTTAAAACAAGGTTTTAAATTGATAGATAAGGTTTTATTTTGATACATAAAAAATACTTTTTGTCTTGTCTACTTAGAAGAAATTAAAGATTCTCCTTCACTGGAAATTTACATATAAGAAAAAACGCACTTTATGTATTGAAGTCTTTCAGCATATGTAATCAAAGTACTTTTTTCCTTTTTTTGGGGGGAAGGTTGTCAGCAGGAAAAGATAAATTAGTGGTTAGACAATGACTCATAACCTGTAATTATGTCCATAAATAAATCAGAACAAAATGAAGTAGTGTCAATCTTAACGTACATTATAAAGTTGACAGGAACATTAGTAGAGAGTCAATGAGTTGGTGGAGAATCAGTGATGTTAGATTTACTAAGATGTACTTTAGAAATGGTGACCATAGAATGAAATGCTAAATGCCACCACCTACCCCCACAAGTGTATCTCACACTTTATTTGACCACAAAACTGTTGAAAGAACCTTTATATCCAACCAGCAGCTGCAATAAGAGGCAATTAATGATCCATAAGAGGGGATCAATCTTCATCGTAGATTACCTTACTGATTTTTTCAGAATGGTAATCCAGATTGAACAAATTAAAAGAGTGCAAAGCACTGACATTGTTCCATATACATAGACCTCAAAATCTTGCAGAAGTAAAAAAAGCAATTTAAAAGGCCTTCAAATTCCAGAAAAGACCCTTTTTCACAATTTCTCTAAAATAATAAAGATTATACTATGTGATTCTCAGCAAGTTATCTGTTTGGTTATCAAAAATAACATGAAATTTATACAGCAGATTTCTAATACTTGTAAATTATGTCACTCTTATTTTCCATAACAGGTTAGAATTGTACATATAGCAATATAACATACTTCTGAATTTCAAAATATATATTACTTTACAGACAGTGAAAACTTAAAAATAAACACAGACCTATTTGTCCAGGATGAGACTTTGACTATTTTTAGTTGTATATTTGGAGACTTGTTTATCATATTTTATAATCAAATAGTTGTAATAAATACCTTTTTTTGGAATCCAGGTTTTTGGTCCCCAAAAGTTAGCAGAATGTAAATATGCCTATTTTTACCTTTCTGGAATTTCTGCCCTTATTAAAAAAAGAAAAAAGAAAAAGAAAGAAAGAAAGAAAGAAAGAAAGAAAGAAAGAAAGAAAGAAAGAAAAGAAAAAGAAAGAAAGAAAGAAAGAGAGAGAGAGAAAGAAAGAAAAGAAATGACTATTTTATATGGTTTTTATAGGATTCCTGTTCTCGATATTACAAGAACTTCCACATATTTATACACATTTTAGTCTTTGTGTTTCCTTCTTTGTCTCCCATTGGCTCTTCCTCTTCCCAGAATCACATATATGTTTTGGGACCTATTAAGTGACACATCATCAGCATGTTTTTTCACCAATTAGTTATATCTGTTTCTTCCCCCCATGATGATTATAATTTTCTATCAATTTTAAATGTAATAAATTTTATAGCTTTCTGATTTTTGTAGCCAATCTTGAAAAATATAAAAAGACCATTATTGTGGTATATCTCTTCATTCCATTCCAGCAAGATTCTTTAATAGAGGGGGAAAAAAACAGTGTGTATTTTCGAGAGAAACAGAAGCAGTTGTTTATGTAGAGATATATAGAAAGTTATGGTTATGGTTATGAGGGATTGGCTCACATTATTATGGAGGCTGAGAAATTCCATGACCTGTGGTCAGTAAGGTGGAGGCCCAGGAAACCTGTTGGCATAGTTCATCATCTCTGCCACATACGGATAGCTGATTTTGGAACCAAGTAGTCTAAAAGAGTAAGAATGTCATATGACTCTAGGAGTTAAAGCTAACCTGATGATCCCAATTTTTGTTTGTTTTTAACTAATAGCCTCACTCTTGCTTCCTAATAGTAGCAGCAAATAAAAAAATAAAAATAATTAATTGAGTAATATGTGATCCATCATATGACCTCAAAACCAAGAATAGAATATGTATTCTTTAATTCCTATTTATAAAGGCTATAGTTAAATTTCTCTGAATTCCCTATTGGTAAGTCCATTAATGATTTCATTTCAGAGGTAATATATGGATTTTCTTCCCAAGAACATTAACATAGAAATCATAATAAATTATAAAATATGTGAACATGACTAACCATATAAAAATGATATTTGATGACTCATGATATCACTGTATATAACAGCTATTTGTGATTATCGTTTATTAAGTAATCTAATAAATGGTGTTAGGTTAACAGTGGTATCATGAAGCATCAAATATTTCCTAGCATATATTTACTGCAGTTGTTCATTACTTTAGCTACAACATCTATCATTAATTACAGATTTATCAACAAAATATTGTAGACACCTTTGCAACAATTTTGTTTTCTGAACTTGTGTTTTGCATATAGTCCATAAAAGAGCAATAGCGTAATACTTACGACTACTCTTCAAATATGTATATAGTTGCCTATCCTATGAATCGATATTGCCATTTTCAATTGCTGTTGGCAAGAAAAATGTCAGTTTATTTCCAAATCTTTAAATTCTGACTCTGAAAGTCACTACAAAAACTAATGTATTATTTTCCACAAATCTTGTTTCCCAATATAGATTTTATATAAGCAGCCTTCGAAACTCTGTTTTACAATGATTATTATGAGTGTGATAAATTTTTTGATCTAGAAGGTGTATAGGCTTCTGAGTGCCCAATTTCTTACTAGTCAAAGAAATAAATCAAAAGGATATAACACAGAGTTTGTTCTAGAGGTATAGTGACAGGAAAAAAAAATTAAACACTTTTGGATTTTTTTCTACATGATCTCTGCTGTCTGTGCCTCGGCATATTTTTTTTTTTTAATTCTTCATGGAAAATGCATCCTCTAAATGTATTTGCTTTAAAATTACTTACTGAAAATCCAATAGAGTTTATACTGTCTGTCTATCTATCATCTATCTATCATCTATCTATCTATCTATCTATCTATCATCTATCTATCATCTATTTATCTAAAATAATGCAGAGTAATGAATATTACATAATATAAATTACTCTTTGCATGATTTTGACAACCTTTTTCTTTGCAATCTACTTATCTCCATATTTTGAAAATATTTGTCTCATAACATTCCAAAACTCTAATGAATTTAACTTGCCTATGTATCTACTTGCTTATGGATCTACTCAGAAAATTGAACAGGCTTCCATCTCCATAGAAGCATTTTCTGACCTGACAACCACAAATGGCCTTTTCTCCAAAAATGTTTAATTTAGAATAACTTTGCATTTTTCCTCACTGAAGGACACTTGTTAAACATTTCTTGTAAAACTCATCATCTTGTGACTTTCTTTCATGAATAAATTTTAAAACCCTTCTTTCTATCTCTGTACTATCTGGAAACATGTCTACTGTAGCACTCATCATTTCATTAAAAATGCCTCTTTACTTGTCTTTCTCCTCTTTGTACTACGAACTCTTCAGAGCACAAGTTATTTTTTACTACTTTTATGCCTGCATAATGCCTAGAATATAGGAAGTGCTTAATTTTATCTGTTGAATGAATGAATTAATGTGTGTGAGGGGGCAGATTTCTTACACAGATGTACTTGCACATAAGTAGGTATGACTAAATATGAGTTGGCAGAGGGGGATAATGGTTTGCATACTCAGGATAATACCCTTAGCTTCCAGCTGTACTTCTCTTCTTTGGATATTGTTATGTCTCTGTTATAACCTTAATAAAGCATCAAGAAGTCGTCACATCCCATCTAAACTGTCATTATTTCCCTTTCCAAGAATAANTCTTTGGATATTGTTATGTCTCTGTTATAACCTTAATAAAGCATCAAGAAGTCGTCACATCCCATCTAAACTCATTATTTCCCTTTCCAAGAATAAAAAAAAAATGATGCCTCAATTGTGCAGTATTCTATTATTTGTGTCTTTACTATTAACTGTAAATAGGCAATAAGCAAAAGTAAGAAATTTTAGCTGCTTAGCAATAAAAGGATTTTACAAATGTTATAATCACTGGGCTTTGTTGAAATTTCTAGAATGAATTTAAATCAGGAACAAAGAATATTTCATTGATTAGTGGCCTCCTTTCCTGCTAAGCAAATCACTCATTTGCCTCTTGAAACCACACAATACTCCAATTAATATTCAAAGAAGACTCAGTGGTAGGTTATTCCATAAACAAGGCATAGACAAGGCTTAATGTGCTCTACCTGTCTTTGGCAGGAAGTTTAAAGTACAACTTGAAATGTATGAAAATACCTTGCCCAAGGCTACAAATACAAATGATTGCCTATGTGAAATTTTTTTAATCAGGAGATTATATAACAAGATGGTAAAATTCTTGCTTATTTAGCCGTTTGACAAAGCATTCCTGTAGGTTATTTTATTTGCAAATAGTAAAAATGTCTTTCTAAATTCCCCCTGGCTCTGGTCTCATTTATTTTAACCCCTAATTCTATGGTAAATGCACCCTTCACTAAAACAAATTAAATTGCAAATCTCTTAAGTGTAGTTTCCCCCTCCAATTGGGATAATAAGGATAAGGAAGAAAATGGCAGAATTCTAATTTCAGTTTTTAGATCCTATTTTAAAATATTGTATTCCAAGGCATCAACTCCCTTTACAATTTTTAATGAATATATTTGGATAGAATGTGAACAGGAAAAAAAATAGTGTTTTATAATTAACATACATATACAAGATATTTGATCCCTGAAAGATTTTTATGAATTATTGTCCTGTTGAGTTTAAGTGTGTTAGCTTCATGTAACCAGGAATTGTCTAAAATATTTGGGAATTTTGTGATAGAAACACATATGATTTCTGTCTTGCACAAAGGTTGTTTTTTGTTCAGAGGAAAAAGTTGCAGGGCTAATGCCAATTTTAATAATCAAATATTTTGTTGAAACCAATAATTACCAAATGTTTCTGTTAGCAAAGTTTTTAGAGGAGTCATTACAGTTTTCAGTCAACTGTGAAATTGACGCATGATCTTCCAGTCATGTCACTGAATTTTTAGATAGGCTTCTCAATTTCACAAATAGCAAAACATAGGTGATATATTAAGATCTGATGTGATTTTCTGAGAGTGCTGACTTAACTTGGTATAGAAAATGGAAACAGAATTATTTTCCATGTAGCCCTGATACTTTTTCTTCAATTTCAACACACCCCAACTTTTTCTAGGGATAATTTTGTTAGCGCTGGGGTTAAGAAAAAATTTTGAAAAAATGAAATAAATAAGATAAATCACAGCAAATGCCTCTCATAGAAGTATTTCAGTGAAAAAACAGGAGGGAAAAAGAAAACTACATGGAATAAACTTTTATTCCCAAACGAGGAAACAGTTGACAAGAGAAATGTGAGTTTTAAACGATCACCAAAAAAAACCAAGAGTAAAATGAAGTGCCTCACCTTTTGGGGTGCCTGTGTGGCTCAGTCGGTTAAGCATCCCCCTATTAATTTCAGCTCAGGTCATGACCTCAGGGTTGTAGAATTGAGCCCGAAGTTGGGCTCTGCACTCCGCAGAGAGTCTGGGGGAGTCTGGTTGTGAATTCTCTCTCCCGCACCCTCTGGCTCCCTCCCCCCGCCCCCACTTATGCACCCTCTCTCTAAACAAATAAACAAATAAATAAATAGAATCTTTAAAAAAAAAGTGCCTCACATTTTAATATCATTTGCTTAAGCAAAAGATATTAACCATAGTTAATATTTCAGCTGATTTCCCCCCCCCCCCCGCCCCCGCTTATGCACCCTCTCTCTAAACAAATAAATAAATAAATAGAATCTTTTTAAAAAAAAGTGCCTCACATTTTAATATAATTTGCTTAAGCAATAGATATTAACCATAGTTAATATTTCAGCTGAGTTACTTTTTTACCCAATTCTCTTGTCCATATTCTCAGTTTTTATCCAAAAAGTCAAGATAGAAAAAATATTGAATTCATATAATTGGACTGTGTCTGTACTAATCATCACTTTTTCAAAAAGCTTTTTTTGCATTCAAATGTCTGCACATGTAAAATAACAACAATTAGAAGAAAACAAGTTTGGCCAAAAGTTTTCTATTTTTACAACCAAGCATCCTTTGACAGACATTGGCTAAAACGTCCCAAGCCTGTGCATCCCAACTTTTTTCCCATCTGTTTTGTTTCGGAATAGGTAGTGTCCATTTAATGTAAATTAAAGGTAAGCAATACCTGGTTGTTTTCTGTGCGGAGGATCAAACAACACTTTCTGATCTACATCTAAATGTTTCAGAACTTTGTGGGCTCTCCGGGGCGCTGGTAGAAACTATACGGTATTCAACATGGCTGTGGGGCTTAGGGGTCATCGGAGGAGTCTTAGAAAGTGCTCTTTAGAATCAGAATATAGAGAGTTCGTGCCATTAATCAGGGATAGCTAAGGAGCCAGATTAGCTTCAGAGACAGGAACAGGGTGTATTAAGGCTTTAGGGGAAGAACAAATACGTAGTACACGGAGGGTGAATAGCAGCCAGGAGAGGCTGGAACAGCGGGTTTGTAGAAATCCCAGAGAGAGTCCAGAATGAGGCTGGAGTACTAAGCAAACTACAGATATTGCAGGGCTTTGTAGACTTGAATCTTTGAAGCTACAGGAATCTACTAGAGAGATTTAAAGAGGATAGCAACATGGTAACAAATTGTATGTTTTAGGATACAGACTGTAATAAAACAAAATGCGTTGAGGTTGGGATAAAAACGGAATGGGAGAAGTCAGAAAGGAGTCTATTGTATTTGCCCAGCTGAGAGATTGTGATAGCTTCGAATAAGGCGATAGCAGAAGCCAGACTGAGAAATGTTAAAGAGATAATATTGACAGAACATTCTGGTCCTCTGCAGCTACTGATATCCACTGATGGAAGTGTGCTTGATAGTTCTAATCGCTTCAGATCTTGAAGACTCATTTTTATGTGCTCATATTAAAACATAGTAAAATAGAGGCTTCCTTTTTAAAAATCAATGCACATCCCCTAGTCTTTGGTTAAGTGTCATTTCTATTTGTTCTGAACACTGAGACATTACTTCCAATTTTCAGATCTGAGTTTACATTAAGCCTTTTTTCTTGTTTCTTGTTTCAATCAGAAGTTTCACATTTGGACTCAGTTTGCTCATTGTACCTATTTTATGACATGGATATCCAAACACCAAAGGGCCAAAATGTTTATGTTTTCTGCCTGACTTGTGCCTGTAATGATGACCATGCAAATGAAACCAAGGGCTTTAATTGTTCATAAAGCAGGTTCAGAGCTAGGGTTATTCACTTGTGTTAAGGCAATAACTGGTAAAGAAATTGTCTCGCAACTGAGGAAGAATGTTGATAAAGTTATTGAGAGACCCTAGCATTCTTTAAGATTGTGATAGCACCAAAAAGATATTACTGCATGCTTTAGTTTCTCCAAACAGGATACTTTGTTGCCAGGAAAGCAGTGCATTTTGAGAGAAGTAGCTACACCACGAAGACTTGACATCATTTATAACTATTATTACATTCTACCTTCGCTGCAAACCTATGAAGAGGTTTTGATATTTTATTCACATTTGAAACCTGAGGAAAGTGGGTCACAGGAAATTTAAATAATATTCTTGATGGCATGGAGTTAATTTGGATGGTAAAAGTAGTCAAGAACTTGTGAGAAAGCTACTTGGCATAATGTAATAAAGCCATTAAATTTTCAAAAAGAGATCTCTAAACCCATCTCAAGACTCCAAATCAATGCTGTAGAATGATCTAACAGTCATCATTTCCTTATGTTAATTTCTTTCTCAAAATTACGTGCTCCTTACCTCAAGTCCCCCTTCAATTATTACCTCCCTATGCTTATTTGCTGATATGTTAAAGCAATGCAGTTCTTTCTTAAAATGTATGTATATATTTAGTAAACAGTTCATGTTCTTTGTAGAATAATAAAAAAATGCATTTAATAAAAAAGGTAAAAGGCATCCCATAATGTCAGAACTACAAAATAACCCTGTAGAATATATTCATCCTAATATTTTTATATATAAACATGTAAATGCTTAGGGTTTTTTGTTTTGTTGTATTTAGAGTTTTTGTTTGTTTTCTTTAGAAATGGGATCATGTAATAAATACCAATTCATAACATTCTTTTCCAACCAACAAAATACTGTAAACTTTATCTAGGTTAGCAAGATGTATGTATTTACATAATTATTTAACAACTGTGTGGTTCACCCACCCAATTTCTGACAATATATTAATATTTGCTTTAGGTGAGTTCTTTGACAGTAACTTTAGGCAAAGGTATATTATTTTACCACATAAGCTTCAGAATAAAAAAAAATACCATCCAAGGGGAGGTGTAGATCAATCATGTGTGGAAAAGTAATGCCATCAAAAATGACCATGCCCCTCCAAACCCAAATACTCAATACTTGAATTCAATAACTGCTGTTAATCATGCCCATTCAGTAGGCTAACGCTTCCAACAAATAAACTTTTCCTTCCAAATTTTACTAGTTGCAAAAGATTTTATTTTCTTACTCCATCTAGTCAACTCGTACTCATTCTTTGAGACCAATTTCAAATGTCCATTTCCATGGCCCCACTTTTTAAACTTTCCCTGGGGGATCAGTTATTCCTCTGTATATACATTTAAACAATAAATTAGACACCTCGATCACAGACTTTATCATTCCAGCATGTTAATTTCTCCCAGGAGGTTGCTTGTTCTTTTAACACCTGGCAATGTTTTATTCATTGTTGTATTGGCAACACTCCTGCATTGTTTGGCATAGAAGGACAATGTGTTTATGAAGGCCAAGAATGTTCTGTCATTTCCAAGACTGAGTCTTAGCCATTACACACCAATATCTTGTATGAGTTGTTACAATATTAAAAAACTTTTATTCCCTATAGAACTGCAGTGGTTCTAAGCTCCCAAATGTTCCCCTGTATTCTCCAAGAGAACCCCAGAACTTCCATGTGATCTAGGCACTTCAAGGTTAATAATGACACAAAAAAGTCTTTACAAACTACCGGCTCCATTGCATGCAACAGTCTTTTCTCACGGTTCTGTGACTCTTCAACCTGACAATTTCTTAATAACAATGCTGCTCATAGATACGTCATATTACATTTCCTAATGGACTGTTAACACACAACTTAGAATAATATTTTTAGAGCTTTGAGAAGATGCATCTAGTGAGGTTTGTTGTGACGGTAATAGTTACAGTTTTTATGTGGTTGTGTTTGGTTTGGTTTGTATGTTTTTTCCCCTACATTTTAGAAAAACTCACGAAATATATTTTTCTTTTTTTTTTCTCCTTATTTTACTCATCCCCCCCACCCACTCCCCCTCTGGCAACCTTCACTTTGTTCTCTATAGTTAAGAATCTGTTCCTTGGTTTGTCATTCTCTCTCTCTCTTTTTCCTCTTTGCTCATTTGTTTTATTTTGTTTCTTAAATTCCACATATGATTGAAATCATACAGTATTTGTCTTTCTCTGACTGGCTTATTTCACTTAGCATTGTACTCTGTAGCTCCATCCATGTCATTGCAAATGGCAAGATTTCATTCTTTTTTATGGCTGAGTAATATTCCATTGGATGAATGTACCACTCTTCTTCATCCATTCATCTATTGATGGACACTTGGGCTCCTTCCATAATTTGGCTATTGTAAATAATGCTGCTATACACATCAGGTGCACATATCCCTTTAAATTAGTATTTTTGTATTCTTTGGGTAAATACCCAGTAGTGCAATTACTGGATCATATGGTGGTTCTATTTCTAACTTTTTGAGGAACCTCCATACTGTTTTCTGGAGCGGCTGCACGCGTTTGCATTTCCCCCCAACAGTTGTTTCTTTTGTTTTTTGTTTTGGCGATTCTGACAGCTGTGAGGTGATATTTCATTGTAGTTTTGATTTGCTTTTTACTGATGATGAGTGATATTGAGCATCTATTGATGTGTCTCTTGGTCATCTGTATGTCTTCTTTGAACAAAATATTTTTTTGAAAATGATAACTTTTTCTCTGTCCAAGTCAACTGCTGAACTGTAATCACCTAGAAATTCTATGCACACTTAATACTGAGGAAACCTTATAAAAGTTACTTAATCTTTTGTTGGGTGGTTTCTATTACACGAGCAAATAGAGTACAAGGTATGCTGGGATTTCTTGCTCCTTTTGAACCCCTGGGCTGAATTCAGTAGTGCATGAGTAATTGGTGACTTTTGGGATATAGAAGCAGTAGGTTTGTGAATAGATATGAATTATTTTTTAGAGCACTGGAGTGTTTTGTGATTCCCTTCCTTTTTTTTTTTTTTTCCTAAGGATTGTATTTATTAATTTGACAGAGAGAACGAGAGAGCACAGGCAGGGGGAAGAGCAGAGGGAGTGGGCAAAACAGGCTCCCCACTGAGCAGGGAGCCCCATGCGGACTCAATCCTGGGATCAAGACCTGAGTGGAAGGCAGAGGCTTAGCCATCTGAGCCACCCAGGTGCCCTGTGATCCCTTTCTTAATTAGACTTTACACTTTTAAAATTTTAGTCTTCATTAACATAAAACAAGCTGTGACCACTGTTTTTAATTATTCCTTGACACTGAAAATAATTTTGGGAATTAGTTGTATATAAACAACTAGCTTATCCAATCATACAAAAATTTTCAACCATATGGTAGACTAGTTTCAGTTCATTGATGTTTTTATAACATTATTATAGCTATTCTTATATATGATGCTTAAAAAAAGCTCAACTGAGCTTAACTGACTTACAAATAATTACACATATTCAATGTGTATAATTTGATGAATTTGGATATATGCAAACACCAGTGATACCATCACAACAATATAACCACTATCTTAAACTTTTTGTTTCCGTTGGGGTTATTTTGGTTTTTTGTTTTGTCTTGTTTTCATTTGTTTATTATTTTAATACAGTAACTTTTAAAAAAATGAGATACAGGTATATTTTCCCATTAATAAGTTTGAAATCTCAATCATCTATATTTTTATACCTACATAGAAAGCTTTATTTCATCTTGAAAATCTGAAGATAAAAGTACAATCTTTTGGAATGCCATAGAATCTTATTTCCTTTTAAAAAATTATCTGAAGATAGTTTCTTATGATTCACTTATCCAAGTTTGGTAATGAAGTTAAACATCATTTTCATAATCATTAATCATTTTTATTTTCCCAGACTTAGTTTGGCTCCAGCTATTACTTGTAGAGGACTTAGAGTGGATGCAGGGAGAAGGGAGATGAAAAATAAAGTGAGATGAAAAATGAAGTGATATTTTGACATGTGATTAGGAGAATAGAGTGAGGAGAACAGGATGGGGGTGGGGGAAGAGATAGTAACTCAAACCTTCCTTTGAAGCTGTCTCACTTTCCTCCCCTATGAGATTCTATGACTACTCTCACCTCACTTCTTTCAGGATTACATTCATTATTTTAGAGCTTGAGTATTTTAACTCTAAAATGATTTATTTTGAGGGGCACCTGGGTGGCTCTGTCAGTTAAGCATCTGACTCTTGATCTCAGCTCAGGTCTTGACCTCAGGGTGATGAGGTCAAGCCCTATGTTGGGCTCCACACTGGGTGTGAAGCCTACTTAAAAAAAATAAAATTGAATAAAATGATTTATTTTAAGCAGCATCTTATTTCCTAGTAATTCTTCCTAGGGAGACTCTAGTGGACAAAGAGAAATTCTGTACCACAGATCTTTCTCAGGTGGAGTGTTTGATCATGGGGTGTTGATGAAATGATATTACACCTCACTTTTAAATAAAATATCATGAACACTGCATTTTATCATTATTGATAGCAAATTCTTGAAAATGAACTATTATATTTAGCTTATATATTGCAATTACAACTTTATTATTTATAAACTGTCTTTAATTCCTAGTGAGGGACATTCATAAACACAAATTGTTTTACATCCACAAATGTTAAATATTCAGAAACGTCTTAAGAGAGAGGCAATATTTCTGGCTGTCAGGAATATTAAAATCTGTAGAAAATGATATGTAAGATTTGCAAATACTAATTCTCTAGGCTCTCCTAAAGTGCACATAAAATATCAGTTTACTTTGTAGAAACAGGCTCAACAATTTTCTATGTTTTAACTTGGTTTGCCTAAGAAAAGTGTACAGACTACGGAACACGTGTATAAATTAGTGATATCATATACTTCCACTTTGTGAGCAAGTCATTATTTGCATTTTAACTGTTAAACACTAACCCTGTGTTTAAAGGCAAAGTGCAGATTCTGTTCACCTAGTGTACAGTTGGTACATGCTAGTTAACACAAATTATTTCAAATGGATAAGGCTGGTTTCTTCAATCAGCCGTACATTCATCACTATGGGTAAATAAAGTTTTCTTGTTAAAAATATTACTTGGGGGGGAATGAAACACGAGAGACTATGGACTATGAGAAGCAAACTGAAGATATCAGAGGGGAGGGGGTGGGGGAATGGGATAGACTGGTGATGGGCAGTAAGGAGGGCACGTATTGCATGGTGCACTGGGTGTTATACGCAACTAATGAAGCATCGAACTTTGCATCGGAATCTGCGGTGTACTGTATGCTGACTAACATAATATAATAATAAAATAAAATAAAATAAAATAAAATAAAATAAAATAAAATAAAATAAATAAAATATTACTTGGGTGTTATAAGGAAATATTGAAGATTTTCCTCTCTGTGATTGTTCCTGATGATTTCTAATTGAATTGTACTATTTTATCAGAATACCTATCAGAGAATTCCAATCATAAAAGCGACATATTTATAAAGGTTTGAGCAGAAAAAAATAAATAATAATTGGTATTTGAATTTCCTGATTATTTTTTTCCTTAGATGTTTCTGTTTTACAACTGAAGAATAATTTTCAAAATATTTGGTAGCTGGATTACAACTGTTTAAAGGCATTATTATAAAATAGCCTTTGGTAGAAACCATGTTCTAAGTCTATTGTTAACAGACCCCAAAATTTTCATAGCTGTCTTCTGGCTATCCAACCTAAGATTGAAAATCTACAGAGTTATTTTATTTACTTTCATGTAAGAAGAGTTTCATAAGCTTCTATTTTCAATCCCTATTTGTATATGATATTTTTATCTCTTTTTTGTTTAATGAAGTATTTTTACAAGCTGTATTGTGCATTTTATTTTAATGACCTTAAAAAAACTATCAAACTTTGTTTTTAATTTGCTTTCAAAAATACTCAAATTAGAATTTGCATTTACCAGTTCACTGTGTTGGTAATGATCAGCAGAATGAAATGGTAAATACAAGGAAATGCACCTTTTATGGTTGGATAAACCCATCAATAGGAACAACAAAAAAAAAGCCTGCTTCTCTTTTTTTAATAAGCTTGAGAAAGCATCTGTCTTACTATAAACAATATACTTCACCAACCATGTAAGAATTTATTTCCATTGTCATGATTTAGTTAGTTGAAAAAATGGCTTTTACCATCTTGCAAGTTACTTATTGTTCTTATTAAAGGGAGTTTTTCTTTCTAGAAGTCAATAGACTGCAGTAGATAGTAATTTTATACAGTACAGATTCTAAAACTAGTGCTTCCCTGTTTCTTCAGTGCTTAAGTATCATCAACATAAAACCAGTTAAGAGAACCGAAGACTTATAAAAATCCTCTCAATATATGCAGCATGTAAAAAGACTGAGAATTTGAAATCTAGAAATAAGACTTTTTTGTTATTGTCAAACTAGAATCAAAAGTAGTGCTAATTGCATGATGGAAAGGGAGAAGGGACTTTATTCTGCCAGCATGTGGCAAAAAGATATTATAAGAGAGTATAATTATGTTATCAAGAAATGAAGAAGACTTCACTCAAAAGAATTCCTTTAACCTAACTTTAAAGTAGAGATATTTTATTGATACTAATTCAAAGGTTAGGAATTCAACAAACTGTATGTTCTTATGAAAAGATTATATATTTTACCAGACAGGCAGTGATGATTACCAAAGCGTTCGATATATTTCAATATATAGATAGGTTACAAAGTCAGGGATGATGTGACATTTACTTACATTCTGAAGAATAGTCTTTGAATCATTGGATAAGAAAATATAGGAAATACTAAATATGGCAATGAGCATGGAGGATTACTTGAAATATTAAGTAATCGTTACATTTTGGAGGACTATTGATAAGAGCAAAGAAGAATACAGTTTAAGGAAGGAGTAATATAAACATGAATCATTGGGGATCTGACTTATGGACTTAAACACTTAATTATGTAGGAAATAGTACAATTGTACATTATCTTGGGTATGTAACTGCATACTAGACCATCCCAAAGAGTGACTTCAAACAAGAGCCATTTTTGTTTTGTTTTATTTTGTTTTGTTTTGTTTTTTGTTCACAATTCTATGGCCCTATAATTAAGGCTGTGCTCAGTTTTTGCTTTGTATTTTCTTCTTTTGAGTCTGCCTGGGGTCATTCACATGGCTATGGTCATGGCTCTACAGGTTGATTAAGGGCACAAGCTGAGCCTTTTTTTCTGATCCTTGCTCTTATCCTCCCAGGGTATCAACTGAGATTCTCATCAGGCAGCCCTGCATTCCAAGATCGCAGTGAACTGGGGCATGACAATTCTGAAATCCTGACAGACTCAAGATGCCAGATCCCCCTCCTTTAAGGAGAGGGAATATTCCATAATGAGGATGAAATTCTTATCCTCTGGCATTGTTCCTTAATTCCTGTGTGTGTTTTGGTTTTTTATTTTTGCTTTTTTTTTTTGTAGGGTTTTGTTGTTGTTTTGTTTTTTTGTTTTTTTTAACTCTTGACAAAGCATATGGATCTTTGCTTTGGATTCTAAGACTTTTTTTTCTTCATATTTGTAAGAAACGGTCTGTATTTATTTAGAGCTAAATAGCCTTCTAAGTCAGTTTCCAGTTCCTAGAGGCCTGAAGACTTGAAGTCTTCTTTTCATTTGGGAACTTTCTGTTCTCTTTTAGTTCAATTTGTAAAACTCTCTTATAAACACTAAGGTCATTCTATGTATCAGGTCATAAGTCACTTCATTAGGCCAAACTTAGACTAAGTGTTCTTTTGGAAATTGGCATCTCTGTATTTTGGTTGATGTGTCTGGTAGGTAGAGCGACATCCTGAATATGCTCAGAAGCCTTTCACCCAGTTGAGAATGTCTCCTGGGCACCAATTTAAATCCTTCTGAGGTCTGTACTAAAACTTTTCATAGCCACAGCTTGGTTTTGATCTTTACAGAGAAACTATTTCTTACCTTGAAAATTTCTTGCAGCCCGGAGTGTCTAGTAATAGGAACAGTGTTATTTTCCAAGCTAGCCAATACAAGGACTGTCTATACTTATGTTTGTTCTGTTTAAAGACTGATATTATTATTATTATTATTATTATAGTTTATCACTCACTGTACATTATAGTAAATAGAAGCACACATTGGCACATTCCACATTGTGTCTATGGATCTCCTTAGCTGGGTTGTTGTTGTTTTTTTTTATATATACTTTATTATTTGAGAGACAGAGAGAGTGTACACTTGTGCACACAAGCAGGAGGAGAACAAAAGGAGGAGGGAGAGGGAAAGAGAGAACCTCGAGCAGACCCCATATTTAGCATGGAGCCCAATGCTGGGCAATCTCAGGACCCAGAGACCATGACCCCAGCGGAAGCCAAGAGTCTGTTGTTTAACTGACTGAGCCACCCAGGCACCCTCCTTTGCTGGGTTCTTTATGTAAATTGCCACAGAATATAAAACACAGGTGGTCCTTTCTCTGAACTTCAAAAGTCCCTTTGCCATCCTTCATCAACAATTTGGATGCCATACTAGGCTTGGCCAGTAGCATCCATTTGCCACCAATGCCAAAGGCAGTGTAACAAATTTTAGATTTTTGTTACGGCAACACCCATTTCTAAGCATGAATTTCAGTATCACTTCCATCTCTGTGTAAAAATGACACAATTCTTAGCGTTTGAAAACAATAACCATTGTATTTGTTGATGATCGTGTGGGATAGCAGTTTTCCTGGACACAGCTGGATGATCCTTTCACAGTCCTACTGGGGGACCAACATTAAACTGCACTGAGCTGGTGGCTTACGGTGAGGCCAGCTGGTGTATAAGACTATGGTTGAGTCAGTCTGTCTCTACTCCAGAGAATTTCGTGCTACAGCAAGCTAGTCTGAGCTTCACACAGTAGTGTTATGTTTCAAAAGAGCAAAAGCAGAAGCAGCAGGGTTTCTTGAGATATAAACTCAGAAGTTGTGAAACATCACTTAAGTCACAGTGTCATCCCCCAGGCAAGCTTTGGAGAATAGAGCCTTGATTTGAGGAGTGATAAAACCCTATTGCAAAAAAAAAAAAGCTTCACACGAACATCTTTGCAAGCAACCTACCAAGAGAAGTAATTTTTTTTTTTTTTAAGATGCAACAGTGGGATATATGGAATTGGAAGAGAATGGAATAGAGATATGGATGTCAGAAATGAGTGCAATAATTTGGGTGAAAAATAAACAAGCTGGACTAGGGTAGTGAGAATTTTAAAGAAAATGACAGCTTGGATGTTCAAGAAAAAAAAATAAATAACAGAATTAATTGCTTGAATTAATGGAGGTATATGCCAGGTTTCAAGTATTGGAAAATGTTAGAATGTTGATGCCAACAAGGCAAATTTCAATTTAGTAGGTTTTCAGTAGAGATTATGGAGTGTATTTAGGACATGAAGAGGTTGGGGTATATTCGATCCCACTGACTCTGATTGAATGCTGGCTCGTTGCTTCTCCTTACCACCGTTTTCAGAACACACAGATAAAGAAGCCTTCACCTTCTAGTATCAGAGTACTTGAATAAACATGACAAATATATTGGATAGGATACCATGGATAAGCGGGCACAGAATTGGTAAAATTATATTACATATCCAGAGACTAAGTAGCTAATTTTGAATAGAATGTAAATTTTATTGGCACCATGGTATATCTAGGTGTGAAAATGTTACACATTCTAAGTTCACAGGGTAATTTTGTACGATTCATAGTTGTTAGAAAATTTTTGAAGACAGAAAACTTAAAGTTTTAAAGTGCGTGTGTGTGTTTAGCAGGCTGACAGAGAAATATATAAATGGGATTACATGCATCTATAAATAGGACACATGAAGTAGAGAGCTAGCAAACTTTTATAAATTTCATGAAGAAAAAGAAATTCCGTGTTCAGCACTAGTGATTCTGCTAGATACTATGTATATGACTTGATTATGTCTCACATAACTCTAATTTACCATAGTTTTTAAAGCATTTTTTTTCAAGATGAGAAAGCTGAGTATGAACAATTGACACTAATTTGTTTAGTTCAGCCAGTGTCAGAACTGAATTGGAGAGGCACCTGGGTGGCTCAGTCAGTTAAGCGGCTGCCCTCTGCTCAGGTCATGATCTCAGGGTCAAGGGATCAAGCCAGAGTCAGGCTCCAGGCTCAGTGTGGAGTCTGTTTGTCCCTCTCCTTCTGCCTCTCTCCCCAATGCCCTCTGCACAGGCACATCTGCTCTCTCTCTCTCAAATAAATAAAAAATAATAAATAAATAAATAAATAACTTGACAAAAAAGTGACAGTTGGCTCCCAATTCAAGCCCAAACAATATATGTCACATACTTGAAATAAATTTTGGATGACTTTTGAATTACTGTTTTATCTAAATACATTAGGAGGTGTTTAGAAGCAGATTTTCTCCTCACCATGGCCTGCCTTGCCCCATCTTCATTCTATGAGGTTTCATAATAAGCTTCACTTAATGGCAAAAACAAAAAACACAACAAAAGAACAAAAATTATAGCAATTAACTTCTAGTAGGGAAAATGAGCATTAGATGTTGTCTTATTAATAAATTTTAAAAATTAAATTAAAAAAAAGGCTTGTAAGATATCTATAGGAAAACAGTATGTTAGTTATTGGGAAAAACAAAACAATACAATACAATACAATGATTTGAATGACAGTTGTTTTGGGTTTTTTTAAAGATTTTATGTATTTATTTGAGAGAGAGAAAGAGCATGAGAGGGGTGCGGGTCAGAGGGAGAAGCAGACTCCCCGTTGAGCAGGGAGCCCAACATCATGGAGCTCAATCCTGGGATTCCGGAATCATGACCTGGGCCAAAGGTAAATGCTTAACTGACTAAGCCACCCAGGCACCTCTGACAGTGAGTTTCTTATCAGAAACCATGGCAGTCAGAAAGAAGTGGCACAATATTTTTCAAGTGCTGAAATAAAAATCAACATAAACCCGCAATCCCAAAGCCAATGAAAATATTAGGTATGACAAGTTAGTGAAGACATTCTCAGAGGAAGGAAAAGTAAGACAATTTATCACAGCAGACCTCTCCCAAAGAATGGCTAAAGTTCTCTAAACAGAAAGAAAATAATTTTAAAAAGAAACTTTGAAACTTCAAAAGAAAGAAAGAACATCATAAGCAAAAATATGGGACTATGCATTAGGCTTTCATTCTCTTGAGTTTTTAAATTATGTTTGACAGTTGCAGCAAGGATTATAAAGCTATCTAATGGATTTATAAATGTAAGTTGAGAAAAACTTTAAAGCAATTATATTATAAATGGAAGAGAGTAAAGGAATTTAAGGAGAGCAAAAGTTTCTATACTTCTTTCCAGCTGGTGAAGTGAAGACACTAGTGGACTGTAAGAGGTTATGTAAGTATAATGTAATACTTAGAGCAAACAGTAAAAAGCTGTACAATTACAATCAAGCACACTACAGTAAATGTTCAAGCAACCTATAGAAATTAGGTAAAAGCAAGAGAAGTGAAAAGGAAAGAGAACAACACCAACAAAAAACTAAAATGGCATACTTAAGTTCTAGCAAATCAATGATTACTTTATTAGTCAGTGATTGGCAGAATGGATTAGTAAACATGCCTTTATTATGCTGTGTACAAGAAACTTCAAATGTAATGATATAAGCAGGTTGAGAGTAAAAGGATGGAAAATGATATATTGTGAAAATTTTAATAAGAAAAAACAGGAATGACTGTTAATATTAAACAAGCCTCAATTTAATTAATATTAACTAGACCACAGAGCAAAGATTTTACCAAATTGAGTAAGGGGCATTATATAATGACAAAGTGTTAATACAGAAGAAAAGTCACTAATCCTAAATGTGTATACACTAAACACAAGAACCAGAAATTATGTGAAACAAAACTGATAGGTCTAAAAGGAGAAACAGAAAAAGCCACCACACCGCTCTCTCCACAACTGATGGAAGGACTAGAAAGAAAATTGGCAAAAATATGAAAGAACTCCAAAATATCATCAACCAACAGAATCTGCTATTCTTATAAAGATGTATAGTATACTACACCAAAACATGGCAGAATACATATGCTTTTCAAGTGCCAAACAAATATATCAAGATAGAACTGTAATCTGAACAATAAGGTAAGCCTCAATACATTTAGCAGAAATGAAGTCATGCAGAGGATGTCCTCCAATGACAGTGAAATCAAACTAGAAAACAAAGCAAAAAGATAACAAGAAAATCTCCAAACACTTCGAAACTACACGTTTCTTAATAACCCATGAGTCAAAGAGGGAGGGTCAGGGAAATGACAAATCCACTGAACTGAAAGAAAATAGAAACTCTACATATTAAGATTTATAAAATACAGCTAAAGCATTGGTGAGAGAAAAATTACTAGCACTAAATTCATATTTGAAGGTGAAAAATGTCAATCATTTGAGATCCCACTACAAGAATAGGAAAAGGATTAAGTTACAGTAATAGAGACATAATACAAATTGGTGAGAGAAAAACACTGACATACATGAGCATAGGATTACAAGCAGATAATTTTCTCTAGATCAGAATCTAATGACCACTATACATACAGAAAAAAATGTGCATCCTCACAGCAGTAATTAAATAAATGCAAATTAAGAGAAAATACAATTTGTTAAGCTAATGAAATGAAGGAAGATTAAAAAAATTAATTTGAAGAAACACAGAGATGTTGGAAAACATATTATTGTCTTTTATCTGATGAAATGGACATTAAAATGCTTATTATAAATTTGTAACTAACTTTCAAAATGAATTTGACAATCTCTGGAAAAAGCTGGGAAATATCTATACTTCTTAGCATAATATGTGTTCTCCCAAGCATCTTAATGAAATAACCTAAGTGTAGCAGAGCTTTACATGTTACTGTATTAATCATAGTGCTATTTATAATAATAATAAGAGCTAATATATATTGAGAGTTTAATATGGGCAAGACTTTACTATAAACCTTTATATGTTGAGGAAAGACGGTTAATGATCCTCAAAAGCATTTTGAACACATGACTTGTGACAACAGAGAAGCATTACAAAATGAGATTGTCTGGTTTCTGAAGGCAATAGAAGAAACTTCCAGTGATGCATGTCAGATTTGATGTGATTGGGAAATACATTTTTCTTCTGCTAAGTCAACACAATTTGGGTTGGTGTGTTACTCTAGCATAATTTTGCCAGACCAATACAGTATACCAACTCATATAGTCCATCAGAAAACCCTAAGAGGTAGGTACAATCATTTCTTCATGTTGCATTTGAGGATATTAAGATATCCTATGATTTAAAAAGATGGTCAATGGCACTCAACTGGAAGAAAAATCATATCCAAGGAATTGGCTTTAAAGGCAGTCTTAACTATTACAACAATTACTACTGTTGAGAACATTTCAAGTTCAATGGATTAAGGAATTAATACATAATCACTGTCTATTCTATGTGGTGAAATCTTAAGCAACCATTAGAACAATTTCTCTAATTGGTTTTGATAAATTTTGAAAAAAAAATCAAAAATCTAATCAAAAAGACAGATGTACACTGCATAAAAACTTTGTAAACTATAACTAAAAGTGAAGTTCTAGGCTTAGTAAAAACATATAATAATATAAATTGAAATTACTCCTGCTATAAATACCTAGCAAAGAAAATTAATATATAATAAACATTGTTTTGAATGCGTATCTGAGCTTGCAAGAAAGGAAAGCTGTGAGCCGGAAATAAAGAGAACCGCTCATCTACAAAGTGGGGCCATTAGCAAGGCTGTCACTGCTGAGTTGATGTGATTAATCACCAAGAGCCTTTGGTATTAATGCCCGCATAAGAAGTGATGGTACATGTGTCTCCAAGTCAGGGGTTTGAACTGAGAGATGCCTCCAGAGCCAGGAATCTTAAAGGAGTAAATCTTACTGGACCAGTAGAAAACAAAAAACAAAACAAACAAAAAACAAACCTGAAAAACTCATCTTTCAGCAATGATAGAATAAATGTCTACCTCAAACATGACCAACAAAATAAGTTGCTCCTAAATATATGAAAGTGTAAACTTGAACTTCACGTGGAAAGTGGTTAGGAATTTATACCATATCTGTGTGCTGAAAATCTCGTGAGGCAAAAATCACACAACATAGAACAGGTTGGTGAAACTCCTGCAGCTACAAAGAAATACAGGCAAATGCTCTGGAGGGATGCTCCCTCCACATGGGAGAGGAAGGATTCTCACAATTGCTGTGGATAATGCAAATTTCAGGCCACACATAAAAACCAACAAAACAAAACAAAACACGGACAAATCACATGCAGAAATTAACTTCCACGAGCAAGAATCAGCAGATACATTATGATCATAAAATTCAAGAACAAGGTACTGTGAAAGAAGAACAGACACTTTTGAAAAATGGAATAAACTGCACAAATAGAATGAAATAGCCATTGAGGCAAAAAGAGAACTCATATAAATTAAACAGTGGACGAAACGCATTTAATGAGAGAACTAGTGGATTTGTAGAATGATAGAGGGAAATCGCTAAGAATGTAGCATATGGATTGAGATGCAGAAAAGAGTCTTTTATAGATCTTACTGAATTTCGAGACATAGGCAAAGGAGTCACACAAAAACAGCTAAGATAATGGCCCATTTTTGTGTGGTAGAATGTGATAAATAACTTCTCGGATCCAACATGCTCAACCTATCCTTACCAAGAAAAGAAAGAGCGCACAAACAGCTAGATACAGCACAGTAATGTTACAAAATACCAAAGAATTGAAGTTAAAAGTTTAAGGACATGCAATTGCATTCATAACAGACTCTTTAAGAAGGCATGTTGAGGAAATTCTGGGATAAGATATCTCTTACCGTACAATTCTATAAGCTCATCTAAGCTAAAATTCAAGTAAAAGGCTTAAAATGGTGGTGGGGGGGGCAAGACCTAAGAGGATTTGCCATTAACAGAGCCTCATCAGAGAGCTAATTAAAATGTACTGGGGCGCCCGGGTGGCTCAGTAGGTTGGGTGACCGGCTATTGGTTTTGGCTCAGGTCATGTTCCTGGGATCTAGCTGCGTGACAGGCTTCCCACCAGCAGAGAGTCTGCTTGTAATTCTCTCTCTCCCTCTTCCTCTGCCCTCCCCCCACCCATGTGTGCACATGTTCTTCCTGTCTCTTTCTTTCTAAAATAAAGAAATCTAAAAAAAAATGTACTTAGAAACAGGGAAGTTGAACCTAGGGCAGGTGAAAAAGATTGAATTTAAGAAGAAATTGTGAATAGAGGAAGTGATACATTTGAGGACAGATCTAACAAGCAAAAGTGATATAAACACCACCTCCGTTATCAAGAGTGACTCAGGGGGTCATAGAAACAAGAGGATTATAAGGTATTACCTTAAAGTAACATACAAGAAATGAGGAGAGGGTAATTGATATTTAAGCTTACCAAGGTCTGCAGCGTTTCAAGGAGGACAGACATACTATAATCAGTGGATTTTGTTATCAAGTTATCATTTAGAAACAGAATATTGAATGGGAGATCAGTGTGGAGCCTAGCCTTCCAGCATTTGTCATGGCAAGCAGCAGTGTTTCCTAGGGGTAAAATTAGTGGTGCAGAAAGTTGCTAGTTTGGCCTACTTATGGCTTCCCCACAGGATAGCACAGAGACAAGAGCTGTCCCCAGAAACTCCCCCTGTCCCTGCACTAGAAGGGATCATGGGCAAACATAGTATCTGTCAGAGAGAGCTCTGCTAATGGCAGAGTGAAACGTCCCATGAACTTCCCATAAATTTCTGGCATGACCAAGGGCACTTTTAGCTAAAGAAACTGCAAGTACCTCTGGATAAGCAGCTGCATTTATGCATTTACTTTTCCTGCCTTCTGTGCGTGCTCTGATTTTATGGAGTCAGAGCTAGAGGAGAAGGAGACTAAGAAGGGGCCTATGAATACCATAAACTCCTATTCTACCATTCTCCCACTGTGGTGTCTGAGACAGGTGAGTGGAGAATAATTGGGTTTGACATGAGATCAAAACTTTAATTTAGACCGAATGGGTTTATAACACTTGAAAGTGAATAGGTAACTCTCTAAAAGATATAACTGAAATTCATAAGAAAATTATGGATTCTTCCCAAATGACCTCTTAGTTGAGGAAGGCACTTATTACATGGAATGTTTGAAGAATCAAAGGGAGGAACTTTCATTCATGTACACAAGGAGACATGTTCAGGGGTCTGGAGTCTGGATGAAATAGAATACTCTGAGAGTTAAAATATATGCAGTTTAAGGAATAATGTTTAATTTTGTAAACTTAAAAATAATATTTAGCAAATTAATCAAGTTGCAAAAAGATACCTGCAGAATACCATTCACATAAAAACTTAAGTACAAAATTGTACACACACACACATAAGTAATTCTTGGTAATATGGACAAATACATTACATGTCTAATATAAAATCAACTCCAAACTTTAGCTATTTGTATTATTTTCTTTAGCATTTTGTTAATATTCACACAAAGTAATAATAATAATTTAATATATGCATTTTCACAGTATAAAGTGAATTGAAATTCATGATAGTGGCTTACATATAGTTCTACCTAATGATATTAGAAAATGTCTTAATTCTGTCTACAATACAAGATGGGTTTTGCATCTAATTCATTTTTAATAACAGAGCAGTGTATCCATCTATGGCCCATTCCTTCATGCATAGTAGGAGACGGTGATCGTCGTACGCCATTAATTTAAGTATTTATCAGTTGGGTGAATGTAATTACCCTAAAACATTACTTATTTACCCTCAACTTTGTTAAAATCAATGTCATATATATTTATAATCTTTTTATCCAAAAGAACTTGTTGATAATACAGCCCACTCAAACAAATCACTTAAGATCCAAAAAGGTATCTAAAATACTATATTTTTGAGATAAATTATCAAACTTGATACCTTTCTAAATTTAATACATGCTGAGGTTTATATTATCAAAGTTTTTAGGTAAGAATTTCTTTTCCTTCCATATTGTGGAAACTGATTTTCATTCTTACTTAGACCTTTAGAATGAGCTTGAGGTAAGCTCGAGCTACCTTGAGGTAACTTGATAAATGGAGTAGTGTCCTTTGTATTTTAATGGTGACATAGGATCATAAATATTTAAAATTGCAAGAGAATGAAAAATATAATCCAATTGTCTTAAATATAATAGAATTGATTCAAGAAGGAAAATTGATTAAAAAATTGCTACAGAAAATTAACAAGTGTTTTCCTCATAAATGGCAGTCCTTATGCATTTCATTAATAATGTATCTGTAGGAAATAAAGATTCTGGAAGCCAACAAAAAAAATATAATTTTATGAAATGGCTCAGTGACTGCCTTTAACCAAGGTCAAACTTCCCTCAAAATTTGAAGACCTGAAATTCTGAAGTTCATAAATTTCAAGATTCATTTACTCCTGACAATAAGCCACCTCTTAGTTCAAAGGGAAAAAAATACATAATACATTTAAGAACTGAGGAAGAAAGCTCAATTGAGTATTTAACTTTATACAGCTTTTTAAAATGAAAAATTTTTATGACTTAAGTGCAAGCTAGTAAAAAAAATCATAAATTAATTTTTCTTTACCATAGACTTGGAGCTTTAAATGAAAGTTGAAAGTGGTCATAAAATGTTCTATTGGTTTCATACTTTCCAAAGCACTGAAGTAAAAATATATATATATATTGGCAATAATGTATAAATCCAACCATGGACATCAGTTGAAGAGAATGAAATATGAACATTAATGCAATGTTTATAGGATAACAATAAATCTTTTGAAAGAACTGTAATGCAGAAACTTACTCACTTTTCTTATTTTTATTAAAATTATAAATTTTGTCCATTTTTAATATGTTTTTAGTATGTTATCATCTCATTGCATTTATAACAATTCACTTAAACAGTCACAGAATCCTTTTCTTCCAATGATGAGCTGACAGATTGTCTATATTTTTTTGTCTGCATTGATTGATTTCTACCTAAATAGTATATCACGGGAGATCTTGCCTGAAGATGTTGGAAAGGAGTATGTTGATTCCAAGAGGTTTTATGAGAATATGTGTGAAAAGACTTAGTTCTTCTCAAGTGAAATTAATCATGAAAGATAAGAACAATTTTATCCCTATAAATTGAATGCTTGATAAAATTGGCCTAATGTATTATTTTGGCATTAATTCCAGTCACACAATTTGATCTTGTAAAATTTGAGGACTATAATCTCTTCTTTCCTCTCTCCTTTTGTTGATGTCCCTCTGTCATTCCCTTAGCCTAATAGTTCTTCCTCAAAAAACAAAATTGTGAGATGCCCAGTATAGAGAAAAATGATCAATCTCATACAATTTTGAGTCCAAATGACCTAAACTTTTGTGTATCTTTTGACTCCAAAGTTTTACTTCTAAAAAATTAGAATAAGAACATAATCATGGAGGTGGTTAAGATTTTGTGCCCAAGTTTTTCTGTTTCATTGAGGAAATTGCCAAAAATCAATAAGGAATTATTTAACCAAATTGTAGTATATGCAGGTCATGGGATTCATTGGCTTTGCAACTATTACAAATATCATAGAAGACTATCTACTAGCATGGGAAGATATTAATGGTATTTTTAAAATTGGCAATAATTAAAATCGTTATGTACAACAAAGATGCTCTTTAATAGGGGAATGGAAAAACATATATCAGTTCAATGGAATACTACCCAGCAATAAAGGGAACAGTTCATCGATTCATAACAACAAGAAGAATGAATCTGGAATATGCTTTGCTAAGTGAACAAAGCCAGAAACAAAAGGTTCTATACTGTGTATGTCCATTTATATAACTATTTGGAAAAGGCAGGGCATGATGAAAAGCAAGAAATATGCCTGCGAGATGGGTTTTCCATCCTTCCTTTAGTTATATAAAGAGCATGTCTAGTCACTAGCTCTAGGACGACCTTTCTACCTTATTTAGTTGGATCCAAATTCAGCTTCATTCAGTCTTCGTTTCAACCCTGGCTACCTACAAATGTAAAATTGAGAAATAAATGCTCACATGACATTAAGATTACATATGAGATGCATGATAATAAGACCTGTGGTGATTTGTTATAGAGCAGTATCAAAATGATAGTTTGACTACATAAATATATGGTTAAAATCAATACAAAATACATTAAAAATAAATAAGACATGAGAATATATTTCTGGCAAATACAATATATGGTAGTCTTATCTGTAATATACAGAGAGGAGAGAGCCCCTATGTGAATATCATTAAAATTTTCAAAATGGACAAACCATAAAGGATGTACAAAATAAGAATATATTACAGTATTTGTAGCTCTTTAAAGGTAAATTCAGACAAGAAGAAACCATTTTCTGCATATTTCATGATTTTATTCTATTTGTAGAATGAAACTGTTAGAAATAACAAAAACCTATATATGTAAATAAGGTGACTGAATGGCTGGCTGTTAACAGATGCTACATCTATACATCTATTAAATAATTAGTTAAAATTTTATATATAAATATATGTGAAGTTCTAAGATATATATAATGTAAGATGTATGTATATAGTAAGATATATATGTAAATTTAATTGTATATACATACAAACATATATTTATACATAATATATGGATATATGTTTTTAAATTACATGCATTTTTTAATGTCAACTATTTTTTTATAATGTTTTTTATTATATTATGTTAGTCACCATACAGTACATCCCTGGTTTCTGATGTAAAGTTCGATGATTCATTAGTTGTGTATAACACCCAGTGCACCATGCAATACGTGCCCTCCTTACTACCCATCACCGGTCTATCCCATTCCCCCACCCCCCTCTCCTCTGAAGCTCTCAGTTTGTTAACTATTTTTAAATGAAATCTATACACAGAAAAAAAGACTAGGATGGATTGTGTCAGCATGTAAGAAAATTTTCAGTCACTGGTTATTAAAATTTGTATTGTATGTTCTTTTTTTTTAAAGATTTTATTTATTTATGCAACAGAGATAGAGACAGCCAGCGAGAGAGAGGGAGCACAAGCAGGNAAGCAGGGGGAGTGGGAGAGGAAGAAGCAGGCTCATAGCGGAGGAGCCCGATATGGGGCTTGATCCCATAATGCCGGGATCACGCCCTGAGCCGAAGGCAGATGCTTACCCACCATGCCACCCAGGCGCCCCTGTGTTGTATGTTCTTAAAAATTGTGGAGGATCCGGGGGGCACCGGGCTGGCTCAGTTGGTGTAGCATGCTACTCTTGATTAGGGGGTGGTGAGTTCAAGCCCAATGTTGGGCATGGAGCCTACTTAAGGAAATTATGGAGGATCCCAAAAAGCTTTCATTTATGTTGAACATAACTATTCATATTTATTGTATTATAAATTTATTTATTTATTTATTTATTTATTTATTTATTAAGATTTTATTTATTTATTTGACAGGGACAGCCAGCAGAGAGGGAACACAAGCAGGGGGAGTGGGAGAGGAAGAAGTAGGCTCCTAGCAGAGAAGCCTGATGTGGGGCTCGATCCCAGGACGCTGGGATCACACCCTGAGCTGAAGGCAGACGCTTAACGACTGTGCCACGCAGGCGCCCCTATTGTATTATAAACTTAAACAGATAACTTTTTAAAATTCAAGAATACACAGACACACTTTACACTATCTGTCAGAGCAATGGCATACATGTAATGTAGCCTCTGCAACAGAGTAGTCATGAAAGAATGAGAAGGAAAAGGCGAATACTGGCTTAGCATTATTATGAAAACAGTTGCAATCTAACTAACCCCTTGAAAGTATCTTGGGGATCCTAAGCATCCTAACCACCCATGTGTTTACTGTTTAGATTGTGTCATTAGTGTGAATTTAATTTTTATTCTTTTTTTTATTTTAAGAACAATGTAGTTTAATTATATATGTATTATTTTAAAATTGGAAAAATTGAGCCAATTGTTAAAATGACAAAAAATTCACTAGAAAAGTAGTCTCTGGTCAAATTTTCTCATATTCTGCATATGATGCTAGAATATTTTTTCTTATGTTTTGTACTTTCCCTCCCTTTTGTCCTTCCTTTCTCCCTCCTGCCCTTTGACACTCCAACCTTTCCTTTTCTTTCTCTTTTTCTTTTATACAAAACAAATGACTATTACA
The DNA here is from genome assembly GCF_002007445.2 of Ailuropoda melanoleuca. Lineage (NCBI taxonomy): Eukaryota > Metazoa > Chordata > Mammalia > Carnivora > Ursidae > Ailuropoda > Ailuropoda melanoleuca. Next base: position 7,668,209 of record NC_048235.1, on the reverse strand, counting down.
CACCATATTTATTGTTATATATTTAAAAGAAAGTGACCAATTGCCTGTTGCTGGAAACTCATAATTTAATGGAAAGTAATACATAAATCCTGTAATTACAATTGTCTTTACTTCTGTCCCACACTTGTGGACCCAGATTTGGATTTCTTTTCCTATACATTCTCTAAATTATCTAGAGCCTTATCTTCCCAAATATTTTCTCAATCTTTAATGCCCAGTTCAAACCCTGCACTATGAAGCAGAATTCTCTAAGATTTCTAGCATGCAAAGCTATGTCCCTTCTTCACAAGTCAATGGGAGTTCTTCAACCATCACACTCATGCTTCTCTTTTCTTCCCAGATACATTTAAGGAACTAAAGTCAGCAAATGTGTTTTATAGTTGGTTTTATTCTCCAGAGTATTATGTATCTTTCTCAATATTTACTTGGTGCTCACTAAAGAGCTTATCAATTGCTTATGTGTCTGATACTTTAGAAAAAAGAAAACTGTCATACATTGATAAATGATGCCATTATATTCATTGGCAGGAAATAAAAGCCTTTATTGTCTTTAAAATGAAATGACAAAGTGCCCCGAATAAAATTTTTTATTAGGATATAAAGCGCAAATTGATGTTAGTGTGGACGCAATCTCAAAGGTTATTCAAATATGATTTCACTAAGAGGTGTGTTTATAAATTATAATGAATAAGAAGGTATATGGAGAATTTTAGAAATTAAGCCTGGAAATGTCTTCAGCAGTTACCTTTTCTTCTTTGTCTGGCAGAAGTCCTTCTTTAATTTTAAAACAAAACATTGTGTGTTTACTCATAATCATAATTTCATCTGCTGACTTCTTTCAAAAATATATTATTAATATACTTTTATGTAACAGACCAATGTTGTCATAGGGGCCAGAATAAATTCTCATAAATAAACAAATTAGAATATTGCCAATTTCTTATAAAAATACATATTTTAATTGCATAATTTATTAATTATAGTGAAAAATTTAAATGTAAGAATAAATAGCAAGACTCATCTATAATTTTTTTTTAAAGATTTTATTTATTTATTTGACAGAGATAGAGACAGCCAGCGAGAGAGGGAACACAAGCAGGGGGAGTGGGAGAGGAAGAAGCAGGCTCACAGCAGAAGAGCCTGATGTGGGGCTCGATCCCACAATGCTGGGACCACGCCCTGAGCCGAAGGCAGACGCTTAACCGCTGTGCCACCCAGGTGCCCCTCATCTATAATGTTTTGTGGGCATTACTATTATTGATATTTTATTGAATTTCATTAATATATATGTAAATTTATATATCTCTGGCTATCTGTTCTATCTATATTATAACTACATATATATGTGTATATGTATATAGAAAGGGAGAATGTGTTATAGATATAATTTGAATGTTTTTAGATAATGTCTACAGCATAACATGCTACTTATTTATAATTTGAGAAACAAAATTATATATTTTTCTGGTGATAATTTGAATTCCTTTTCTAATTTTATTTGGGCATTTCTAATATTTTACCTAGTTATTAGTAGTTTTTCTTTTGTTCCTTTGTGAATTTTTTATTGTCATGTCCTTTGATTTTATTGATAGACATTTGATGATATTTTTAGGTAGAAATTTAATAGATAGACATTTGATGGTATTTTTATTGACTAGCATAGACAATATTTTGCATCAGCACCAGTGGCTATAAGTTTGGATTGACAAACAGTTCACATCTACGATGTGTCTTTTATGTCCATGCCAGAATTTCTCTGAGATATAAACCCAATCACTGGATCGAATCATGTGTATATACCTTATTGGACAAAATGGTGCCAGATGCACTCATATTTGTAGTAAAATTTCTCTAGTGTATGTCATGTATGTGGATAAAAGTAGAAATCTGTATGTATGTTTGCAGTCTTCACGAATTTCAACACGAGTTTCTGATAAATTCACCTTTTATTGTGTTCCAGATTAGTCAATATCACATAAGAAAAGTAAAACCAATCTGGTCTAAATTTAAAAATGCAGTTGGCTATTTTATTTTTGTAAAAATTTTCCAATGTCTTTGTATTTCAGATTTATTTTATTTTTCATATATTATTTATAAAGTCTTCTATTTTCTTTATTCCTGTTGTCATTTTGATATATTTCTTTTGCCTTGCTCTGTTTTGTTTAATATGCTTCATTAACGACTTGAGATGTAGTTTAGCTCATTTATTTTCATAGTTTTGTGCTACAGGCCATTATTTTACATGAAAGACCATCATTTATTAAATAAACTTACAAGATTAAAAGTTCAGATATATAGTATTTCATGTTTACTAATTGCATGATTGATTTTATTGTTATATTAATTTTTTCTGTCAGAGAAGTGCTAAATTATTCACCATAATTACAAACAGGTTTACCCAGGAGAGTCCTGGTTTACTGCTATTTTTCTAGGTAAAATTGTTAATAACACTTTCATTCTTAAAATATCAATTTGGATCACAAATTATATGTTTATTATAACAAAAATATTTTCTATTGACTGTTGTATTTAAGAGTTTCTTTATATGAAATAATATAATAATGCTATATTATGAAAAATAATAATAGGCAGTGGGTGCTGCTTGGGAAAGTTGCAGGAAGTCTAATACCCACAGACGCCTGGAGCAAGAGTTTGCAGGTGTAGACACAGACAGTAGACCATCTAAGCCCATACGGAACTATGGTGAGACTCTTAAAGATTAAGACACTTAAAAGCAACCATGTAGAAGAGAATATCAAAAAGCCACACACACACCCAAATAAGATACATGCTCAGGAATGACTTGAAACTTATTATTAAATATGACCACATGTTGTATATTAGAGCTCAGAACTTATTCATCTTAAAACTAGATCCTCATAATTTATTCATTTTATCAGTAGAAATTTGTACACTTTGACCAACACCTCCTCATTTCCCCCAGGCCCAACCCCGTTCCCCAGTGCTTAGTAATCACCATTCTGCTCTCCTTTTCTATGAGTACTGTTTTTTTACATTCCACATATAAGTGATATCGTACAGGATTTGTCCTTTGTCTGGTTTATTTTATCTAGCATAACACCCTCAAATTCTATCCATATTGTTGTAATGGCAGATTTCCTTCTTTCTCATTTTTGAACAATATAAAATATATATTATTTTTCCATTCATCCACAGGCGACAGTTTATGTCCATATGCTGACTGTCGTGAATAATACTGCAATAGACGTGGAAATGTAGATATACTTTTGAGATCCTGTTTTTGTTTCCTTTGGATATGTACCCAGAAGTGGAATTGCTGGATCAAATGGTAGTTAAATTTTTAAATTTTTTGTGGTACCACCATAGGGTTTTTCTTAATGGTTGCACCAGTTTACATTCCCACAGACAGCGAACAAGAGTTCCCTTTTCTCCACATCTTCAGTAACACTTGTTATTTCTTGTGTTTTTGATATTAGCCATTCTAGTAGGTGTGAGGTGATATCTCATCGTGGTGTTGATTTGAATGTCTATGATGGTTAGTGAAGTTCATCTCTTCATGTACCAATGGCCTTTTGCTTGTCTTCTTTGGAAAAATGTCTTTTTAGGTCCTCTGCCATTTTTAAACTGGACTCTTCGTTTGTATGAGTTATTATATATTTTCATTTATTTGGAGTTCTTATATATCTTAAATATTAACCCCTTATTAGATATATTATTTGCAAATATTTTCTCCCATTCTGTAGATTGCCTTTTATTTTGTTGATTTTCTGTTCTTTTTAGGTAGATGTCAGTTTTTATGAGCTCGTGCATTATATTGGCATAAATAAGAGGATATTATGTAATTCAAAGTTGAATTTAAAAATAACCTAATATTCTTAACAGTTTTTAAAATTATTATTTTCTCAGACTATATATTTCTGCATTAAATATTGCTGCAAACTCAAAATCCTCAATTTATAATTTTCAGTTGTCCGAATCTTTTAAAAAAATTGTATCTCTCACACAAATCCTATTTTTAAAATGCTTTTTCTGGGGTGCCTGGGTGGCACCGCGGTTAAGCGTCTGCCTTCGGCTCAGGGCGTGATCCCGGCGTTATGGGATCGAGCCCCACATCAGGCTCCTGTGCTGTGAGCCTGCTTCTTTTCTCTCCCACTCTCCCTGCTTGTGTCCCTCTCTCACTGGCTGTCTCTATCTCTGTCAAGTAAATAAATAAAAAATCTTAAAAAAAAAAAAGAAAGAAATATTAAAATGCTTTTTCTAATTTTAACAGAAAACATAATTATTCTTATTGGATTATTCCTACTTAATCAAATATATTCTGTAGATTCAATACTTTCAAGAAGATGATACATTTAAAGGTTTCAATTAAAATAAGTTATTAAAAATATGCTTACATAATTAAACAGAACTGATATTCACTCATTTTGAGGATTCTTGGAAAATATATTTACATACTACTGAGTAACGACGTATTTGACTACTCCAATATTAAACCCTGTGAGAAATAAGAAAATATTTACTACCTTATTCCTGATCTCAAGTAGTACACTGTAAAGTTTGTTAAATATTACAAGTAAAACTCTTGAAAAAAAAAGTGTGGTGCCAGGGTGTCTCAGTTGGTCAAGCGTCTGCCTTCTGCTCCTCCAGTCATGATCCCAGGGTCCTGGGATCAAGCCCTGTGGCAGGCTCTTTGTTCAGCAGGGAGCCTGCTTCTCCCTCTCCTCCCTGCTCACTGTCTCTGTCTCCTCTCAAATAGATAAATAATAAAAATAAATTTTTTAAAAAAGTAAGAAACCAATAATTCCTTACAAAGTTTGCCAACATGGCATATACTCTTTTGTGGGCTTCCAACTTGAGTAATAGTTAACAGGAAGCAACTCCAGTTATCCACCTAGATTATAACATTTATGTGAGAAAATATAGTAATTAATATTAACCTGTTTTTACTATCTTCTAAACTCTAGCTTTGGGCACTTTCACACCATTTCATGAAATTGTGCTTATGAGCCCATTTTTCTAAGGTATTAAAGCTAAGAGTACTTAAATAAATTACCCATATTCTTCCGCTATTTGTTTAAACAGAGCTCTGACTCCAAGGTCCAAGATCTTTTCATGCGGCCATTATAATTTGGGCACCTTTGTGAAGACAGTAAAAAGCACAGAATATCGGCAGAAAATGAACTGGGGAGAAGGGGGAAATATACACACACAAACACATACAAACACACATGCTGACTCTAAAATACACTTTTATTTGAGTTATAAAAAATAACACTAGAGAAAGAAAGGAGAAGTGATATGGTTACAAAAATTTACTTATGAATGTCCTAACCATCTATGGTCTGTGAAAATATGGAATTCCTTAAGTTAAACAATACAATTTATTTGCAATCTAAAGAAACCCTCTTTCCAGATTGCTCTTTCAGACATCTTCTTATTGTCTAACGATTTGCAATATAGGCAGAGACTGTCAAACTGTATCTACTTTGAAAAGCAACATATTTCAACAGAGCAATCATGTTACTCGGGCTTCAGCTTCAACCCAAGTCTTCTCATTGGGAATTGGCAGACAAAACAATGTTATTATTCCCAAGTGTTACCATGCTGTGTCTGCGTTCTCATTCACATAGAACTCATTCATCTTCTTGCATGGGGATGGGTTTATGACTTTCATAATGCATGTATGGATTATTAGCATAATTTTCAATGGTAGTGTTCAGTGAGTTTTAACATGGTAAGTAATAAAAAAAAAAGAAAAGAAGCAAATAGTATTCATTCATATTCAGATATTGAAGAATGACAGAGTTCTTGTATTGAGGACTGGATAAAAGCCAATGACTATAATAGACAGAGACATCTTGCTGCTCATTTCTATTTTGCTGCAAAAACAAAGTATACTTTACTGAATGATAGTGGAAATTGCTATGATATCAGTGCTTTCATATTGTGGAGTTCAAAGACCTAAATAACTGTATTAAATACAATTGCAGGTAATCCTTTCAAGCATTCCCTTTTAAAAGTTCTGAGAATAATTGATTTACACTTCAAGGAAATATACAGATAATAAGAGTGCAGATTTTATACCAAAAGTGTACTTTCAGATTTATGTCAAAAACTCCCCCCTCATATACCATATCTTCTTTCTTACTTCTACTAATTATTAAGGATACTTTTCAATTGCAAATGCTGATTACTCAGTAATCACCCTGCGAACCACACAATTGTCACAAAATGCATCCTAAGCACTTCCTTCTAGAAACTGATAACTTAATACAGATATTAATGTCAATCAGCGCATAAAAGAAACTGAAACAGTAAAATTAAATGTTAATACATCACAAGGTTGGTGGAGATAGATTTAAATATGAAATTTGAGTGTTGACTAAAAAAATGGCATGACGGAATAGAGAAAATATAGGATCAATAACTAATTTGTTATACTCCTCTGTGTTTTAATGATACGTTTTAATGATACATGTTTTATAAAATGAAACAATGTTACAATGGTATATGAACATCTTCTCAATATATAACTAAATGGCAAATTATTAAATATATGTTACAATTTCAAAGATGTAAGTTTATGGAATAAAATTAACATATACTGTTTCAAACTATACACTGTTTATATCTACATTGCATGGACAGTCATGGTTGTTCTTTATTCATACTTCTATAAATTTTCCAAATTTTATCTTGACACTTCCTTTATTTTATAAAAATAAGTTCAAATATTGATGTATTAGAAATAAGTTCTATATTCAGCATTTACTATGTAAGCTTTGAAATATGCTAACAGAAAACTAAGATGAATATACAAGCAGTGTCTTTCACAAAAAAAGAATTCTTGAACTTCTGTGATTTCTTTTAGTTATGGTGTACTTCTAGATTGCTTATATAGAAACCATTAACTTTCTTTTTTACTTAATATATAGGTATATACATATATGTACATATACATGTGTGTTTTCTGAACATATAATCAAATGTCAATGTTGGCATTTCAAATATTTTGAACATTTACTCTTGAGAAAAATTGGTGTATCCTCCATTCTTCAAAAGAGTGAGTCATAAAACTAACTTCATAGACCGTCATGGAAATTTGAACAAAAATCATAACTTAAAATCAGAATGTACACATTACTGGGAAATGCAAGTTATTTTCTCATTTCCTTCAGTTGATTATAGCTCTGATTACTTTAAAATTTTGTTCTAGGCTGACTCCTAATATCTAAATTAGTGATAACTAACAAGCCAATGTGACGTCCACTTTTCCCTTAATTTTATTTCTATTAGATGTATGAATGATTGGATAACTGCTGATTCATGTTTAAAACTCATTGGTGGTATTTCTAAAAAAATGGTAACATAATATTTTAATATGTCATTCACTAATGATTAATATAGGAAGTTTTAAGAGTAGGAAAAATAAATACTGGGCATCTGAGATCAATATAAAATGTAAGATGTTAACTAAACCAAAAGACGTACAGTGACCAGGTTAGTGGTATTGAAGACAGTTTGCTTCCTTCATATCTGGATCTGGATGAACTTCACTTATTTACTGAAGGATAAAATATTAAAATGTAGTTATGTAAGATAAATTGTATAGGTTTTTTTTAACCTGCATGAGCATTTGTTATAATCAAAGACTATTTACACAATGGTTAAATAACATGTAAATCTAGAAATCAGACTTATTAGTCATCACATTTTAACTCATAAGACTATTATTGATGATATCCAAACTGTAAAATTTCCATTAGATGCCATATGAGTGTGTGCACACACATATACATGTACAGAGGCTTGGAATTTACTGTGTGTAGGATTTTTTATAGGCAATAAGCAATAATAATGTTAATTAAGTGTCCACTCAGATTTAGAGAGATACAAATCATTTTAGAAAGATATAAAACTTAAGATGCTTGGCCAACATGACTTGATGGGCATTTAGACGTTTCTTCCTTCTTTTAGTGTATTGGCATTTTTACTGAATAAAGGAAGAGGTTCTTAACTGGCCTCTACTTTTTATAAAATAAAGCTTAAATCTATCATACTTATAAATACCTTCAGATTGTCTTCCAACAAGGACCTGTCAATGCTAGAGACACCGCTACACTTTATTATTTTCACACTAAATAAATCTGATAATGCCTCTTATTATTTGAGATTAAGAGTGAGAAAGTATTCCCAAGAGGTTTGAATTCAAATGTCCAAGCCTGACTTTAGACACATTTACATACGGTACCTATTTGAATTCAACCAAGTTTCCTTTATTAGATACATGCAAAGCAATATTGTCTCCAGCTTTTCCACCCAATATTTATTTGTATTTTTCTTTTAAACCACATGTTAGCCTTTGCTCACAAGAGTGACTGAATGAGTCCCATCAAAAAGATTTGAGTTGTTGACTATGAAGGGTAAGAAAATGCAACGATTAAATATTTAAGTCATCTAATTATATAGGATGGACCAATTTATTTCTAAGGTTCATATAGTTGCATTTTACTTTTTGCTTTCAGGTTTAAATTATTGCTATTTCTTTCTATCAATGTTGTTTTCCCCAAAATAAATTACAAACGTAACATTTGAAGAGTATTTTAAAAATTCAATACAAATTCCATACCTAGTAAAGTGGCATATAATATATCCTGAAAGATGCTAAAAAAACGCAAGTTTTAAAATTTACGTAATTATATAAGTATTTGTTTTTCAACTGCATTTATAAACATCTAGAATGCCATAGTTGGTTTAGTAAAAGTCTGATTCCAAGGGTGCCTGGGTGACAGTTCGTTGAGCGTCTGCCTTAAGCTCAGGTCACGATCCCAGAGTTCTGCATTGGACTTCCTGCTTAGCAGGGTCTGTTTCTCCCTCTGCCTCTGCCCCTCCCCATGCTTGTGCTCTCTCTCATTCTCTCTCTTTCTCTCTCTCTCTCATAAATAAATAAAATCTTAAAAGTATGACTCCAGAGATTTACCAAAACACTAGACACCAGTTTTACTCTCAGAGCAAAGATTTATCTTTGAGGCCTCCCTTTTCATAGCCTCCCTGACATACGGGATAGGAAATAAAGCCGAGAAATTATCCATGGCGACTACCTTAACAGAACATCTTCATCAGAAATCTGGCACTAAGGGGCACCTGGGTGGCTCAGTCAGTTGGGTGTCTGCCTTAGGCTCAGGTCATGATCCTGGAGTCCTGGGATCGAGTCTGCGTCAGGCTCCCTGCTCAGTGGGGGTCTGCTTCTCCTTCTGCCCTCCACCCCACTCTCTCTCACACATGCTCTCTCTCAAATTAATTAATTAATTAATTAAATCTTAAGGGAAAAAAGAAATCTGGCACTAAAATAGGATTATTTTCAATAGGAGTGAATTAGAAATAAATGAAAATGAAAATAAGGAAAACTAACTGTCTTAAATTTTGGTACAAGGTGGGGGAAAAGAGTCATCTCTAAAATTTTGTAACCATGACATTGCTCTAATAAAGATTTTCCTCCTAAACTGCACTACCTATGTAATATAAAAACTTCAAGTGAGCTAGAGAATCATCTTCAAAACAGGCCTTAAAAAATTCTGACAGTAATATTTTTATTGAATATGTGTACCATCAAAACTCACAAAACACCACAGCCACTAGAGCATAAGAAAGACAAAGCAAAAACAACTGTTAGCAAAATCATATCCACAAAGATTTTAGATATTAGAATTACTCATAGACTATTAAACAGTTGTGTTTAATATTTTAAATGTATTTTTCACTTTTTCATTTGAAATACATTTAGATTTATAGGCAGTTGCAAACAAAATGAAGAGAGTACCCATGTGCCTTTCACCCAATGATAACATTTTAAATAACCACAGTACATGGTCAAAAGGAGGACATCAGCATTCCTACAATACTATTAACTCAATTTAGACCTCTTTTAGATTTCACCAACTTTTACATTCACTCATTTTTTTCATGTATACTTCTATGAAATTTTATTACATGTGCAAATACGTGTAACTAGCACCACAATCAGTATGCAGTACTCCTCTCTCTCCCCAAAAGAGCTTCCTCATAGCATGCCTTTCAGACACATTCCCAAGTCTAAATATGGACATCCACTGATAAGTTCTTAAGCACTGTAATTTGGCATTCCAAGAATGTTATGTTAATTAACTTATAAATATGTAACCTCCTGAGATTAGCTTTCTTTTGCCCAGCCTAATGCTGTTGAGATACATGCAAGTAGACCATATCAGTAATTTGCTTCTTTTTAATACTAAATAATATCCCTGGTACAGATGAACCAACAGATGGTTTATCCATTCACCCCCTGAAGAACATCTAAGTTGTTTTCACTTTTTGACTTCTAAACTTAAAATTGTTATGCATATTTGCATACAGGTTTCTGTGTACATATATGTTTTATTTTCTCTAGTATAAATACGCATGATTCTGAGTGCTGGTTCACATGTTAAGTGTATGTTTAGTTTTTTATGAAACTGTCAAGCTATTTTACAGAGTTGCTGTACCATTTACATTCCCAACAACAATGTATGAAAGATCCAGTTGCCCCTTGTCCTCATCAGCACTTAGTATTGTCATTAGTCACTTAGGATTCATTATGGTATTTGTATTTTAACAGGTGTGTAATGAAGGGTGCCTGGGTGGCTCAGTCAGTTGAGCATCTGGCTCTTGGTTTCTACTTAGGTCATGATCTTAGGATTGTGGGTTGGTGCCAGTACCCAGCTCCACACTCAGAGGGGAGTCTGCTTAAGATTCTCTCCCTCTGCCCCTCCCCCCAGTCTCTCTCTCAAGTAAATAAATAATATTTTTTAAAAATTAATAAAAGGGATGTAGAGATATCTCACCATAACTCTAAGTAGTATATTCCTTAAGGCTAATGATATAGAACATCTTTCTCACATGCTTCCTCATCTTCCTAGATACTCGAAGTTTCCATTCAAGTCTTTTTCACATTTCCTAATTTGGTGTGTTGTTTTCTTACAGTTACATTTTGAGAGATCTTTACATATGTGTGACTTTTAAGTATCCCATCTCTTCTTCCCTCATTGTGTTTTCATTATTAGATATCTTTGAGTAAAATAGTAAGTCTAACTCGTAGTCACTTAGAAGGTCTAGGTAGAAGCTATCTGGGTATGCTTCTTAAGAGTTTAGAAAGGGAATGATTATGTGATTAACCTGTGAACAATTTTGCAAATAAGTTGAATTCTAATTTGTTTCTTTTAACAAAATCAAAGAAATATTGTTATCTAGATACATAATATATCACTAAGATCATTCTCAGATACAAAGAAGTTTCAATACACTGCATTTGATTGAACGAATATTAATTCATTCATTAATTAAATTCATGTTTATGAATTTCCCCTTGAAAAAAAAGGTCTTTGTCTTTAGGATAACATTTTAATTTTACTAATGTAATCTGTAAAATAAACTTAGAAAAATAGAAAAGGCGCAATTTCTATAAAAGTACATGTGATGCTATGGATAAAATCTGAGATGCGTGGACTCATAAAGAGGGCATATAAAATAAATTGTAAAATAAAGTACATATACAAAATAACAGCATCACCATATATTCTTCAGTTTTTCTCAATGTTGTATGAAATATTTCAATTCATGTGAATAATCTGCTTAGACACTCCTTTCTGGTTCATAATGCTTTTTTGAACTTCCTTTCTTGAAACTTCTCATATATATATTCCACTTACACAAAAGTAGTTTCTGTCTGTGGATTATTATTGGTAAAATTTTTAAAAACTGAATATTTCTGATATTTTACAGTTATACTTAAAGGAAAAGTCTGCTTGTATTCCTCTCTTTCTAAATATTTTAAATAATCTTACATTTACATACTCAAATTTAATGTTGTATTTAATGGATGCTGTACTTATGCCATAAAACTTGGAAAAAATAAAGATATCGAATATTAATTTTTTTGCTACTTAATACAATTTGATGACTTCAACTTCCTAGTTTCTAGAAGTACAGATAAAACTAAATTAATTTCATTCTTCAGGAAAATACATGATATATCAAACTAGTTTATTTATTTTTTTTTTAAAGATTTTATTTATTCATTTGACAGAGAGAGAGACAGCCAGTGAGAGAGGGAACACAAGCAGGGGGAGTGGGAGAGGAAGAAGCAGGCTCATAGCAGAAGAGCCTGATGTGGGGCTCGATCCCATAACGCTGGGATCACGCCCTGAGCCGAAGGCAGGCGCCTAACCGCTGTGCCACCCAGGCGCCCCCAAACTAGTTTATTTTTAATTGTAAATTAAATTACTTCAATTTTGTTAGACTGCATTATCTCTATATGTGCCTTCATGGAAAAATTGATTCAAATACTTTTATATAATAAATGTTCATATAGATCCTATCATCAGAAATAAATGTTCATATAGATCCTATCATCAGAAATAAAACTTGGATCATAAAACATTTAGGGGTAACTAGAAACAATAAAAAATCATATTTTCTAAGGAAATGACAAATGCAACAAACTCAAATTAAAATGGGGGAGTATTGTAGTCTATTAATCTCCATTAATTTAAGGAACATAAGCTTAGAAATGGCAGATTCTATGTGTATTATGACCCATTTTATTTTACCCCTCAGAGAAAATTAACTGCTCTGAATGAACATATAGAACAACCAAAGACACACAACTGTTGCTTTGTATACTAGCCATTCAATTAATTTTCCAAAATATATCTCCCATCAATACTTTGATTGTGCTAGAGGATAATAAGCTACAACCTACCCAATGCTTTTCTAAAGAAAAAATAAAACACATAGAAGACCAACGAAAAACACCAGAGAAATTGTGCTATTGAATGGGAAAAACAAGTGTTGTGTTTATTCATTTTGCTCTCCATTCTAGAGGAGACACGAGGTTTGTTTCTGTCCCTGGAGAAAGCTCATGGTATGAGCTTTGAAATGACAAGTATAATTAAGACAAAGTGTGCTATTTAGCCCAACAAAAGAAATATATCTTTCAAAATAACTGTCCCTTGAAGTTAGAGAACACAGTCTATCTCAGTTGAAACCACTCTCAGTGTTAAATCAATTGTCGACTTCAACTGGCTCCGACTTGGTATATTATTCAGCCAAGTGTCCCATCACTGCCCAGCATGGCTGGTACTACCAGTGGTACACTCACAGCACATTTATAAAGTTCTGACTATTCAAACAAAGAGAATCCAGATGCTGAGAGCCGTAAAATATAAACAATATAAATTTGCTCTTTGACAGGATCAACTCACGTTAAAATAGTAAATCCATGAGTAGTTGGGACAAAATGTATAAGAAAAAAGTAGACTAAGCAGAGTTTGGCATTTCACTGAAATTTCTCATTTAGCTGTCATGGGCACATACTATGTTTTGGATATGTGAGAGTTCATTTCATCAGAGAACAGTCATGCAGCACATTTATATAGAAAATATACAATTTGTGATTTCATGGATGACTTCTCAAAACAGTGTGTATATTAATATAACACAAAAATATATGTAAACCATATTGTAGGAGATTTTTCAAGGAATATGCTTACCCTCAGTGCCTGGCTGATACAAATATGTTATCAAAAACATTTAAAATTTCCTACGCATATTTTTTATATAGAAAACAAGCCAGTGTGTTTTTATGAATAAGTATTTTTGTTTTTATTTTTCTTTATGAAAATTAAGGAGAATTCCCAACATAGAGTTGACAGACTATAGTCTTAGATTTAGGAATACCAAAATTGCTAGATAGATATGCCACTAACAGATTGTATGGCCTCAGCAAATAGTAAATGACCTCCTCACCATAATTATTACTTTATTAATTGCTGTGGGTTTTATGATTAAATACCAGTTTTCATTCACTATAATTTCTATCTAATTCTGTCAAATGGCGTTCTTGAAATTCCATGACCTGGACTATATTTTTGGAAGTTTGGAGGACAGGTTCTTGAAAGAATGTGTAGTTGGTCTAATTTCAGCTTTGTTTTGCAGTTTTGAGAACTCTTTTTTCTCAGACTGTTGCTTATACTCTATATGGTGTTGTTTCATTTTTTCTTCTTGAGCAGTCTTATCTGTTCTTCAAGGCTAAAGTCAATTGTGACCTCATGAGTAGAGTATTCCCTAATACTTGAAGACAGTATTAATACACCTTCTTCTTTATTTCTGAGACACACTGCTATTGTATTCATTATAGTCTTTATTCCATTGAATTATGATAGGGTAAATATGTACCTAAATCGCTATTTGTCTGTTTTTCAAAGGCAGAGAATATATCTTATTTATTTTTAATGCAGTTGTTCCTAATAAAAAGTAAGAATTGATAAAATGTTTGAAGTGAATTTAATTCAATTTAAATATCATGCTCACCATTGTAATAAGTCCATGTTATCATAATTATAAAACTTGGAGAAGATCAAATCATATTGTCTTTATGACTTGGTTTACACCTCTTTTAGACTATCCACTTCTCACAGTAAACAATGTGAGCAGGACAGATTGTAGATGCAGAAATAATACCAAGAGTGCTAGGGATTTAGGAGAAAGCTATTTTACCAAAAATGTATATATTTACCAAAATTGTAATATATTATAAATTTAATCCCCTTCTTGACAGAAGAATGCATAGAAAGACTTCTTTTTAGACCCCCAAAAATGTCACCGGGCTATTTTTTTTAATAATTTTGAACTTTTTTTTGAGAACTGCAAGGCAGGAAAATAAGCCCAAAAAGCAGTGAAGAGAGAGGGACTTCTTTTTTTGACAGAGAAGCTGAGCCTCAATGGGGCTCCCCTCCTCCACTCATTACATGATTTATCATTCTCAAGTCTGTACTCAATACTAGTCAATGACTTCAGGACCATGGATAGATACAAGCAGTACACTTTGTAACTGACGCATTTGTTAACCATTTATTTGGCCAAATATATGCCAAAGAGTATTTTATTTTTTATGTTTTATTTCATTTCACCTTCATATCAATTTTTGAAATGAAGATGAAAAAATTGAGGCTCTTAGAATTTAAGCTTAGCATTTAGACTTGATTTCAAGCCTATGCAATCAGAAACTTGTGTTTAAAAATACTTTCTATTGCTTTCTTAAAGGAAAGCTCTTGATGATTACTCCACATTAATGACGGTTATGCTAAAAATATGTTTTTGCCAATGTTTTCGAAAAAATTTCCGTTTGGCTTCAAAACATATTTTTAAGTATAGGTTGCTAAAAACTGACTACATTTTCCAATGAAATACTATGTTGGCCTATGATATAAAAAAGGGATGATCACCTAAAATGAATAATGCCAGAATATTTCCAAAATAACTGATGAATATTAAAATATCCCCAGTGATAACAATCATTTGCCTGTTTCCTCTTCGCCTTGTATGTGATCATAATTCCATATGATAAGAACCATGTGAGGAGGACAACTCCCAGTTAAAACTCTATATATAATTTCCCCAGTATGAACATAGATGGGCAACTCCCAAAGCTTTATCTGATAGACACCAGTGAGGAAAGCTGCACTTTCCACCCCAGATCCAGTGCACAGCCAGTGCACTGTAGTCTCAGATGGAGCTGCAGTCAAGGACTTGGCCCCCCTAGCAGGTCATACTTTTTCATATTTACATCCCTAGTCCTGATGCACTCATTACTGGTTCTCTTTATCTGAGGCCATGAGCAGAGGTCTTCTCCAGACCCTTGTGATAAGATCTCATTATGGGGGAATGGGAATCCTTAAAGACACTTTCCCACTGAGTACCCAGTACGTTTCCACACCTAGAACCTCCCTCTCATGCTGTCTTCCACCCCAGCATTGATAAAACTGCTGGATGTTTTGCTCGGCGTTATCTCAGCAGTACAATAATCCCCACATCTGCTCTTACCTGCCTGGTTCTCCAGTAGTGGGCCCTTCCATCCAGAAAACACAACAGGGAGAGTTGGGCTCTAGTTTCAGCCTCTTGCTTATTTCATTTTTTGTTGCTTTAATGGGCTATTCTGACACCTGACAGCTCATCTCTCACTCTCCGTGCTCAGTTGAGCTCCTGACAGTAAGTAAAAAAAAGTCTGAGTCCATTTTTGGATGTTTGATTGCTGACAGCTTTTAAGCCTCATTCCTCTCTCCTTCTGTCTCACATCTGGTCATGCTTATGAGAAACCCAGATGTTCCATCATTTGGTGCCAGGGCGAGATTCAGAGCACTCAAACCTCTGTGTGTGTGTGTGTGTGTGTGTGTGTGTGTGTGGCAACCATCACTGCAACCCCACTTTGAAACCACAGTTAGAGCCCTTTCCTTCTCTTTCAAGCCATTTTAGGACTGTTTTGAGAAGATTGCACTGTTCTATCCAGAAAGTCTTATTATATAAGTGGTAACTTTCTTTTTTTTCCATACTATGTCAATGAGTGTGTGTGTGTGTGTGTGTGTGTGTGCGTGTGTGTGTGTGTGTGTATTTCAGTTTTTTATTTGTCTAAAGCAAATTTTGGGTGGAGGTACATCCATTTTTTGAACAATGGCTGTAACATTAGGCTATAATAGGAAGACTAAAAGAAGAAAGAGTATTCCGGGTGGAATAAATATATTTGAAACAGCAGAGACAAGACTTCAGTATCCAAAAACATTTGAAATGCACTTTAAATGTAAAATAAAGGGAATTGTTGAGTATTTTGAATTATATGAGTTTATTGAGGATAAAAAGGAGTGAAAGATAAAACCCAGAATTCTGGTTAGGATAACTTGCTAGTTGGTGATTTTACGTATATGAGATACAAAGTACTTTAGAGAATTTAATGTAAGATATTTGTGGGCATACAGCTGGATTGTCTTATATGCCACTGAATGAATCTGACACTCTGGGGAGAGGGCAGGCTAGGTATAAAGACTCAAGGGTGTGTAGAATATAAATATTAATTGAAGCTATAGGAGGTGAAGGCCATTCAGAGAGTGAAAATAAAAGGGTCAGAGGAAAAACTAAAATTAAAACAAACAAACAAAAACCCAAGCAACTAGCATCAAATACATGGAGAATGAAGAGGCAGAATGGTAAAAGGAAATTAAGGAATTTGATTTCAGATAAGTTAAGAGATATTGTCATGGACTAAACTGTGTTCCCACAAAATTCATATATTATAACTCTAACCTGCAATGTAACTGTATTTGGAGACAGGGCCTTTAAGGAGGTAATTGAAGTTAAGTGAGGTCATAAGGATAGGGTCCTAATGCAATGAGGCTGGTATCCTCATTAAAAGAAGAGACAACAGTGCTCTCTCTTTGCATGCACAGAGAAAAGCCATGTTTGGAGTCTGTGAGAAGACAATCATCTGCAAGCCATGAGAAGATGTCTCATTGGAAATCAAGCTTGGTGGCATCTTGATCTCCAGCTTCCATCTTCTAGAACTTAGAAAAAATAAACCTCTGTTGCTTAAGCCACCAAGTCTGTGATATTATATTATGACAACCCAAGCAGAATAATGTAGATGCACTTGGTTCAAGAGGTAGTGGGAAGGAGGAGCTCGATGAGAACTATGTGCCATAGAAATGCTAGGTAAATTCAGAACCAAAATATTCATTTGCCTCAGAAATAAGTATTTACCATGTAACCTAGGTGGAGGGCAGTTATAGGGCATGGGTTAGAAGTGGAAGTTAAATTAGAATGGGAAGAAGAGTAAAAGAATGTGTAAGTTATGACAAAAAGGGAAGATATTACAGAACATAGAAACAAGCCTAGAAGAATGGGATACAGAGTTGATGGAAGGCTTCCATTCAATGTGATTGACCTGAGTCTAATAAATGCTAGTGAGGATTAGCCCCACTGAAAGGAAGATGTTGAGAACGTAGGTGCAAGAATGCCTAATCAACAGAAAGCAGCTCAGTAAAGGGATTAATTTGCATTATTTTTATATCACTTTTGGAAGTGGACCCAGCTTCAACTTCTGTGTTGTCTAAAAGCTGACTCTGAGATTCTGGGCTCAAGAATAAGATATAAATGATCTATAGGGATAATCTGAATATTTAACCCCATTTAGCCTTTACCCTTTTGTCTTGTACTGGTAAGTATATAGTAAAGCATTCAATAGTGCTACTTAAAACCTTATCATTATTCCCCTATAACCTAAAATTGTTCCAGATAAGACAAATCTAAATGTAAGTTGTATATCTAAGAAGCAGAGATTGTGTACCTGAGAACACTGAAAATAGAAGAATCCTAGAGCTTTCATGTCAAATGACTATTACTATATTACAGATAACCCCAAAACTTAGCTCCTTAACAATAGAACTATCAATTATTTGGTACAAAATCTGTTATTTGGGCAGGACTTGGTGGGGCAACTAACCTCTTCCCCAGCTGGCATCAGCTAGGTTGACCTAATTATGAACTGGAAATTCCACTTTTAAGGTAACTCATTCAAAGGACTGGCAAGTTGATGATGACTGTCATTTGGAAGTTTAGGTTAGGTGGTGGGCCATGGTCCTTAGATTCTTTCCACATGGCTATCTTCCTGATCAGCTTGAATTCCGCCAGAGTAGGATGGCTAGATTCAATAATAAGCCACAAAAATGACAGAACTGAAATCAGCCAATTTATTATGGAATGGTACTTGAAACTGGACAGTGTAATTTCTACTATATACTATTGGTCATATCGTTACAGAGTTCAGATTCAAGGGAAAATGACATAGACCTCTCCTTCCAATGAGAAGTGTTCCAAAGAATTTTGCAAACATGTTTTAGAATTGCCACAATTCACAAAAGTCAACACAAAAGTTTAAATAACTTATCATTTTAACCCTGTTATTGAGAAGATAACATTGGAAAGAACAGTATTCTCTAAAACAACATTTAGGGTAAATATTAAATTGAAGGGAGAGGTATATATTTACTATTAAAAATAGAAGCATCATGTGTATTTATGTGTAAGTATCTGCGTCTGTGTGTGTATATATATATATGTATATATGTTTGTGTGTGTGTCCATTTCTTTCTTTTAAACTGTATTTTATTGCATATTGGAATGTTTAGTGGACTATAGTTTGCCCTTAATTACCAATTTAAAAAGATGGAAAGAATTATAGAATATAAATAATAAACAAACACTATTTCTCCAGATGTCAATCATTTGTAGTTTCATGTCCATGCATAAATATAAAATATACTACAAGAGGAGCTATTTTATTTAAGATATCCTTGGTGAGCCATGGGAACACTTGATCAAAATCCAAAAGCAATCTTGATTTTCACTGACATTAAAATGGAAATAATTAGGTAAAATAAAGTATTATAGATATAAAATAACCATAAATATATCCTACTCTGTTTTCTCCTTTGAGAAAAAAAAATTGTTTTAATCAAACTAGTCTTTAAGGGCTACAATTAATTCTTTAACACACAGGGAAATTTGCCATTTATTCTATCAATTTAATTCATGGAGATTTATAAACTACAGAAGAAGTAAGGAGCTCAAATTACAAATTATAATCTATTGAGACTACTTACAAAATGATGTTAGACACAATCTATGCATGTGATTTTTAAAAAGATCCTTGATTTGATGTATCTTATGCTATATGTACAGTTTTTTTCTAGAATCAGAGAGTCTATGATACAAATATCTGCATCAAAATCTGGTTTTAGCAACTGGAGCAATTAGAACTTGAAGACGTGAACAATTTAGGGCATGATGTGGATTACCAACGGCATTAATGGAAACTCCTCTTAATAATATTTTGTACAGAAACAAGTATCCTTCACTGCCTCTTCACATCATTTTTTCCTATTACTAGGAAACATACACTGTCATATATTTCTTATGGTTGCTTTTTATAAATATTTGGAAGCCAATTTAACAATACTTTTTAGCTTTACAGATGCCATTTCTAGAGATGTGTCAGGAAAAAAATGATTTTAAGTGTATGCGGAGAATTAACCACATAGATATTCAATATTTATTATGATGAAAAAATGTGAAACACTTTGAAAGTCCCAAAATAGTGAAATAATTGAATATATCACATTTGTAAGAAGAAATACTATGGAGACATTAAATTACTAATGTTAGAAAATATTTAGTGGAAGATGAATACTCAATGAAATATATGTAACAACATACAGAGTGAAATAGCATATTACAATGCCATATCTCTAGTAATATCTCACTGTTGTTTTAATACATTTATAAAAATAAGATACCATGATGGTAACAGTTTTCTCTGCATGTTATAATTTGAGCTTATATGTATCCCCCAAATTTTCTTTACTAAACACACACTAGATTATATTAGGAAAAGGAGTGTTTAAAATATGGATATTATTATGTTTTGCAAAATTGTATTTCCACACATATTAATCTTTCCTGCTTTTGGAATCAAGTGGTGAATGTACAAACCTATTTACTTAAGAATTTTCTTTACTGAAATCTTACTGTCCATTTTGTTTTCTATATTGTTTTGTAATAAACAGTCTATTTTCCTCTTTTTGACGATGTGTTTAAAAGGATAAAGGCCAGAGCTTATATCATTCTTCCTTTTATATCAATAACTTGAGGATTACATGAAGGATATTAAAGCAGATCCACGAATAGCACAAGAAAGCCATTCTTGTCTCCTCAGTGTTACAACTTTTAATGATGACTTAAATGGAATTCATTGTATCAGAATTAAAGTTGGAATAATTTTCAAACATATATTACTACCTTCTCTGTTTGAAGTTCTTTTAATTAAGTATTTAATTTATTTATGTGAATCAGTATATTCACCCCTTATCTCTCTCCTGAGGTCTGCTCTTCAAACAAGTCAAGATTAAAGCTTCTACAACCAAATTCAATATCTTCATCCTTTTAATCTCTCTAAACATCACTCACATTCTATATTACTAGTGTAATTAACATAATAGTATTATTTCCAACTGGGCGTCAGTTAATCTCTTTTGGGTCTCATTTTTCTCATTATAAAATTATACGGTTAATTTTGATTGATTTTCGTTGTTGCATCCTTTGTTACAAGTGTGAGACAGGAGATCCACCAGTTGAACCTGAACATCTTGTCACACTGGAAAGCAAAGAAAGTATAAAAAAATTACTGAGTAGGAGAAAAGGACACAGATGCCAACTCCAAAGACGCTCCCTCTGGCCAGTGAATGGAAAACTGGGATATCATTAAGAAAGTACAGAGATTAATTGAATTAATAAATTCCTAAATAATTCTAAAATATTACCTCTGGAGGGTATTAGAGAATCAAGTCATTATTTTGAAAACTGGCAAATGAAAGAAAATAATTATACTCCCAGTAGCATCCCAAATAATAAACAAAGAAAGAATGAAAAAATTCAGATATGATATCATTAGAATATCACTATTTCATAACCCATTAATCAAAAATTAATCAGTGATTAATAGCATTACCAAAAAAAGACCAAAAAAAGCATGATATGCCCCCAGATAAAAGTATTCAACAGCATCTATTATGCATTCCTACAAAAATAATTCGAAAATCTGCTCAATCTTCAAGATTTGACTACAGAATTACAAGAAATGAAGGGAAGTCTAAAACATGTTAAACAGTATTGAGGGCAATATAATAAGAAAAATGCAGTCTATGGAAAACCTATGGAGCAAACAACCAGGTTCTCCACTTATTTTCAAAGTTAAAAAAGAAAAAAAAAAGAAAAAAAGAAATAGAGGAGGATCCCAGATAAAAACAGACTAAAGAAACATAAACACTAATTGAAAACAAAGAGGATGGACCCAGGATACTTGAGGATAAATACATGATCCATGCATGTGATATACCATTGTCTTAATTCTGTTTATCTATAATACACAACTAAAAGAAGTGCTGTATTTGTGGAGCATTCTACTTATTTTTTATGTTGTTATTGAAGTGAATTGAATTTACTTTTGAATGAAGTCATATTAAAAGAAAGCATTTTAAAACGATTGAGGTAGTCAGCCATTTGACTATCATGAGACTGCAGACAATTTAAAGAATAAATAGGAGATGTCACAATAAAAATACTCTTCCTGACCCCAGAAATCTCTTGGAAATGGTGAGTGGGTATGTTATGGTTACAGTATTTTTATAATACGTGATATTCTCAAAAAAAATAGCCATGGTCATGGCTGACAAAGAATGTTACAGCAAATGCCATTTTAATTCTAATGATTATGATACCCAAATGAGTTCTGAAAAGGTATTTTGCCTCAATTCAAAAATAAATACTCTTCAAGAGTATGCTTATGATAAATGTTCAAATAAACATCTGGAAGTACTTTGTAAAGCAGAGATTCTGGGTGGATATGGCAGGCACCATTAGTTGCCAAAACACATGAGCTTTCTGGGTACAAGAACCCTAATCTTGCTCGGATCAGAAAAGTTCCCAGCTAAGAACACTTGACATTCAGACACTCCTGAAGGTGTAAATGTTAATATGTTACAGATGTGTGCATGACTTCCTGGCAGAGATCCTTGGGGGAAGATCTACATGCCTAATAAAGAGAGAAAACTCCATGAGGAGAAACAGTTGCTTTCTTCAGCATTTCTAGGAACTAGAAATCATTACTGTAGATAAAGCAAATATCCTTTGATATCAAAAACAACAGAGAAATTAAGAAGGGGGAGCAAAAATAAAAATTAAAAAGGGTGGAGACAAATTAAATGTAGAGAAGTCAGGCTTCTTGATGACCTCACTGAGCAAGTACACAGACCTTGGAATGTCAACATTCAGACTTCTCAGTAAACGAGATGAAGAACCGTATCTGTGTAAGCAGGGGGAATGCCTTTCTTGTACAAGCATTCCATCCAGTTAACAAAGTACTACCACTGAAATTAAGAAAACACTTGGTATATTTCTACTTTTGCTCCTGACTTACAGCGTGGTCTCCCTAGTAGTGAGTGAGACAGACACAGGGTAAATCAGATTCTTTCTTTAAGCAGATGATTGAATTAAAAAAAAAAAAAAGTGATGACCTGTCTTTTCTTTCCTCCTGGTCTTTCACAGAGACAACAAACTAATACCTCCTTTCAAGGACAGCATGCAGGGTAATTACTGATTTGGAAATATGTATTTGAACACTAGCAGCTAGGAACATCTAATTCCTTCTGGTCTGGCAATGGGGGAAACATTTGGTGCTATTGGGTGTCTATTTGCTGTGTCAGCCAGATGTGCCACAGTTGTGCTCAAGACTGAATGATGAACCAGGTTTCTAGACAGTAGAGAGAGTGATAAATGTGTAAAATTACGGGAGCAGGAGACAGGAGCTGACATTCCTGGCGTAAAGAGGACATAAGTCAGGGAATGGCATGTTTTTTGCATGAAGGGCCAGATGGCAAGCATTTTAGTCTTAGAGAGTCAAGAGGCAGGATCAAGAATATTATGTAGGCATTTATATAACAAAAAAGAAAACATATTTCCACAAAATTATTATTGGCAAAATTCAAAATATAACAATACTAGGTGAATACAATTTTATTTTTATACAGATCTGTAATAAACATGGAATGGACATTCAAACTTGATTTTTCTATAATTTCATCTATCACAAAATACTATTCTTTTAATATTTTTTCAACCAGTTAACAATATGAAAATCATGTTCAGTTCATATGCTGTGCATCCTTACTACAGTGGTTTGTCATTTACTAATTTTTAAAATGTATACTATTTATATTACCATTTGACAAATATTATTTAATTTTACACTACATTTTTTTAAAGGAATGGGCTCAAAAAGACAGAAAGCCAGGTTTAATGAGAAGTTGCAGTAGTAACACTGCTTGAAAACCAGAAGACACAAATCAAATGAAAAATTAAAAATTAAGATCCAGTTCAAAAATTCGTAGCTACTTTAAGAAACGACTCCCAAAGCAAATTGCTTAACATCTTGTGCTATGGAGCATAGCTGTTCTTCTCAACTAATTTCACTTTTTAAAAAAAGGTGTTTTTGTGTATGTATAAAATGTCAACATAGTTCATAAGTCCTTTTACAGAAGAATTGCATGGTCAGATACTGCAGTGTCATTAAATGCAAATTAATATATCTATATATCTATATCTATATCTATATCTATATCTATATATATCTATATCTATATAGATAGATAGATAGATAGATAGATAGATAGATAGATAGATAGATACTGATGATGTTTCCTGTAATACCTTTTTAAATCCAAGTTACAAATTTAAAGTAAAGCTTTGGGAAGTTTATTCTCTCACAATAAAACATTTGACAATGCTGTAAATGCTATTATGTATTCATTTAAATAGATGTTTCCTTCTGCAGTGAACTACAGATTAAAACATTAGATCGAGCAAACATCCTGATAAAAGCGATGTTCTTTATAAACAACTTCAGTGTCCAAAAAGGTTACTAGATTATTTTTGTCATGGCTGTTAAATGATTTTTAACCTTTCATTCAGAATTAATTATAGAGTCACAGAAAATTGCAAAAAAAAAATATAATGATGTCCTATATACTCTTTGCCAGATCTTATCCAAAGTTAACTCTTGCATAAATACAGAATAATATTGAAATTGAGACCAACATTATCAAAATCAGGAAACTCACACTGACAGAATCAATACAGCTTATTCAGATTCTCAGTTATATATGCACTCATTGTGAGTGTGTGTGTGTGTACAATGTGTGTACAGTATCATCACATGAGTACCTTCCTGTAGTTATGGCCACAATCAAGATATCTACCTATACTCTCCTGGTACCCCTTGCTAGTTACACTCACCCTTCATCCCATCCCTAACCCTGATAACCATTCTGACAGGTGTGTTGTGATATTGCATTGTGGTTTTAATATGCATTTTCCTAATGACTAAGGATAGTGAACATATGTGTCACCATATACGCTTTTGTTGACGTATCTATTTAAGGCTTTTGTTCATTTTAACTGTTTTGAGGTTTCTTTCATATTCCAGATACAAATCCTCTATCAGGTATGTGGTTTGCAAACATTTCTTGCAGCATGTAATTTGGCTTTTGGCTTTTCAATTGTTTTGACAGTTTTCAGAGAGCAAATGTTTTTGTTTTGTTTTGTTTTTCCTTCAATTTTGATTAGATAGTATACATGAGTTTTTCTTTGGTCACAATTTTGGTATCAAGAAATCTTGGTCTAGTGCTAGGCCTTAAAGATTCTCTCCCTTTTGCTTTTCTTCTTGCAGTGTTATATTTTTTTTTTTTGTTTTGACATTTAAATCAATAGGATGGCCCATTTGGAATTTTGATAGGTTTTTCCCCCTTTTGCCTGGAGTTGCCCAGTTGCTCCAGAGTCATTTGTCAAAAAGGCTATTCCTCCTCCATTAAATTGTTTTTACTTCTTTGTTACAGATTAATTGGACGTGTTTGTATGGACCTATTTCTAAGTTCTCCATCTGTTCCGTTGCTCTTTATGCCCATGTCTTAGCCAGGGCTACACTGCATTTATTACTACAACTATATAATAACTCTTAACTTTGTGCAGTAGCATTTCCTCCTACTTTTTTCTTCTTTTCCAGAATTGCTTTGGCTATTCTAAGGCCCTTCCCTTCCCTATAAATTTTGGGATAAGGGTAGTAGGGTTTTTTCTAAATAATTCCACTAAATTATGGTTGTATTTTGTTCAAAATGGTTTGGAAGGCTTTTATCAGACCATTCAGTCAGTGAAGTCCTCCAAACGACAGCCTTTGACTATCTCAGCAGATTGTAGTTTTTCAAAATATGACTCAGACATACAAAGACATTGAGGTATATTCATATAAAATCAAGGAAAACACTATAGAAATTACATGATAAGAGTTCAAAATATGTGCAAGATTTAATCTGAATTTTTAAAGTTGCAATGTGTAATGCTGGAAATATGAGAAGAATCTTTTTATCTAAACCATGTTTAATTGAAAAAATGTATCAGGCCCTGGAATTGAATAAAATTAATAGAATTAAGAAGGTCCACCATATGCAGCATCTAAATTTAATGAAACATTCAAAGGACACTATATATTTTATTTGATGAGTATGTCCTGGGAACATATTTATCGAATATAGGTAATTAGAATTAAAACGTGATAGTTCTGTGAAATGCTATGGGTTAGAATCTATTCCCCATTTACTATTCAATATTAGAATTTAAAATTGTTTCCATTCAGCAGAATCATCTCTTAGTTTTCTGTAAGAATGATTTCTCCAATAAAAATATTATGGTATAACAGAGATAAGTCATTTAGGTATCCAAATTTCAAGTTAGTAACAAAAAATACAACTTTGAAAGAGGTTGCAGCCAATTTTATAACAAAAAATAATAATAAGACCATATTTTAAAAATTCTTCGAAAAATACTAAAAATACATTTAAAAATGACCAAAATAAGTGAATACGTACCCTAAATAATCACTCATCTTACACAATTTAAATATTAAAATAATTAATATAAAGTTTAATTTCCTATAGGTATATATTAATATTATTTTAGAACTAGCATTAATGTCAAAAATCTGAATAAGAACAATTATGAATCAATAAATAATTATTCAAATATATACACATATATTGTATCCAAAAATGCTATAGGAAGATTATCAGTAATTTCAGCTAAGCACATTTTTCCTAATAATCTTGACATCTAAGAAATACCTACTATAATTCAGTCGCTACGTATCTTAATTATCTTACTATAAACTTGCAGATCTTCATACTATAATCTTTAAACATCAGGAATTTAGCATCATTGTTAAGATCCTAGTTTTTGAAGCCAGAAGGTTTAACTTACTACTTCTTATTACTAACTTATTCTATTAACTTACTAACATCTCTACTCCTCAATTTACCCATAGGGAAAAAGAGGTTTGGAAAGTACCCACCCAATAAGACTCTTTTGAAAATGCAAGAAGAGGGGTGGTTAGGTAGAGTTGGTTAAGCTTCAGACTCTTGGTTTCAGCTCAGGTTCTGATCTCAGCTCCTGAGATGGAGCTTCATTGGGTTCCAGGCTCAGCATGGAATCAGCTTGGATTCTCTCTCCCTCTTCTTCTCCCGCCGCCCCCACCATGCTTTCTCTCTCTCTCTCTCTCCCGAATAAATAAATCTTAAAAAAAAAATGCAATAAGAAAATGTCTCTAAAGCATTTACCTTAGCGATTAGCACACAGTGAGCACTCAACAAGTCTTACTGTTTTTAATGGTAGGGTTCTGTTTAAAATTGATTAAGTTCCAATATCCCTGACACAGCATCTACCAAAGTGTTATTTATTTATTTATTCATTTATTTAATTTCATTCTTGGGAGAGAGAGAGATAGAGCACATGGGGAGGGGAGTGGAGGGAAGAGGAGAGGGAGAGAGAGAATCTCAAGCAGACTCCACACCCACCTTGGCTCAATCTCACAACCCTGTGATTATGACCTGAGCTGAAATCAAGCGTTGGACACCCAACCACCTGAGCCACCCAAGCATCCCTACCAAGTTGTTGTTGAAGTAACTATGAGGGTAATCAAAAAATGTGAAAAATCATGAGCTATTAAATAGCTTAACTAGGAAACTATATAGTGTCATGTTTTTAAAGCTCTCCACACTCTATAATGCAGATGAACTTAATTTATACTGTAGGAGAGGAAAAATAATTTTCTCCCTCCTCTTCTAGGTTCTTGGTTGAGAACCCCTATAATAAAAGACAGATTAACACGAGAAAAACAAATAGAAGTTTAGTAAAATATAGACCTTATGTCTTCATGGGAGAGACACAGAAAAAACTGAGTAACACCTGAGTAACATCTCCAGATGGCCCAAGCCACCACCTTACCATCTCCAGGTAAAGACAAAAGAAGATGGTGGAGAGAAGGGAGCCAGTTATGGGAAAGCCAGGAAAAACAGAAACAAGGGTAAGTTTGTTATGCAGATTTAGGTGGCTGCCTTCTGCACTGTTTAGGTTTCTAGAGATTTAGTCAACCTTCTTTTCTAGGTACAGAGAAGGAGACACCCTTGAAAATAAAAACTCCCCTCATAAATGCAAATATCTCTTACAAAAGTGTGACTTCTACTCAGTTTTCAGAGCTTTTCCTGTGCCTGCTGTTTCTTAAAAATAATCAGCCTAAAATAGTCCTGACACCAAAAAGATATACTTGGAGGTGGCAAATTCTGCCTCCTTTCAATATACACACCCATACTATTCACTCAGTGGCTTATCTAGGTCTATTTCTTGTAAAAGAGACTTTCTGAAAAGAGGTTAAAGACTTCACACCTATTTTGTAGTTTCTAAGCCTTAATTCAGTCAAAAAACAAAGACCACCCCTTTAACATATATATATGTTATTATATATATATATATATATATATAATAACATATATATTTTAGAGAGAGAAAACATGAGCCAGAGTGGGTGGAGGGCAGAGGGAGAGGGAAAGAGAGAATTTCAAGCAGACTTCTCACTGAGCGCAGAGCCCCAGAGGGTTGGATCCCAGCACCTGGAGATCACGACCTGAGCCAAAATCAAGAGTCAATTGAATGTGCTTAACTAACTTAGCACTCAGAGATCTGCCCCCAAATCTTCATTTTGTATTCCTTAAAATGGAAATCTACTTGTGAGAACTTTATAGTATCCTTGGAAATGCAGAATTTATTTTAAGTAAAACAAGGAAGGTGGAAGCAAAGTGGCTACCCTAGTTTTGGTTCATGCTGGAACTAATACTTAAATATTTAAAATATATGAAAACTAGGCCATGAATGAAAGACCACATCTCTAAACTGGAGTTACAGTAACAGACATGATTCTTTAAGTGGTGAGAATGTGATAGGAGCTGTGCACATCAAGCAACTGATAATTTATAGAACTAACGAGGACTTGGAGCCATCCCCAAAATAAAGAGTGCAGACAAGGCTGCAAGTTAATAAATCTTTGAGAGAAATCTTAGCCAGCCAAGGAAGATATTTAAAGAAAAAATAAACAACAGGTGTCATTGGTAAATATACGGCAGGACCAGATTTTAAAGTGTATTATATAAATACTCAGAAACAAAATCTATTTCTAGAAATACTCTTTACAGAGTCCAGGACATGGTTGTTAATTTATTTGTCATTTTTAATGCTATGCTCATAGAGATAGCTTCTATAATAAGAGCCCCAAGATCCCACTGAGAAAATCAAGTTGAGTTGAAAATTCAACAGGATCCAATTAAAATTTAACAGAACATGAAGAAAAAGTAAAAAATTAAAGAAAAATGGATGATTTATGGCAGGATTGCAGATGAATTTAAACCCAGTGACAGAATACATTTCTATACTGGAGGGAATAAAAGGCCGACTTTATACTATGGAAATCAAGTTTCAAAGCTCCGTTCTGATGAGAGCTTGAGCTGACACGTACAAGTCCCCCTCTCAATACAAACACACAGAAACATGTGCATGGTGAATCTTCAAAAAGAATGGGAAATTCTGTTTGGGAACAGAAACAAGGAGAAAAATCAAAGCCAGGAAGTGGGAGCTGATGCTCCCTCAGGGGGATGGGGTTTGGCTCTGGTTTTGGACCTGATGATGGAGGAGTGCATCCTGCGGCCATGCACAAGTGGAGACAACACGTGTAAGACGTAGAATCAGCATCCAGAGCCTCGAAATACAGCCGGTTATGTCAAAATGAGGCTAGATCTGGTGTTTCTTCCCAGAATGGCAGCTTCGGTGATTTGGTCATTTTTTGCTGAAGACAAGTAGAAGAGCTGAAAAACATTACAAAACATCCTGAAGGGATCCAAGAGCTAACCAGGAAGTGGAGAATTGTAATATCAAGGTACAAGAGAGGTTAACCTAGAGATAGGAGCATGGCATTTTTTTTTTCTTTTTGCGTAGACATCCTTTGGTTTCAATATGAAGCTTAGACGAAATGATAGATAATCTGAGAAAGATACCCGATTTAATCACATTTTGAAGAACAAAAAGAAAGGGAATGGGCTGTGGTATTCATAGGAGGACCTGGAAAAGAATACAGTCAGTGTGTAACCACTTCGGTTTGATGTGTATTATGTGTTGAGTTTGATTTGTGTTTTTAAATTGTCCAGGTTACGTTTTATTATTAATTTGGTTAATTTGTCAATGAATAAATAAATAAATAAGGAGTGAGAAAAGAAAAGAAATTTTATATATATATATATATATACCCCAAAAAAAATAATGGCTTTGGAAAACCTAACACATAAAAAGGAGCTCACTTGGTGGTATTTTTCAGGTCTGTACAGATTGTATAGGCATTATGTTGAAATAGTTTTCCTATGTTTAGTAATCTTAGCATTATAAAATAGGGGATCTCTTAAAAATTATCTTTATCTTTAGTTTACATTCTAAAATCTATTAATATAATCCCTTAGTGTTTAATATTTACTGAAAAATACACTAATGTGCGTAATATAGCACCAATACCTATTTTTCTAGAGAATTTGACAGGCAACATGATAGGAGCATATCCTTCTGTCTCTCTTTCCCCTCCTTTACACATATACACACAAAATCAAGATTATAGACCTACTGAGCAGATGGCCTTTGACTTGGAGAAAATTGGATCCGGGGATAACTTTCTGAATTTATTTTAGATTCAAACAAATCTTTAGTATGCACAAATCATTAAAGCACCAGTCTGGGCCTGAAGAGGATTTCCTTCAATATTTTATAGGAAGGATTTTGATCTATGATTTATCAGTCAACTGACAGCACTAAGAGCACAGAGGTTTTCTTTCTTTCTTTTTTCCATTAAGAATCAATTCTTCTGGTAGATAGATTTTTATTTCCATCCTCATTCTGCCCATCGAAAAAAACCTGCTTTAGTATATGTCTGTCAATTTGAGTGACCAGGCACATAAGTGGTATAAAATGTAGGAATTTTTAAACCATGAGGGGTACCAAAATGTTGCAAAATACATTAAAAGTGAATAACTAAAAACTACCAAGCACCTTTTATGATTTGTAGGTGCTTTGAATGCAGGAAACATTAAAGAGGAATGCGTTTTATTTATCTTAAGGTCACCATTAGGTTTTATCTCCTTACATCTTGTCAGCTCATATGTAGATAAAGAAATTTGATGGACAAAGGCAACTATATATTTGTGGGAGATCTGTAGTTCTTGCCTTTGCAATATTTTGTTTAGTGTCATTTATTTTGTTATATTTTGTGATTTATTGCAAGTCATGTTAGCCAGTGTATTTTTCATTCCTCAGCTATGAATGTATTTCAAGTAAATTTTTCAGTCAGTTTACATTGGCTTGAAAAGTTCATATAATGGAAAAGAAACTATGAAGTGTTGTAAGAAGATATATTGTGCTACTATTTATTTCTGCATATGATGCTGACTACAAAAAGCTGGCAGGCGTAGAGCTAGCTGGCAGCTGCCAGGCTTCAGATGAATATCAAGTAATTTGGAAATGGTTTTGTTAGAGTACTGTTCTATTCTTAAGAAATCATGAGCTTTAGAAGCTCTTTCGTCTTTCAAACTGCTTCCCTGAGAAGTTTCTAGGTTTTTAAGGAGGTTCTGCTATAATGATGTATTGGAATTACAGTGGAGTTCCACCACTGGTGTCTAAAGACATTGCAAATAGCCCACTTTATCAGGATCTTCCTGTTGATTAAATAAAGCATTTCAGCGTCTCTATTCATATTCATGTGATGCATGAATATGTTCCTCCTAAAACTGTAACAAATCTAGCACTTATATTTATCAAAATTATGGAGATGTCCTATCATAGTTCATATAAATAAAAGATTATATATATACATATATATACATATATATATACACACACACACACATTCCTAGGTTATTAGCCCCCTCCCCCCCATCATGATCTTCTTAAAACAGAGGTTTTTGCTGTTTTCGTTTACTCTACTCTTGACATCAATTTATTTTTTGGAATTGAAGCTACTTGAAAGCATGCATTTCATCATTTTATTGTTAGGATCATTAATTGGAATATACCCACATATTAGCTCAATATCTTTAACCAAAACTCTACTCCAGGTTTTGAAAGCTCGTTTTCCAAATGCATCCGTTTCAAGGCAGGACATTTTGCATTACTGCTCCAGCTTCCTCCCAGGGGGTACAGAGGTAAAACAGGGTATTGTTTCCTGTATCTCTGAACTGCCACTTTGAGGCAAATCCCCATGTTGAGGATTACATGTGGTACATGTGGCTATGTGTGTTTGTATTAGAGAGTGAGAAATATTAATTTTTAATGTGTATGAATGGATGACTCTGTGTTTCCCCCAGGAAATACCAGTTGGCTCCAAGTTGAGAAAACATGCTCAAACACATCCTAAGATAGAGGCAGAATCAAAGTATTAGGCAAAGAAGATAATACTTAAAAATTTAGAATATCCTGTGGTCTCTTGAGGGATATTCTTCTCCAGTAACCGTGGGAATTTGATTCAGCGGGGGCTATTTTGAAAAAAAACAAAACAAAACAAAAATACATGGTGATGTAAAGAAAAACAACTAGGAAGATAGGAGAATAAACTCTGGATAAAATATAAGGTAATTTGATAACATTCAGCTTACTGTTGGAACTCATTCAAAATGTCTCTGAAGATTGACTTGGCATTTATTTTAGATGTTTGTAATTTCTCACTGGTGAACAGTTTTTAGTGTAAAATATTACTATTATGAATTAAAATGTTATGCTACTAAGAAAACACTCCCACACATCACTGGGCTATGCATTGTGAGAGGAATCACTGCAAATTAGACTGTATTTCTGAGATATGAACTATCAGAGAACTAGATTCCTTCCAAAAGTGGCACATTTTACCAAGTTATGCTGCCAAAAAATTTTCTGGTCTTGTCATTAATCTTTCAGTCATCTAATCATTTAATTGTTCCCCATTGCCTTCAAAGCAAAAT
This sequence comes from Ailuropoda melanoleuca, assembly GCF_002007445.2. Taxonomy (NCBI): domain Eukaryota; kingdom Metazoa; phylum Chordata; class Mammalia; order Carnivora; family Ursidae; genus Ailuropoda; species Ailuropoda melanoleuca. The sequence goes on along the minus strand of NC_048235.1, from coordinate 7,635,372 downwards.
CTAAATGTTTTTGTAATCTAATCCCATCCACACTTACTTTCTCATCTCTCACTGAACCCTGTCCTTTCAGGCTCATTTAGTTGTACAACTGCCTGTGGAACATGGAACAAGTCGTATTCTTTTAGGTTCCCTTGTCGGTTCACCTGCTGCCCTTTTGACTTGCACTAATATACCCTTGCCCCTTTATTTTAAGATCCTAGTGAGACATGGTTTAGCTGACAATGCTCTCTGAAGCTTTCCTCAAATACTGAATACACCGGGGTTATGTTTTCTGTGCTCATAGTGACGTGGACCTGCTTGTTTCATAGTCTGACACATAGTAGCTCCCTTAGGTTCACCTCTATGACTTTAAGCTTCCTGAAGGCAATGACAGCTTTTATTCATCTGTGTTTCTTTGGCGACCATCCACGTGCCTAGGGCAGAGTGGAAGACAATTGCTTGATGAAGGGAGGAAGGGAGGGAGAGAGGGAGAGAAAGTGGGAGGGGTCGGAAGGAAGCAATGAAAATAATGATATGTATCCTAAGGGATAAAAAATCATATTTCCGACTCCTCCAATGGGAGCCTGCTTCTCCCTCTCCCACTCCCCCTGCTTGTGTTCCCTCTCTCGCTGACTGTCTCTATGTCTGTCAAATAAATAAATAAATAAATAAATCTAAAAAAAAATCGTATTTCCAAGAAGGAGCTTAATTTTTTTTAAAGATTTATTTATTTGAAAGAGCGAGAGTGAGGACAAGGGGAGGGGCAGAGGAAGAGAATCTTCAAGCAGACTCCCACTGCTCTCGAAGCCAGATGTGGGGCTCAATCCCACCATCCTGAGATCATGACCTGAGCGGAAACCGAGTTCATCGCTTAGTAGATTGAGCCACCCAGGTGCCCCAGGAGCCTAATTTTGGTATGAGAAAAGAATACTAATGCTCAGGAAAGAACACCAGCCTTGAAGATTGTGTATATGGAATGTCTTCACTTCCAGCTCTTACTGGTCATGTGAATTTAGGCAGGAATCCTAATCTTTATGAGCCTTGGGTTCTCGCTCTGGAGAACGGAAATAGCAGCATATTTTCATCCTCCTACTCTTTGGTGCACCAGGAGTCTCATCTAATGATATCTGTCTATGTGCTTCATACTTTTAATATACGGAGCAATTATAGGTTCTTATTTCAAAACATATCACAGATTAAAAATAAGACAAGAGAAATATAAATATTTAACTTCTATGTAGCATATGTGTAAAAATTTTTTAAATGATGAGTGATTTTCTAATTGCAAGAAGCCTTAAATGGAAGTTATAAATATTCTGCAATTAAATATTTTTGTATGTTCTTGAGCGAGCATTTCAGGCATTACAGAACAGTTATCAGGAAGAGTGGTTCAGTACCTAGCCGCGTTTGCCTATCCCTATCACATCCTTCCATTTCTGCTTTCTTAAGCATTATTAGTTTTTGTCTGGGGATCTAAACAAATATTTCAGAAATGTATCCATTAATTATAAGATGAAAGCCTTGGCCAGTAGTTACACTGTAGAGCATAAGCAGACTTTTTTTTTTTTTTTAAGATTTTGCTTTTAAGTAATCTCTACACCCAATGCGGGGCTTGAACGTACAGCCCTGAGCTGAAGAGTTGCTTGTTTTACCAACTGATCCAGCCAAACACCCCCAGACTTATTTTTTCCTGTGCAGTTTTTAATATCACAGATCTAGGCTAACCTTAGGCTTTATTTGTCTAGAATATCTTGTCCATTAAAATTCATCCATCTCAAATATTTTCTATTTCTGAGACTATCTGGAAGCCTATAAATTCAAAATGAAAAACTAATTTGTGGTGTCCCTTCATACTTCAAGGAATATTTTTTTATATCTTGTATAATTTACACTGTGTATAAAAGCTAACAATTTAATTTGTTACACTGTCTTGATTTGTCATCTTTGCTGCAGAAACAAATGACCAAAAAAAAAAAAATCTCCAAAGATTTATTTCTTGCCCTCATTACATATGAGTTTTGAGTCTGTGGTAGCTCCACATTTCTTTTTATTTCAAAATCTAGGCTGGAGAAACTGCCTGCTCATATGGGATATGGTATTTTTCTGGAAGAGGAAAAAAAGAGCAAGAGATCTGGCAAAACCACAAGATAATTTAGGCCTTAAGCACTACATCATGACTGTTGAATCTGCCTTGAGGAACTGGCCTATTGGTCCTTCTGCTCACATATTATGACCCAAGTTAAGTCAAGCGGCCAAGTCCATGTCAGTGGGGTGGGGAAGTACATTTCTTCCGCAGGAAGGCACTGCAGTTGTTTGCCGACATAGTGATATATACTCCACTTAAAGAAAAGAGGAAAACAAGATTAATAATGCAAAGAACAATGTCCATTCTCCTACACAGGTATTTACTTCTCTTTTTCTGCATGCTAAATATTACCTACCCCTCCCCAAGAAAGACCAGAAAAATTCAATCCAGGCATGCTAATTAGATTCAAATTTCAGAATTTGTTGATAATCTCTATATCAGGTTCAAGTCTGGCTTTTTTTCTTCTGGTGGCATATGAACACGTGCGCACAGACACACACACACACAACACACACACACACACACACACTGCAGTCTGATTCCTACATATTCAATGAAATAGTGGAATAAGGGTCAGATATCTACACTCGACAGTGTTATTCAGAAATGGGATAAATGAATGGCATCTAGTCATTGCTGGTCACAGTAATTCTGGATTTTTGTTGGCTTATTTTTTAAGGAACATAAAATACTTCTTGATTATGACTTAAATTTGTTTCCTGGAAAGTCCCAATCTGTTCTTCTCAGTGGCTCTTTCTCCTACCTTTTGGACACTTCCTCCTCACTCATTAGACAATTAAATTTGGTCAAATCTGAAGAGAGTATTGGAGATTGTGCCTTCATTTGTGGCTTGCTGACCAGTTGTAGAAATGTTTAATCCTAGAAACTATCTCAAATGGTCACCATCTCTCTTAATTCATGTTGCCAGTTCTTTTGACAGCACGGCTATCTTAATAACTTTATCTCTCATCTGTTTGATTCCAGTCATTGCCATCTGCAAACCAGCAACCCTCACAGTGCTTTCTAAGGCTGCCCCTCACCTGTTTTTTTTTTTTTTTCTATCCTTACTTACAGTTACTTTGAGTTTATCAGACTTCACTGTGAAGACACCCTTTGGTCTGTTTTCTGTGACTTATTTTGTTCAACTGGAATAATTCACTGGGAGCTATTTGAATCTATTCAGATTTTTTAAATAAGAGCAAGATGATGATTATCTTAATTTGGTCTTTGCCTTGGCTTAATTATTAATTAGTCTTCCTTGTTCAGAGTACTTGCAAGTTTTATGCTTATCGGTTGCCTGTTAGAAGTAGTTGATTTCGTCAACCCTGCAAGACCTTCATTGTCCAGATTACCTCATTCCTCTTTTACTCCTCGCCAACGAGTGAGTTCTCTTCTGATCTCATCTCTGTTTTGACAAACTCAGCTAATAACAAAGGCGTACATTGTAAGTTCTATGTCTGATCCCTTTTGCCAACAGTCACAAGTTAATTAGGTATATTATATGGTTTAGATGTTATTGTAGAAACACCATTACCAATTTCATTAATACATAAAATTTTGTCAGTTTGTAAAATGGGCTCCCATTTTCCCTCCTCCAATCATAGTTCATCTGATGCCCAAAGCACAGCCCTGAAGCCAAAACTACATACACTGAGCTGTTTGTTTGTTTTTTTATGTGGCAATGCTTCACTCCTCATACAGTTTCTACTCACCTTGGTAGTATAAGCAAACCACCCCAAAGTATCAGAGGCTTCTACCAGCAAATGTTTGCTCCTCTCATGTTGATGGGAGTTGTGACCGTTCTGTGCGTGCTCCACTGTTGTCTTCTGTTCAGGATGAAGAGGAATTACTCCATTCCTTGTGACATGCTCTTTCCTGGCAGATTAAAAATAAAAAAAACAAAACAACAAAGTTGGGTAAAATCTATATGGCTCCCAAAACTTCTCTTTGAATTGACAGACTGTCACATCATTTGCCAGGAGAAATCACACAGCCAAGGAAATGGCTTCACTATGTAAATCCTCTCACTCCTCCCTCTAGAAGGCACTGGAGATCCGTTGCATGTGACTGATTCAAAACCCTCTTCCAGGGAATGGGGTAGTGAATGATTGGGAATAATTATCATCATGACAACATAAATGGTCTCACTCATTTGTACCTTGATGCTGTAAATGTTCATTGATTTTTTAAAGTTTTCTGTCCCCAAACTATATCATACAACCTCTAAAGTTAGCCCTGCGTTTGACCTTGATATCTTCATTTCTATCCAGTTGCATATCCTTCCAACTTTCTATATACGGGCTCAGCTTCACCTAATTATGTTAGCCTGGCAGCATATCAGGAACCAAATTTAGTACATTTCATCTGGAATTGGCTTTGATGCCCTAGTCTCATATATAGTGTAAGCGAGTTCCTGTCATTTCAGTGAAAATGAAGTCTGCTCCTGAACTCCTGGAGGTTTAGTTAAGGTTCCAATTTCCTGCCTAGCATTTGCCATCTGTCTCCCATGGAGGCTGGATCCTATTCTTTTCCCTTGTGGATGGCTTAGTTTTCTGAGTCGACAGGGTACTTGTAATAGTAACACTACTCAAATATATACCAAAATCTCTGCAAAGTTCGTTCCCAAGCTCTTCCAGCTTATCTTCATTAAATCTCATTATTTCAGAGAACAGAGAGAGACTAAGTTGAGTTTAGGTTTTCCATTCCCCATAAACATTGCAGCTTAAACTCTGATCAGCCCAATAAAGGGAAGCTTTATTCTAGAAAACTATATTCCTGGTTTACTCTGAACCTATGATCTCATTTAGCATATGCTTTAGCTAAAACTGTATAGATTTTAAACTTTGATGCAAAATGTACATGTATTGATTTGAGTCTGACCACCCACAGTTGCTGGAAGACTTGTAAAATATTTAGTTTTCAATAATTGACTTATTTCTTTCTTTATACTAGCATAATTTTAAGGCTCTAATGAGGATACATCACAGTTCTGAGAATTTACAAGGGATCCCCAAAGTGGATGGAGTATAAAATTGTTTGTGCATGTTTGCATGTATATCAGTTGGGCCCCTATCGTTTTAACAATTACTTGACAACTAGCAAGGAATGCTTTTGTAAAAGTATGAATTAAAAGTTTGTATATTATGGAGCTGGTGAGAGAGAGTGTGGTAATCATTCCTGATATTCTGTAAATAATGATTTGGTATCTTGAAATCATGGGTCACACTGAATGTCACGATGCTTACATCTGTACCAGCCTGTGTCTAAGTGCATGTGAAATTGTATTCTGACCTCCAACCACAAATCAGCATCTGTGCTCCACTTCCTGCACAATTGGGGACATTTCTACCTAACAGCTTCCCGACCCTATTGTAAACGGTTCTCTCCACTGTTTTCCCCTCAGTCCTTCTGCCTCCTGATGGACCCTGGTGCTTTCCCGCGTGGGCTCTGCACGGCATGGCATGCCCCCGTCTTGGGAACTATAAATAATAAACTCCTCTGTCAATGGCATTGACTCTCCATGTCATCACGCAGTCATGTCTAAAAATTAAATCCTGGGCACATTTGAAAACAGAGAATTATGTTGTTAATGAATAAGTTTAGCTGGCCAGGATTTGCATATTTATCTGGCTTTGCAGCTATTTGTCATACATTTTAATACACCTTATGAACCAGTTGAAAATTTAGTTTTCAGATAAACATGGACATCAAAATGCATGATTTGTACAAAGATGTACAGAGGGAATATATGGATCTTGATAAAGGTATTAAATAGGAATAAATTAAATAACTGAAATAAATAAAATTAAATTAAAATAAAAGTAAATAGCCTATGCAACCATTTCCACACTTAAATTTTGGAGAACTGTGAATATTTGAAGTGTACATCCCTCACAAATTCTTAGTGTCTTTTGCATGTTATTAGTAATATCGGTTCTCTGGAAATTTAACTAACATCAGATCAGTAAAGTAACACACATGGCATTAACAACAGTCTCTATAGGTAGCTATCAGGTGACATGCATGACACACTCAGAACATTTATAAATATTTAATTTTCTATCAAAAGTCTCAAAGCCAGATACATGGATTTATAATATTCAAAATTCCAAAAGTTGGCCTAAATGTTTTAGTCTCATTGCATTTTCAACATTAAAATTGCATACGTGGGGCCCTCTTGCTGGCTCACGCAGTAGAGCATGCAACTTTTGATCTCAATGTCATGAGTTCAAGACCCACGTTGGGCACAGAGCTTACTTAATAAAATAAATAAATGAAAAAAAATTTAAAATTGCATATGTGTAGAACTAAAATGTGGTCGAGTTGAAAATATAATCGATCATTTAGCAAATATTCAGTTCCTCAAGTATGTATTTTATGTGTTTTTGTGGATCATGGACCCACTTGTATGCCCGAACTGGAAAACACCTCTTAGGAGTCTGCATTTGGGAAACTGGATGATGTGGCTGTGCCTCTGTGTGATTTCCATACTTCTGGACAGATGAAAAGATCTTTGCTAGATTAGAAACATTTAACTTCGGTGTCAGTACTTTATGTCTTTTCTCTCCGTCACCTGAGATTTCCTACAAATGAGTTGTTCTCACCTACCCTCATTTAATTGGTAGATTTCTCCTACAAGATTGACAATACTTACATAGTGAAAAGAATAATACTTACATAGTGAAAAGAATAATGCTTACAAACATCGTCCTCAGTGAAGTAAAGTGCTAAAAAGAAATCATAGGTTAATAATTTATCACTTCTGGATATATTTGTTTTAATTTACTGTTTTCATGTTAATCTTAGAAAGGGCTGTCATATTCATTATGTAAAGTACAACTCGAGGTGGCAGTTTCTGTACAAAAATATTGTCATAGGTGGATCCACTAAGTACTGAAGACAGAACCGTATGCCACACTCAGGGGCGCAGCTCTCGCTTTTCATTAAGCTCTCTCTTTGTCTCCTTCCGTTGTCTCACCACGAAGCTACTTGAAACAGGCTCGGTGTTTCCACTTCCTCAGCTCCCGCTCATGTATTAAATTATTAATACTCAGTTTCGCGCAGTGCTCTTGGGATTCCCATCAATGATCATCTCGGATCCGGATGATAAATTGAAAGGCACAGTTCATTTTACCTGGCATCTTATCCTCGGCGGTTTTAAAATTACTCCCGTATCCATGCTATCACCTCAGCCGTTTATACTTCTGGACCCAACCTCCACCTGTGTGAACGCGGCCGTCTGGACGTCCAGCCAGCATCCACAGCTCGGCAAGCGAAAGCAGAAAAGTGTTATTGCCTCCACAAACTTCCTCTGACTTCCTCTACTTTCCCCATATCTTCTGCCTACTTCTTAGAGGTAAATGTTTTAGGGTGAATTTCACTCTTTCTCATTCCCAACAAAAATTGTAGTCCTCGGTTCAAGTTTAGTTGTCTGAGACTTTCTGTATAATAGTGTCTCCTCTCCCTGTTACTGTCTGTGTCCTGGTTCTCATCGTCTCTTATTCAGATGATTCCAGCAGCTGCCTTGACATTAGAATCCTCCCACGCATAACCACCGAATTTACTATTTTAAGAAGCAAAACTCCTTCCATTTTTTAACAGCCAATTCCTCTATCCCACAGATAAAAATCCAAGTTCCTTAACCTTTCACAGTTTGATTTTTGTTTTCTATTTAAATATCCAGCCTTGTAACCCTTCTACTTTTCTGCCCCATTAAACTTCTTTGAAACCCTTTGCACTTTTTCTTCTTTGGCACGTTGCTTTTAATAACACTGAACCCTTTTCTTCTCTCAAACTTATCTGTCACCCAAATTAAATATCTGTTCATCAGGTGAAATCTTGTATGATCCCTCTGAAGAATTTAATTACCTGGCATCTCTTCCTCCCATGGCACTGCTCACAGGTCATTTATGCCCTGAGCCAGGACGTGTTGGATTTAAGCTGCTGTAGTAGAGATTTCCCTAAACTAGCTTACGCTGAAAGCTCCTTGAGGGCATAGGAACTGCTGATTCATATTTGCTTCCTCAGTTCCAAGCACTTCAAATGAGCTGATTAAAATCGTCACTGTACTGTCTTGCACGCAATGCCTGAACCCAAGTTCTCAGACCTCCATGGCGTACTCTCCATTACATCCTTTCCACTCTGATCAACTGTTAGTACATTCTTATCCCTGCCCCTAAGTCTTCGCCAAGTTAAAGGCACTCTTCATTATGCAGCACAGTCTCTTCTTCCTTAGAACTCTCACATCCTGAGTGGAATAGTTGGCTGGTGATATGTGAATAACATCACATGAATGTTGGCCTGTGCCAAAGTCAGATTAGCAATCTTATTCAAATTGCATTAGGTGTAACTTTCTTAAAATGTCTATGTCTGGCCTTATGATCATTCTTTACCACACATGAGTCCCAGAGGTGCGCTGGAGGCAGCTCCTAATGGCTCATGGGAGCCCATTGTTCAGTCTTCAGGAATTTTGTGAATAAGTTGTAAAATACAGACATTATTTACAAATTAAATCATGTAAAATTACAACTACATATATTAAAAACAGAAGTAATAAATACTCAAAATGTATTATTTCATAATCATTTTACTATTATATGTTTCTGAGGTTATTTATACCTATTGCAGGAATACTACATAATATCGTGCTTCTGTGTATCTATCCTAAACATTGTCTTCAATGGTGTCTCACAGCTTGAAATCAGTCATATTGGAAATATCTATATCACAGTATATAATATCTGAGACCTGCAAATCTGACCTTGAATTATTGTTTCAAAAAAAGAAAACCAGGAATGATCTAAACTTCAGAAAATGATGTAGAAAATGTTAGTAATGCAGTTTAAGGGCAAACGTGTTGTGTCTGTAGCCATTGCATTGAGAATAACAGAAATTCGAGAAAATATTCTTCAAGTTTTTAAAAACCGTTCTCTGATTCAGGAAAGAAACTATTCATTTCATTGTTGAAAGAGTATGTTTTCAACATGCATCATACTTGTTTCTCTTTTTTTTTGCACTCATTAATTATTTCTTTTTGTACTCATTAATCTAAATGAAAATATCAAAGAGCATTCGTGTTGGAATGACAGTCTTTCATCAGTGGCAACCATCGTCAGTTGGCTACTGATACAAAGATACAGCAAAATCAATGAAAGCATTCTTTGAGAGTTGGTTAGCTGTATGGAAATGGACAAAACACATTGCATATTGTGTTAATTTTTGAAGAAATGTGTGCTACAAAGGCTTTTCCCTTTTCCGCTGCAGTTCCTCTACTCCAGTTACTCCCAAAGGACTCCCACTGCCTTAAATCAACACCCCATGATCTAACAGATGCCATAAGATGACCCTATTTTCTAGTGCGACTTAAACCTTCCTTTGAGAAAGATATTTATTGGCTGCATTTGAATAAAGAGAACCTTCTTGGTTGTCAGCTAGGTTGCACTTGACAGGGGCAGGTCCTACTCAGGCAGTCCTCAGAAAATAAAGTAAGGATTGAGTAGACATTTTGAGATTTTTCTAACCAAATTTCTACTTATTTTTAAGCAGATTCAGTATTTATCTTAAAATGTATCTCATGCTATTTGATTAGAAGGATAGCCAAAATAAAATATTATTTATTTATGCCTTTTAATCTTAAAATATTTAACTTGATCCATTTTTTAAAAAAATATTTATTATAGAGAGAGTGGGGGGAGGGGCAGAGAGAGAGACCCAGAGAGAGAGGGAGAAAAGCAGACTCCCTGCTGAGTGTGGGTCACAGAACATAGAGCCTTTCTCAGGGCTCCAGATGGGGCTCGGGTGGGGCTCAATTTCCTCCCAACCCTAAGATCATGACCTGAGCAGAAATCAAGAGTCAGAGGCTCAACCGACTGAGGAACCCAGGCATCCTAGCTTGATCCATTTCTGAAAACATGACCATTACAGTGAAGGGGTGCACAATGAGACACCCCAGAATGTGTCACTTTGGCATAAAGATTATTTCAAGTTAAAAGTAATCAAAATCCAGCTGATGCAGGGAAAGCACTCTTCCTCCCCAACAACTGCCTAACTTTACTTTGGAAAAGAGAACCTCTACCAGGAAAACAGCTATTAACAGAAACTCCCCTTTTCCTAAGAAAAGTATCTGTGTGATATGGCAACCTTTGTTTTTCATATCATCTCTTTTCACCTTCCTGCTAATAGCCTTCTCCCCTTTGTATCACCACATACTTTCCCTCCCCTTAGCTCAGGTAAGCTTCATGTTGCCTCATTGTCTTTGGTCTCTGTGGATTCCCCTTAGGTATGCCTATAAAATTTGATTTTCTCCTGTAAATTGTCTCATGTCAATTTGGTTCTAAGTCTAGCTAGAAGGGCCATAGGGCGAGGAGGTCTTCCTCCCCAAAATCAGACTCTGTACTGCCTTTGCGAATTACATATAAACCAAGTAAAATATAAAATTTAAAACCACCATTATTATAATAATTTTTCTATAGTTTGAGGCAATATATAAATGGAAATTCTCACAATGGAATAGACAACTAATAGCAGTTTATGTGCTTAATGAAATCAGAAAAATGTTTCTGATTTTTATAATTAATGACAAAATTATTAAAATCATTTGTTATTTCTTCAAATAAACATGAGGAATAATGTTATAATATTCTGGAGGTCATCAAGGCATGAGAACTTCAAAACAAATACAGCCACCAAGAGTAAGTGATGATTTATGGTCATGAGTATATATATGGAGTCATGAGTGTGTGTATATATATTCCTAATTTTATATATATATATATAAAATATATATAAACATATATATTTCTAATTATATTTGAAACAAGACACACTGTTGATATTGATATAAAATACAATTAATTATTTTAAAAATATTGGTATAAAAGAAATAAAATATTATTTTCAGGGAGAGGGTCAGAGACAGTTGATTTACTGACAATTCTCAGTATGTCAAAAAAAATAAACACTTTTAATATCTCTGCCTCTTTTAAAATTAATTTTAAGCACACTGAAATGCTACAGATTTTTTCTAACAGAGCAAAGTATGTGGATCAGGTGCTTAGTTTTCAAATAAATACTTACATGCTGTCAGATATTCTTGTCAAGATGCCACACTTGTGAGTAAAATGCCATATCCTTCAAATAAATAGTTGGTATCTATAATGAATACTCAGGGACAGCAATAGTTACTGTCTACTAAAATTATAACCCAACTGTTATTTTACAATTTCAGGAAACACCATAGCTCATAATAGCAGTAATTTACATGCAAACAGACACAACTGTGATATTTTACTACCAATTATAGTCTTATATGTATTTCCATGTCACTGTCTACATCTGAAAATGCAATTAATTTGGAGGCTTAAAGAATACAAACTAGTTCACCATGAGAAAACATGCTAACAAATGCTGGATTTACAAAACAAGAAATTAATGCATATTTATTAAATTCATATTAATTACGAATAAAACTACAATCAAGTGTGGAGAGGATACAGCTTGCCTTTCCAATATCTGGCACCATTGATTGAAGAGCATGTCTTAAGAGAAATGAAAGGAACATGGAGTGTCATATAACATATAATCCATTCTAACTCCTAGGCTTTTGAAGATCTCAGTCTCATGTTTCCTAGCTTTTTTGGGAAATGCTTTCATTCAATGAACATTTAGGCTACTAGCTACTCTGGATGATACATAGATGAATTCCTCAGGTTTTTTTTCTCAATGAGCAGAGAAAGGGCATACATACACCCAACAAAATAAAAGAAAAATAGTATAAACACTGACTATGACCATCCTCCTTAAGGAGAAATGTGATGACAATAAAGTGAATCTCTTGAAGTTGCTTTTGCGAGCATGTACCCATTACTTTTCACTAACTAGGTAACATAAGCACAGAAATGACTTTAAAAGATTTTGTATAAATATTCCCTGCATATCTGAGGAATGGTATTTGGGGTGATAATTTCCAATTATCCTCACAGACACCTTTTTCTATGGGGAGGGGCATGACAAGAGGAGGCTCAGAATGGGGGTAGGGGCAGGGGGCAGCTAATTACAGGGCCCAGGGCAACCTCTTCTCTCCTGCCTGAGTTTAAGGGGACACCTTGTAGCTTGAAACTGCCAGCTATTTGGATTAGTACTTGCGGCATGATCTAATGTCAACACTGTTGTTTAGTTTGGACCTCTTTTGCAGCAATGTATTAAACATAAAAAATGCATTTTTAATGAAAAATCATCTGAATTTTCTTTCATCAACAAAGTTGATATTGAGCATAAAATTTGCACAGAATTATTTTTAACATTTGCAATCCAGTATTGACGTCCTAGGGCTATTACTACGCATATGAAATTAGAAGAGAAAAATTACTGAAGAAGCATCAGAATCTACTTCAAAAATTAATGCTTGGATGCATATTGCTCTGTGAAGCATACATGTTTGTATAGATCAAATGATTTATTGAAATTAATTGAATTTATCTGCAATTCTCAGGAAAATTGAGATAGTAGCTTTTAAGGTGTTGGTTCCATTAGCAAAAGAAGAATTTAAAAATTCAATAATATAATTTAAGAAATCTAGTTAATTTCAATAATGTTTGATATTTCTCAATCCAATCATAGACTCAAAATAAATCTTTGTAAAGTTCATCTACATAAGGTGAAATATCTGATATTTTATGAATGCTACTTAAATTTAGTGAAAAATTAAACAATGAAGAGAAAACTGTTTATTTCAAACAAAGAAAATTTTCCATGAATTATTATATAATAGAAAAAAAATAGTTTCACCAAATTTTAAAAAACTTATTATAAAACAAGAAAATGAAATTAAAAGACATACAGATTGTAACCCACAACTATATGGTCAATTAATCTTCAACAAAACAAGAAAGAATATCCAATGGGAAAAAGTCTCTTCCACAAAAGGTGCTGGAAAAACCGGACAGCAACATGTGAAAGAATGAAACTGGACCACTTGCTTATACCATGAACAAAAAAAAATTCAAAATGGTTGAAAGACCTAAATGTGAGACAGGAAACCATCAAAATCCTAGAGGAGAACACAGGCAGTAACCTCTGACATTGGTCAAAGTAACTTCTTTCTAGATATGTCTCCAGACACAAATGAAACAAAAGCAAAAATCAACTGTTGGGATTACATCGAGATAAAAAACACAGCAAAAAAAAAAAAAAAAAAAAAAAAAAAAAAAAAAAAAAAAAAAACAATCAACAAAACTAAAAGGCAACCTATGGAATGGGAGAAGATATTTGCCGATGACATATCTGATAAAGGGTTAGTATTCAAAATATAGAAAGAACTTAAAAACTCCACACCAAAAAATTAATAATAATAATAATACAATTTGAAAATGGGCAGAAGCATGAATAGACACTTTTCCAAAGAAGACATCCAAATGGCCAACAGACACATGGAAATATGCTCACCATCACTGATCATCAGGGAAGTACAAATCAAAACTACAGTGAGGGATGCCTGGGTGGCTCAGTCGGTTAAGCATCTGTCTTGGGCTCAGGTCATGATCCCAGGTCCTGGGATCGAGTCCCACATCAGGCTCCTTGCTGAGCTCCTCCCCCTGCTTGTGCTCTCTCTTGCTCCCCCTCTCTCCCTCTCTGGCAAATAAATAAATAAAATCTTAAAAGAAAAAAACTACAATGACATATCACCTCGCACTTGGTGTCAGAATGTCCAAAATTAACAGCACAAGAAAAACTGGTGTTGAGAATGTGGAGAAAGGAGAACCTTCTTGCACTTGATGGGAACATAAACTAGGGTAGCCACTGTGGAAAACAGCATGGAGGTTCCTCAAAAAGTTAAAAATAGATCTACCCTAGGATTCAGCAATTGCACTAGTAGGTATTTACCCAAAGAATACAAAAATACTAATTTAAGGGGATACACGTACCTTGATGTTTATAGCAGCATTACCTACAGTAGCTAAATTATGTACACAGCCCAGCAACCCAAGTGTCCAGTGACTGATGAATGGGTAATATATACATAATAGAATATTATTCCACCATAAAAAGAATGACATCTTGCCGTTTGCAACAACATAGATGGAGCTAGAGAGTATTATGCTAAGAAAAATAAGTCAGAGAAAGACAAATTCCGTATGATTTCACTGACATGTGGAATTTAAGGAACAAAACAAATGAGCAAAGACGGAAAAATAAAAGAAAGGGAGGAAAACTAAGAAACAGACTCTTAACTCTAGAGAACAAAGTGATGGTTATCAGAGGGGAGGTGGCTGGGGTGATGGGGGAAAAGTGATGGGGATGAAGGAGTGCACTTGTGATGAGCACCACGTGTTGCGAGCAAGTGTTGAATCACTGTATTGATGCCTGAAACTAATATTATACTGCATGTTAACTAACCGGAACTTAAACAAAAACTTTAAAAAAAGACATAGAGATTGTAAAAGAAGAGATTTGAAAAATAACTGTTTTCAGATATGATTATCTATGTATAAAATCCCGTAAGATCTGTTAAGAAGCTACTACAACAAGTAAGTGCGTTTAACAAGGCCTTCAGAATACAAGGTAAATATACAAAAAACAATACTGTCTATACCCTAGAAATGAAAACTTAGGTGTTGACGATTAGCATTTGCAGCTACACTACAAATATTATAAACCCTACAAAATGTGTAAGATTTGTCTGCCGCAAAGTGCAAAGATAATCACAAATATATGGTTAATTAATTTCCTGTAAAGACCCACAGGAAAAATACCTAGAAACTGAAATATACTTGGAATTGATTGTTTTGCAGACATAATTCATAAATACTTCCAAATAAACTACACTCTTCACTACACAAATTGAATTAGAGGCCATAGTTTTCAAACTGTATAGATTCTATGTACAGTTTGTTGTTACTAATTTTAGTGAGGAAAGTTCTATTGAACACAAAAAGATGCTTTGCCATGTAATTTCTTTCCTGCTTTCTGTTATCAATTGCAAATTTAACATGTAAGGATTTGGAAATCAACTAAATGTCTTAAAAATGTTGTAATTTTTATTTTAATGAGTTCTCTGGTTTTGTCATTTTTGCTCATATCTGTTAAGTTCTTTAATTAGTTAATGATTTTACCTCTGAAAAATTTCAGTTTTTCAGATTGTATTGAAATATAATTATTACAATAAAAATTAAGAATATGAAAATATTGAAATTGATCACTTTACTGTCAAGGGCATAACTAAGAATATTAAATAATGAGTTATAAACTGTGCACAAGCATGCTTCATCTAGCAATCATAGATTGAAGAAAACAGAAATGTTAAGCAAAGGATCCATCAAAGCACAAATGCCTAATAAATAATGCTATATTAGAACAACAACAAAAATAAACTGTATGCAAGATTCAGTTTTTCAGTATCACAATTGGGGAAAAAATCTTTCAAAAGACATCCTACTTGAAATTAGATAAAATTATATTTTATAGCATCATGGAATTAATATGAGCCCTACACTTTTGTAACATCTAAAGTCGATGAAATATCCAAAATAATCATCTAATTTAGCAAATTTTTTTAATTGAAATACTATTTGTAAATAAAATGTAATCTAATGAAGGTAAAACAGGCTATACCTGTGAAAACATTTAGAATAATATTTACACATTAAAAAAATAAATATATAAATATATACACTTAGAATTTTCTCTGACTTTATCAGCTAAGCTGGAAAGACAGTTTTTCTTAATTAAAAAATTATGGTCTACAGTAAAGTATGAATAAAAGTGTAAGCTATTTAAAATTTGTTAAAATGCAACTCTGTAGACTATTGCATGCAATTTTATAACAAAACAAACAATAAGACTATTTAAAAACATCATTTTTACGAAGCACTAGTTGCAGAGTATGAAAAATTGGGCTAGATAAGATTATAAATTTTAAAGTATGGAAATACAATTCAGATAATAGTTTTATTAATCTATTTTTAAAGCTCATATAATCAAAACATTCATGTAATTTCCATTTAATAAATATAGATAGATGTTAAGTTATAGAAGAAATTTATTTCCAGTGATATTTTTGAAGATGACTATTTTTATAATGAATGATATAAGTACAACATTTTGTTCAATAAATATTTCACAAAAGTTTATAAATATAGAGAGATTCTATTTTTGAACTTTCTTCCACTCTTTCAAGTGTCCAGTTTTGGATTATACTTTTTATTTTTTTAACATTCCCTTCACAACTCTAATATTGTACTTGGGTCCAGCATAGACTTTTAGGATAAAAATTGAAGTCCCTGGGGTTTTTTGTTTTGAGTTTTAGTTTGTGTTTTTTAGAGAGAGAGTGCACAGTGGGGGAGAGGGAGAGAGAGAGTGAAATCCTCAAGCATGCTACAATGAACACAGGAGTACGTATGTTTCTTCAGTTAGTGTTTTCATTTTCTTTGCATAGAAGGGGAATGGTTGAATCACATGGTAGCTCTATTTTTAACTTTTTGGGGAACCGCCACACTGTTTTTCATAGTGGCTGCACCAGTTTACATTCCCACCAACAGTGCATGAGGGTTCCATTTTCTTCCCCACGTCTTTGCCAGCACCTGTTAGCTCTTACCTTCTCAATAATAACCACTCTAACAAGTGTAAGGTGATATCTCATTGTGGTTTTGATCCATATTTCCCTGATCATTGGTGATGTTGAGCAACTTTTCAGGTACCTGTTAATCATTTGTAAATTTTCTCTGGAAAAAAATGTCTACTCAAGTCATTTGTCCATTTTAAAATTGAATTATTTGGGGTTTTTCGTTTGTTTGTGGCTTTTGCTATTGAGTTGTATGAATTCCTTGTATATTTTAGATATAAAACACTTATCAGACGTATAATTTGCAAATATTTTCATCCATTCTGTAGGTTGCCTTCTGATTGTGTTGATTGTTTCTTCTGCTGTGAAGGTGTGTAGTTTAATGCAGTCTCACTTCAAATGTTTGTTTTTGCTCTTTTGCCTGTGCTTTTGGTGTCAGATTTAAAAACTTATTGCCAAAACCAATATCAAGAAACTTTCTCCCTATGTTGTCTTTGAGGAATATTACAGCTTCAGGTCACACATTTGTCTTTATCCATACTGGAATGGCTCTCTTACTTTTGCCTTCTGATAGGTAGTAAGGACACGGACCAGACCAGAGCACATGCTGTTGGCAAGTTTAGACCATTTTTGTGTTCGTCTGTCTCTCTTCACATACCATTGATTTGGAAGTGAATCCAGATCACCTTCCTTTTCCTTTTCTCAGGGACAGACTGATGGGTACAGCCTTATATTGTTCCAAGTAAGACTCTATCCTTCACATACCCATTTCCCATCATACTTTCTTTCTGTTCTGTCCCCACCCTCATCCCCCACTTCTGACCAGTCACCTCTGACTCTTTCTCATTCAGTGAGTTTAGTTAGGTATGTTTCAAGGATTGTATCCTCCTCAGGGTGAAAGAAACAGATTCATCTTGATATACGAAAATTGATGAAAGAAATGTTTATTAAAAGATATTTTGCTCTGGGTTTAAATATGCTTGTTAGGAGATGAAATTCAGAGTAATTTTTACAGAATAAATAAAATGGCCTAGAGAGTTTTTCAATTTTCTCAGTCTCCTTGACACATTTTACTCCCAGGGTAATCATAGACTAAATTCTTATAAAGTCATTATACGTGATGGCTCAATAGAACACTCCAGTATCCTCAAAATTCAGGGGAATATAATATATTAGAGAGAACCATTAAATTTTATCAACAAGAAGTAGGGAGCGCCTTCCTTTGCCAGCCTCACTAGTTTCTACACCATCTTAAACAAGTGTTTGTTTTGAAAACATTACCAGAGAAAGACTTGACTTGAATATTTTGGGGTTAATGGGTAATGCTGGTAACTAACACGGTAGTTAAGCTCATTGGGTTGATCCTTGGATATTTGTTTCCTGACTAAAATAATATTCTTTTCTCCAACAAGAAGAATTAAAACAAAGCAAGCAAACAAATGAAAAAAAAAACTAAAAAACCAAGGCTCGCTAGTGAGTCTTCAAAAGTAGATGATCCGCAGGAAGAAATTCTTGCCCAAGATCTTTGAGATAAGCCAATGACAAAATCAGGCACATTGCTTCTGCCTGCGACCCCCAGAACAAGACCACGCAGGTGCCAGAAGCCACTAGTTGCAGTATGTTTACTGGCAAGTTTTGTTCTTTATCCTCTGCAATATGTTATTTCCTCTTATTGGTATAAAGTTCTAAATTACCAGCAGACACCCTTCTCCTTAAATCGTGGTATTCCAAGGACTCTTATCATTGATAATTACCAGGTTAAATAATATCATTGTCATACTAAATGGTTAAAAAAAGGTTGTTTTAAAAATTACATGAAAGCATTCTGAAAGAGGTCAAAATGCTACCATTATAAACATGATATAAGATCACTATCCATTGAACGGACAGTGTTGCCAGTTTGAGTTGGTAATGGTCCATCCTTTTAAAAGTTTTCAAATAAAAATATGGTCTCTGGTGACAGCTAAGCTGTGTGTGTCTGTTTGGTGTGGGGAGTAGTTGCAGTGGGAGGTGAGAATTTAGGAACTACAACTTGCAAAACAGACTGATATGTTACTCACAAAATAGATAAATCTACCAAGCAAAAACATGATACAATTACAAACTCTGCAATTAGACTCCTTTAATATCAGCTTGATCAGACCCATATGTTCCAGGAAATAAAAGAACACTACAGAAAAACGTTCCTGTTTCTCTATGTGGATTCATGTGTTCTAATGAGATCTATAACAATTCGAGCACTTTACCTATTTGATATAACCTGACCGATCCCTGCAAAGACAAGCTATGGCTAACCTCAGCTTATCAAATACTAAAATTATCCTTCCTTAACTTCTATGAAATGTCCCAGTCACTGTTGTGGATATCATCCCTTGCTGCCAATTAAATAAACCTACACTTTTTAAAGTTACAACTACATTCTTGGTGGTCTTTAGTTGGCAACTTCTATCATTTGTTAACATAGGTGAAAGTCAGTACAATCATAGAATTGTTGTGAAACAGACATTAGATAAGCTCCAACACTGCAATTTCAGAGTTTTATTTAAGTGACCACAAAATTCTGTACTAACTTATTCAAAATATTTTCTTTATTGCTTTTATTTAAATCTTGAACCTGGTGAGTGGTGAGAAAATTAGATAATTTTAAAGAATGACTAAAAGGAAAACATTTACAAGAAAATATTTTCTTCATTCCCACCCCTGTTTAAAAGTTTCAGCAACTACAAGTATTAATGAAAATTTATGCTTATAAAACAAGCCTGACTTTATTTTTCAACCTGTATGACTGTCTTTACAGCATTGATATTTTTAGGAAGCAAATCCAATATCCACATGATCAATTATTCTATCCCCTACAAGAAAGCAGGGGTAGAAAGGTGTAATGTACAAGAATGCTTTTTTATAGCCCAAATAAATTCTTTTAAATTTCCAGAAAACTCATTTCCCTGACACTATCTAAATGCTGACTTCATAATACTACCTGATACCCCAGATATTTATCGTCTTTGAATCATGCTTAGGAAAAATCAGAGAAATTATGAGCTTCAGGCTAACCAAAGTACAGCAATTATATGAATTATCTGATATTGAAAATGTGTGTAATTTAGGCTATTATGATTATACATAAAATGATAAAAGCTACTTTTTCCCTCTTGGGGAAGTATAAAATGTATAAAACAAAGCTTAGGTAGCAATTACGAATTATAGTTAGGAACTGAATAAATTGCAGTCCTGGCTTCTTGCATTATTATGATTATTTTATTTTTAAAAATATTCTTACCAAAATTTCTAACTTCATTTTAGCCAATACAACTAACGATGAACTAGAGAGAATTAATTGTCAAGCTCTATTTCAAAATATTTAAATTATAAGCTCTGACCCGTAACCACATATTTTAGAAATTTTGGGAAGGTATAGGTGAAATTATATGGATTACCATGTTTAACAAAACGGACTAATTTTTTTCAACCTTTAGGTTCCATCTGATGCAACACAAAATCTATTTAGTTATATGAATAATCATGTTATTCACTTCATTTCCTCAAAATAAATAATTTGAGTTGAGAGTGGAAAAGTATGAAAATGCCCCATTTGCAAGTAAATCCTTATTTCAATTTTGAGCTCATTGGTCCATTGGATGCAAGAAAATTAAATCAGGAATGAAAATTTCCATAAGCATTGCCCATTAGTATACATACCATAATATACAACAAATGAGAGCTCACTGAGTGTTTGCCCCTATTTTAAACCGCTACACTTATTAGATTGACTCTTGGCGGATTTTTGTGTGTGGTTAATATAGTAAGGGGGAAAATGCCGTTGTTTTGAGAATTCATCATGTCACATTCAATTTCCCAAATTGCTTTCTTTCTTGGAGTAAAACCAAAGATTGTTACCTCCACGAAAAGATGGGGTCCTGGGCTGCTGGTCTGTCTTGCCCACAGCATTGCTGTCAGAACTTGCCAAAGTACGAGACTCCCAGACATGAGCAAAACCACACATCTGCCATGCTCGTGCCC
This sequence comes from Ailuropoda melanoleuca, assembly GCF_002007445.2. NCBI lineage: Eukaryota > Metazoa > Chordata > Mammalia > Carnivora > Ursidae > Ailuropoda > Ailuropoda melanoleuca. The sequence continues at coordinate 7,614,730 of NC_048235.1, read as the reverse complement.
ACTGCCTATTCCCAGCTGCCAACAAACCAAGACTGCTTTTCTTTCATTCTGCCTTCCAAATCTTGCACAGTGCCTCTCTGTGGAAGAATATAACCAGAACCCAGCTGGGAAAAGAATCTGGGGAATGCAGGGAGAGCTTAGAAGGATAAGAACACTTCTGAAATTCAACAAACTGTATGTGGTAAGTCCAACCCCTTAGATAGTTAGTTCTATATTCATCTTCAATTCATATTCAAACTTCCAACCTCATCAGTGCAACATTATAGTTTGCCGAATGTGGTGCTAGGAAGATGTGCTTTTTATAAATTCAAAAATAAGAGACCAAAACTTCTTATAAGTCTCTGTACTTTCCTGTGATGTATGTCATCTACTTGCCCAACCATCATTCTCTTTTGATATCATCTAACATAAGGACCACAACCACCAATTTATCACATCTAAAATATTAGTACAAGGGGATAAGCTTCTGTAATTTGTCACAAGGATGTAGCNCTTGCCCAACCATCATTCTCTTTTGATATCATCTAACATAAGGACCACAACCACCAATTTATCACATCTAAATATTAGTAGAAGGGGATAAGCTTCTGTAATTTGTCACAAGGATGTAGTTCGTATTTATAAGTTCTTTCTTCCAATACCAATTTCTTGTTCTCTGCCCTAAACTTGAGATTCATCCAGTCATCTTTCTTAGCTTCATATATTGAACAAAATATCATTGAAATTTTGGGTCCCTAGTGATCTGATTTTACTGATTTACTAAATTACTGAGTTAGAGGTGTTACAGTCTTTTGTTAACTTACAGTACTGGACAAAGGCATTACTAAGAGGTGCTACCAGATAATCACCTGAATTCCAGAAATTCTTCTGTCAACCCCTTTTTGGAGTAGCAATTTTTTTCTCCCTTAATAAACAGGATCAGTCAACTGTGATCCCCATTTATTGCTGATTGCTAAGCCATAAGTGAAAATGGGGCAGCCTCAACCTGCAATTCAGAGCAACTTTTGTCATGCTCCCCGGTGGAAACATATCTTCTTTGGGATCTAAGACCTATAAACTGGCAGCATCCAAGGTATGGGGGAGAGGAAGTGTGATATAATAAAGAGCTTGAGGGCATATGTTGATGTTTTCACGGTTGTTCAGCCTCATCCTTCCTTCCCGGCTTCTCCACCACACCTGGGCAAGCTGAAAACAAAGCCAAGGTTCCCCCTCCTTAGATACACGGACGGGAGGTCCATACCACACAAGCTGTTGCCAATGTGTGGGAAGCCTCACCCAGCTCTGTCCCCTAAACACAATGAAAACACCCATCCAGTCTCTTTTTCTTTTTCTCCAAGATCATTTTTGGACCTGTTTAGAAGACCTAGGGCAATGATGAATAAGAGTAAGGAAGTCAGTCATCTTTACTTTGGTCCTGAACTCAGGGGGAAAAAAAGAGCAATGGTTATTATTAAAATAGTTACTATTTTTTCTGCAGATTTTCTTCCTCAGAATATCACTTAGATTTGTCCATATATCAAACCACATCACATACTACTAATTTAAAACATTTATTTAGATGATGATTCTGTGGGAGGAAACTTGGACTGGAACAGGCTGGCCAGTTCTTTGCTGGCCATGATAGTTCTTTCTGATGAACTAAACTCTATCTCAGCATGAAGTGACCCACTTATTTCCAATACAGCATTTTGCTTTAAAATGTATCTTAATATAGATACATCAGTTTTCTTTGATCATTATTTATATCGGTGTATTTTTTCCATCCTTTTACCTTACAGTTTCTGCATGCTTGTATTTCAGATGTATCTCTTATAAGCAGGTACAATTATTTGTACATTTTTTCCTTTAGGCCATCAGGCATTTTCCTTTTTTAAAAATATTTTTCAGGGGTGCCTGGGTAGTGCAGTCGTTAAGCGTCTGCCTTCGGCTCAGGGGGTGATCCCGGCATTCCGGGATCAAGTCCCACATCGGGCTCCTCCGCTGGGAGCCTGCTCTTCCTCTCCCCCTCCCCCTGCTGTGTTCCCTCTCTCGCTGGCTGTCTCTCTGTCACATAAATAAAATCTTTAAAATATATATANCCCCCTCCCCCTGCTGTGTTCCCTCTCTCGCTGGCTGTCTCTCTGTCACACAAATAAATAAAATCTTTTAAAATATATATATTTTTTCAGCTTTATTGAGGTATAACTGATAAAAATCATATACATTTAAGGTGTACAGTGTGATGGTTTGATATGCATATACATTGCAAAATGATTACTACAATCATGCTGATTAACGTTTATTACCTGACAAAATACCTTTTTTTTTCCTTTTTGTGGGACACTTAAAAACTACTCTCTTAGCAAATTTACAGTATGCAGTGCAGTATTATTAGCCAGAGGCGCCATGCTGTATATTAGATTCCCCAGAACTTATTCATCTTATGTCTGAGAGTTTGTACTAACAACCAACTTCTGTCCATTTCTAATAGCTCCCAACTTCTGGTAACCTCCATTCTCCCCTCAGATTTTCTGAGTTCTAATTTTTATGGCTGAATAATGTCCCATTATATAAATAGATAGGTGTTTAGAATGAAATATTACTCAAACATTTTCTTTCATATGGTTTATTGCCCATTTATTTATTTATTGGGCTTTGATTATATGATACCATTACATTTTTCCTATTTGTCTCCAATATTTTATTGTTCATCTCCCTTCTTGTTTGTTGGTTGAGATACATTCATCATTCCATTTTTTTCCTGTTGTTATGCTAATTTTATGATGTTTTACTCTTCTATTGGTGTTAACCTGGACATTTTCATTTTATGCTCTTTTCATTTATTTAATTCTATATATACTTCCAAACACCACAATATGCAATTTTGTATTTATTTTTTAAGATTTTATTTTTAAATAATCTCTACATCCAACATGGGGCTTGAACTTATGACTCCAAGATCTAGAGTCATATGCTCTACCGAGTCAGTCAAGTATCCCTGTAATTTTCTATTTAGATAGTCATGCCTGCCCGTATATTCCACATTTCCTTTGCTTTTACAGTTCGACATACTCAATCTTCTACCTGTATCCTCACCATCTCATCCTCTCTTCTGTAATTTTTCTTTTGTCTTTCTGTGCTTCATTCCTGAGAGTTCTTTTGTCTATTTCCCTAATGTTCTCTTCAGCTAAATCTCATTTCCTGTTATGTTTGGTTCCTGAGTCCTTAATTTTAGTAATTACATTTTCAGCGTAGAATTTTTAGTTGTTTCTTTTTCGAAACTCGAGTATCTGTTTTGTTTTTTTGTACTCTTTGAGGTCTTTGCTGAAATGTTTATACTCCTCTGTTACCTCCTCAGTAAGTATAGTTATTTTACAGCATGTATCTGTTAATTCTACTATCTGGAGTACCAGCAGACGTATCTGATTCTTCTAGGAACCTATTTTAATTACTGTAGTCATAATTTTATTTGTTTTGAATAAAGCTTTTTTTTTTCAATTATCATGTTCTCTATTACTGTAATCAGGACTCTCCCATTCCACTGTCTTATTTGGGACATTTCTCTCTCTCCCCCCCCCCGCCCCGTTTTTTTTTTTCCTGATAGGGAAAACTATCAGAACTGTGAATCTTCTGGACTTAAGGCTACTTCCTCAATTATTTTATTATAAAAGTTCTTAAAAGTTCTGATCACAAGAAAAAAACATAATTAAAAATGAATTCCCTTAAGAAACAAAACACACAAGCAGAGGGAAAAAAAGAGAGAGAGAGACAAATCAAGAAATAGACTCTTAACTACTGAGAACAAACTGATAGTTACCAGAGGGGTGGTGGATGGGGGGATGGGTGAAAGAGGGGATGGGGATTAAGGAGTGCACCTGTCAAGATGAGCACTGGAATTGTTGAATTGCTATATTGACACCTGAAATTAATATAACACTATATGTTAACTATACTGGAATTAAAAGAAAAATTTAAAAAGTGAATTCCCTGATCCTAGGCAATGCTGAGTAAAACTTCATGATAATAAATAAATATATGGATGGCGGTATTAGCAGAATTAATATAGGTAGAGAATAAAGTTTCATATTAAGAATAAGTGTCTATTTTACTGTGGATAGATTACTGCTCCTGCCATGATGGAAGGATTCCAATGTAATCAATCTTAATTTACCACCAGTTGGCTGTTCTTTCCCTTCAGAGAATGATGCCATATCAAGGAATCAACAGTATTCTCTGTTGTTGACATATTGGATATGCAGTAGTAGTGTTAGCCAGATCAACCTCAATAAGACAAACACCGTGCAATCATTTTATCCCTGTTGCCCTGACCCTTTAGTGAGAACCAGGCCACTTGGGAAAGGAGGCAGACTAACCTCCATTGTATGGGTCATTTATGTCTATCTGATTACTGAGACATTGATCTGTAGAAGATGCACTTTGATGATCAATTTTATAGCAATTAAAGTTTTAGACTCAGTTCCTATACTGGGCATCAGCCATGCATCTTGTGCTCATTCCTCCATTGTTACTCCTTCCAAGTCTGTGACCATTAGCTAAGCCGTTAGCCAACATATCAATGTAGCTCCAAAATTTTAGTTCTTTTTTTGTCGGCAAAGTAGATACACAGATTTATTGCTTGAGTCTCTCCACTGGGAGTATTTCCTTACTCACTGGCATTCGGGGATATCCTTTTGAGGGTCTGCGTGAGCAATCAGTGTAGTTTTAGATTGAATCAGCATGCTATGTGAAATGATAATAAATACAGCCCAAAGTATTTAATTTCTCACTTTACTGGTCATAGGCAATTCCACATAAATTCATTGTTTTGGGTTCAGGTAAAGGTGTTTATAGAAGAATGGTAGATACATACTATGGGAATCTGAACCATTGTTTATGAGATTTTCATGCCTTTAGAAAGGATTTAGACATGATATTTTATATTACCTTCATATTTTGGTAACAGAATACTTAACCTTATGCCTTCATAGATCAGATTACATGTCTTCTGATAAGTAGGTCAGACCGCAAGGTTGCTTAGGGACTCAAGTTCAAACATTCTGCATCTACCAGTGCCCACCATTAAGCCAGAGGCTCTTGTCAAAGGAGAATCTTTATTGGTAGAAGAGAGCATGATTTCCTCAGATCTTGCCAGAGGCTCCACATGACATCCATATCTGTGACAGATACTTAGAGCATCACTGATCTGGTTTATAGAACTCAAGTAGCTTAGTGGTTTGGAGTGTTCTCCACTTGTTCTTGTTCCTGGCCCGTGGAAATTGGCAGCTTTATGGCTTATTTGGTAAATGGGTCAAATTAATACACTATACTGTGTTATGTAACTTTCACAATCCAGAGAATTGCTAAAGAGATTAAGACAGTCATTATTTCTTGACTGTCAGATCTAATCAGTATGTGACCAATTGGACAACATAGTGTCATATCCAAACTGATATCACGATGGTCAAGGTTAGTCGATGACAGTGATGAAGATGATATAACACTGAGGTAAGACAGAGAATTTATATTTCTATTCCTACCAAGTGAAAGAAAACTACATCTTTCATGCTTCATATAAACAAAAACTCATTTTTCAATTAGATATCTTTATCTCAGGTACCAGAGGTTGTGTTAATTTGCACCTGCAAAGATAAGACATCAGTGTAATTGGAGTCCTCACCTGGTTACTTGACATTGACTGTCATTCTCAAGATACATTTGCCTTATGCAAAGGCTAATAGGAAAGCTAAGTAGAGTTGTAATCATACTGTTTTTTCAAATCTTTGTTGCTTTAAAATTGAAATTTCCTGAGAAATGTGGCTTTCAACTTGACTATTTTGACAGAGAGAGGAAGTTCCACCAGTTCTGTCTGAACCTTTAACTCATAACCATAAGTTCGATAGGTTGTGGAGCTGATATTGTAGTTCTTCAAGCTACTAAGTATTTCTATTATAAATATGTGCCAGGACTCACTTGTGCCAAAACTCTATTAATTACTTCTCATAAGATTCCATTTCGGTCTAGACCACAGGGGTACTTTGTCTTCACAGAGCTTAGGATAAGGTCAGGCATGTTTTTGTGGTACATTCTCTTGCCTGAAGAACTTCTTACATTCCTAATTATGCAAGTCTGCATTAGGCACTGAGTTCCTTGAACATTCATTTGCCTGAACAAACTTTATTCGCCTTTATTTTAGGTTGACGGTTTCTCTCAGCAGTTGAAAATCTTTCTCTCTTGTTTTGGCTTTCATACATTGTGAAGAGAAATCTGTTCTAATTTCTCATCTTTGTTCCTCTGTTTTTAGTGTTCATTTTTCTTTTGCTTCTTCAAGATTTTTTTCTCTGTCATTGTTTTCAGTAGATGGACTCTTATGTATCTAGGTGTATTTTTGAGTTTTATTATTTTTTTAAATCCTGCTTCCAATTCTCTAAAAATTTGGAGTATGTACTTTGTTATCTTGTTAATTTTGGTGAATTCTTGGCCATTATCCTACCATTATCTTATCCTATTTCTTATGGATCGTTCTTTTCCTTTTAAGATTATAATTATAATTCCAATTACATGTATGTTAGACCATTTGATTAACTTGGGTTCTGTGTTTTTTGTTTTTAATTTTCTCTCTTCATGAAACTGAAAGTTTACATAAATTTTTTGACATGTATTCAAGATCACTGTTTTTTTTCCCTTAGCTGTGTTTATTCATTTGATAATCTTGTTGAAGGTATTCATGATTTATATTGTGATTTTTATTTCTTTTTTTAAGATTTTATTTATTTATTTTGAGAGAGAGAGAGCGTGAGGGAGCATGCGAGAGCACAAGCAAGGGGGAGGAGCGAGGCAGAGGGAGAAGCAGGCTTCCTGCTCAGCAGAGAACCCAATGCCGGGCCGGATCCTAGGACAGGAGACCATGACCTGATGCCAGATCATGACCTGAGCCGAAGGCAGATACATAAGTGACTGAGCCACCCAGGTGCCCCTGTGATTTTTATTTCTAGTATATCCTTTTCCTTTTTATTTTTTCTTTCCATTTCCCTGTGGAATTTCCCATCTGTCCATGCATGTTATATGTCTTTCCCACTGTTAAAAAATACTTAACATAGTTACTTTACATTACCCACCTGAAATCTACATTAGAGTCATTTCTGCAGCTGGTTCTATTGACTACTTTATCTCTTGGCAATGCTCCCAACCTCACCCGACCTAACTCAATTCTTTATTGAATGCCAAAAATCATGTGTAAAAAATAGTAGAAAATAAGTTAACATTTATGCCTAGAAAATATGGATCTGGGGTACCTGGGTGGCACAGTTGGTTAAGTGAAGGACTCTTGGTTTCAGCTTAGGTCATTATCTCAGGGTCATGGGATCAAGCCCCACATCTGGCTCCACACTCAGCATGGAGTCTGCTTGAGATTCTCTCTCCTTCTCCTTCTCCCTCTCCCCTCATGCTTGTGCTGTCTCTCTCTCTTTTGCTCTCTAAAATAAATAAATAAATCTTAAAAGAAAAAAATAAAATATGGATCCACTTTTGTCAGACTGATAGTGTGTTGAGTCAATCCAGCCAATAGATGGGTTGGGTTTAAGTTTTGTTGTTGGTATAAAACCCTTAGTGCTTCACATGCTCTTTCAGTGTTGTGTCAGTGTTTTCTTGTCCTAATGAACTTAGGGTGCTAGAGTTTTGTCCACTGTTCCTGCTCAACCTTCAAATTTCAGTAGTCCCTGTATGTTGGCACCATAGAGACAATTTCTCATGTCTGTGTCTCTCCTCCAGCAGTAAATTGCTATACTTCATTACTTACATTAGGCTCATGGTAGAGGCAGGAGGGTTTCTTGTCCAAATTCCATCTTAGGCGAGGCTTTCTTACCAAAGTCCAGGGATGAGATCTTTCCAGAATTCATGCCTCTTCTCCATCTGTCAAATTGCTGCCTAATTCTGCCTTATATCTGCTCTAGATCTTAGGCAAGAGAGGGTCTCCTGCCCTTCCCTGGATTTTAGCAGGACTTCTCTTTGTACTGTTGTAGGATCTTGGGTCGATAAGGTTTTGTTTTGTTTTGATTTGATTTTCTGTGCTTATGTTGGCTTTTGCTTCTACCTTTCCAATAGCAGCAGTGGATCTTTGCCCGGTCCCTAGAGGTAGGAAGAAGAATTGTCTACCCACCCACCAATGACAAATAGGTTTTCCTTTTAATACTCACCAACAGTGTTCTTGGGTTGAGAGAGTTTGCTGTGATCCTCTGTTGTGGCCCCAGTCTTTTAAGTCAGCAAATAATGCAGAACCATGAGGGAGAAATTTCTGTGAGTATGCAATCCTTCTTACTTGTAGGACTCCCAGACGAAATTCTAAACTAATCTGCTCACCACACTCAGCCTTTATAATTGTAGCTGATTTCTTCTTACCCATTTCCATGGCAGCCATCTCTTCTTCTTCTCCAAAGGTAGAAGTTTCTTTCTCTGCCTCTTCTTCTGGGGACTTGTCACGCTGGTGTTCAGTTGTCTTGGTTACATTATGACCAGCAGCTAGCTGATGAGTTGAAGGAAAGCTGAACTTGTGCAGATTATCTTTTTTTTTTCTTTTTCTTTAGATGTTAGGATGCCATAACTTTGGTACTTTCTACTACCAGTAATACTTTCCATGAAGGAAAGGAGAGGCTAACAAAATCATTTGAAAAATTTGAGAAGTGAAAAAGTACGGAAGCTTAGAGATTGTAGGGAAGTCATTCTCCATGGTCTTAACTGTGATTGTACGAAAGCAGTGCAATCTCACCAGGGCATCTAGAATCCAGGCAGAATCCCAGCTCAGCAAGTTGCTGACACCCATGCACCTGCTTGCAGCTGCCACTCGAGAATGATCTCTTCTACCTTCCTAAAGCCACAGATTCTTGGCAGTGTTTGTCCACAATCTTCCCAGCAAGAAAGACATGCAAGTGAAGTTTTCAGGACTGATGGATTGATGCCTTGCACACAGCAGAGTTTAGGATGGTGTGAAATATGCTGAGTATCAACAAATAACATCAGGCTCATCTCAACCCATTAAATTGTCATTTCCAGTGTAAGCAAATGATTAAATATCTGAATATGTATTTACACAACTGATCTTTGAATACATGTTACATGTTTTATAATCCTTAAATTATATTTAGAGTGTACTATAATGGCCCTGCAAATATCACAGGATATACCATTTTTATTTTATTTAAAAATTACTAAATGAAAATGTCAAAGGGAACTCAAGCTAATCAATTGTCAAAAATACCCTTTGCTTGGCAGGAGTCGTGTAGTATATAGAATTCTATAACTTATTAGCTGAGGAGCCTATGCATTTTTAATAAAATAATTATATAGAATACAAAATGTTCTATGTAAACATAAAATTTTTTTGCTAGATTCTGTGGGTAAAATATTGTAAGCTTATAACGAGCTTTTTTTTTGTTTCTTCAGAGCCAGCGCTATGAAGTCCAAAATACCCTTTGCATCTATGTCCTCTAA